>NC_057761.1:34815209-35135691 GCF_010389155.1 Erigeron canadensis | reverse complement strand
TTGACAACCTTCATGTGTCAACATCTACTAGGGTTGTCATGTGATTCCTTATCTGCCTATAAAAGGAATCACTTGACCTAGCCACCATCTTGTTGGTGTGTTCCATAGTTTTTACTTTATTCTCTTTATTTATTTGTTAAGTTTTTGTGTGTTCAAAAACTTAACGAATCTTTTCTGTTTATTGTTGTAAAACAACCATCCATGTTTTCATCGTTTAGTTTGAAATACATATAATTAAACAAAGTTCTTTACTTCTCGTCTCCATTCTTGTTATTTCATATTTACCTTATAAGTTAGTAAATCAAACACAAGTAGTGCATTCGTGGACCATCAAGTGGTATCAGAGCCACTGTTCCCAAATTATTGGAACAAGATCTGTTTGCCTCTTGTGTTTACATTATTTTCCTTACGGTTTAAATCTTAAAACTTTTTTTCTTAAAGATGTCGTATGTACCCACTCTAGTTAACACGCGTGACTTTGGGTTACGTCTCTATTCCTCCAAAATTTGAGCCAAAAGACTTTGGCTTATGGAAGGAACGAATGTTACTACACATAGTTGGTGTAGAACCATACCTTATAACCATCTTAAATGAAGGTCCTTACATACCCATGTATGTCCAAAGGACACCAGGTGCTACACCTGATGCTCCTGAAATTGTGACTGATCTGGTAAAGCTAGAAGTCCAATGGACTGAAGAAGAGCGAAAGCTCGTCAATCTTGATTCAAGATTGAAAAATATGATCATCACCACTCTTCCCACTGAGGTGATGAAACTAGTCATTAAATTCCCTACTTCAAAAGAAGTTTGGGAAAGACTAGTAAGCACTTATGAAGGGTCAGCTGACTTGATTAAAACCAAGAAAATTGACTTAAAACATGGTCTATAATAATATATTATTAATGATTTATTTATAATATCTATTTTTTAAATTTTAAAATAACTGGACAACCTCTTATGCATCAATAACATGCCTTACTTGCAGTTGCTACCAACATCAGTGGCCATCGCCACCACCCATCAACGACACTATTACATCACTACCGTTATCATTATTGTTTTTTTCACATGATCGATGTGGACATCCATCAGGTTAGTTAAAACATAAGATTCATGGATATCTACCAATTAACTAAAACAGGATTATAGCCTCTATTGAATTACACATGTCACCGTCCTAAAGCGACAAATGTCTTTTTAGTTATATACATAAAAAAAAAAAATTCTATTAAATAAGAATTAACAAATAAGTATTAGTATCCGTATAGTATAATAATTGTTTCTTTGTTAGTATCACTAAATTTACCGTCCTTATCTAAAGTTTTCTTATTTTTATTAGTAGAAAAGATAAGACACGTATAATACTAATTTTTTGTAATGCCTATATATAGTATCTAGAGGTACAACTTTTGCATTAGAAAATTAATAATTTTTTGGGTTTCAAGCTTCAACTTTTTGATCAATTTTGTAAATTGATGATTTTTAAGATTTCAAAGAGGTAAAGTATCGTACATATGTTAATTTATATTGGTAGCCCAAAATTAATAATAATGATGGGATTTTAAAATAAATACTATATATGTGATGATTTAAAATGTTTACTATTATTATTGTCATTATTATTATTATTGTCATTATTACCAGTAACTATTTTCTTGGTTATTATTATTAGTATAGTATATTGATTTTATATATTACGTAAACTTGATTGAATTTAATTAGGTTGTTTCTATCTCCTGTAAAATGTAATAGTTTGATGATCATGTTGTCATTAAGCAACCACTCTCAAAATCTTTAGATCTACCAATAAACTAAAATATGATTGAGATATTCTTAAAATGACATGTGTCATTTTAGTTTATTTATTTTATTAACTTAGCTTTTTAATTGTATATATAGATTCAATTTCCTTATTTGACTTAGAATTAAACTATAACTCTTGACTTATATAGATACAAAACAAATTATAACCTTATTTGATTAATCGTTTTATCATTAATAAAGTTGTCTTTTTTTTTCAATTCTTCAACTCCTATTACTTATATTACTTATAATAAGTTATTAACATGAAAACTTCAAAATTTTGAATTTGCGATCCGAAATCACAAGGATATTTGTCGTCATCCACTATGTTTACAAGTTTCAATTTTGATGTGATTGTAAAAATTTAAGGTATATCCAAAACTCTAATTATACATATATTATATTTATTATTTATGTTTATTATAATATTAAGCTTCGATCATCGGTTTACTTTAATCGTAATTTATTTCAAACTCACAAATCAAGTATGAGACACATTCGAACTTCTTTATGATAAAATCTATATAGCTATCATATATCATACGGGTATTAGGACTAGTACGTATATATAGAATTAAACTATTCAACAATCTTATCTAATACGAAGTGTTTTATAAAAGCGTATCATTTCTTTCTTACTGGTTTCTTTCTTACCGTGTCTAATTTTCCCCACGTCATTGTTCATTATCTGAAATACTTCACTTAATATATACATAAAAAAGTTATAATAGTCAATGATAAATAGTCCAACTAGTCAGAGACATTTCATGTTTACCCAAGGTCTTGAGTTCGACTTTTATGGATGACAAGTCTTGGGGTTTTTTCCTCCGAATACTTGTAATGGTCCATGTCAACATCTCGTTGTTTAGGGTACGTGCAAAGCTTCACTATTGTACGGTGCGGTTTCCCTGATGTCGCATACTGACTGAATGTTTGAAAAATAAAAAAAATTATAATGCATTAATACACCTGCTACTTTATATAATTATATATCACTTTTCTTCATTATACTTGGATTTTATAATTTATAATATGAAAAAAAAAAATATGAGTAGTAACTCTTTTTAATACACCAAAACATCGTTACGATACCTTGTATGTTGTCTTTTATTGGTCGTTACATCGTGTGAGCATCCATCTAATACTTGTTTATAATAAAGATGTATAGATAAAAGTGTGCACATATTTTAATGGTTTTATGTTCTTTAAGATAAATCTAAACTTAAATCAATTTTATTTTATGATTTGTTTTATTTAAAGTTAAATTTAAACTTGAACAAATATTCGCTTCATCTATATATTTTTTCATAAACTTGAATCGACTTTCAAAGGACACCGGAGAATACACTCGAACAAAAAACTTATAGAAAAAGTTAGAGATGACGATAGCGGGGGTACCTGCGTAGTCTTGTGCGGTGACGACGACCGCAACGAGTAGTGTATGTAACTAATATAATAAAGTTAACATTTGTATTTTAAAAGTTCAAAGATAAATAAATGTATATATATGCAAGAAAGATATATTAATCATTTCACATATCTTAAAAATGTAATTTTTCAGCATAAGGGTCAATAAGTTTTATACGTTAATTAGCAACGCACCCAAACAATGCAGCGGTGCTCGTTGCGGCGGCGGTGGGTGGTGAGGAAGATTGTTGCTGGTGGAGGCGACGTCAAATGGTGTAGATAGTTAATATAAAAGTAATTTATTTAAAGGATTAATGAGAATATTTTAAAAGATAAAATATTTTTAGTGTAATTTAATCATTATTGTTAAAAAAAATAACGTATGTGAAAATATTTTAAGAAGTGTTAGATGAAAATATTACATAGTATAAATTAGGGAAGACATTTTTGATATTTTTACTCCATGTAACTTTCTAACAAGGAGTGTTTTTTTTAACAAGTAGTATAGATATAAAAATATAAATATAACTTATAAAATTTAAAATGAAAATCCCAGCTTGCAAAAATAAACATACAACTTTATCAATTGAAATTTAAAAATCAGATCACCTAATTTGACTAGTGGTTCAGATTGATCCATGACCATAGGGGCTTAATATGGGGTCCATTGTGTCAAACACCGTAATTTGCTTTTGCATTGCACACTACAGGAGCTACAATTCGTTGACGGACTATGCTTAAACAAAGAAAAGCATGTGCTTATAGGCATTTCCCGATAGGAAGGCTCTTCTTCCTAATCTGATCTTTACGCAAATCAACGTCACATTAATTTTTATCTCTTCAGGACACACCCAAAAACACCTCTTTTTAATAAGACCTTTTCCTTAATATTTTATTTTTATTTTATATATACTAAAACTTAAAATAAATTTAAAAGAAAATTACATTTTTGTCCGTTAAGTAAGGGGCAAATTTATCATTTCATCATGTTTTTCTTCTTCACTATTCATTCATCACCGGATCTTCATACTATCATTCTTCATTACCAGATCTCATTATCACATGACGATACAAACAAAAAACAACAAAGAAACGTATCAATTTCTGATCCAAATTACAACATCAAACACCTTATATCCCAAACTAACTATTCAACTGACTATATAAACATATATATAGATTATAAACATCTGAATATTCACAAAATTTATACTACCTTAGTTATATAATTATCAACAGAGAAAATTACACCCAAAAAGTTATGTGGTATTCTATATCATCTCTAAATCTTTATCTTTATCATATGATTATATATATATATATATATATATATATATATATATATCATATTATGTATGTATTTGTAACAGTAAAAAGGGTTGAGGAGGGGGCTACCACCACTACTGTCGGCATCACAGCCACAAAACCCGGCCAGGCTACCACCATTGTCGGCATCATCAGAACAGATTCAACCACCGCTAGATCCAACCACCCATTTAGATCAGACAACCATCATTGTCTGCACCATCACCACAGTATCAACCACGGTCGCCAGATTAGGCCACCGCTTTAGATCTATGTCGCACCATCACCACAAATTCAACCACCCACCACCAGATTAGTCCCGTCACAAATGGCCACTACCCTTAACCCTCTTAGCCGCCACATTTTTTATTTCTTCTTTTTTGTGTTTTATATGAAGTTATTAAAAGGGTTTTGTTGGTATATGTATCTGGGATATAATTTATAATACATTACAAGCCAAAAATATATGTGTGCTTTTTAGGTTATAATTTTTGTAATTAGATATAGAGTTATAATTTATGGTGTTTTGGTGTATAGAGAAATAGATATAGATACAGATAGATATATGTATTGTTGATAGATGTAGGATATATGTATATGTATGTGTGTATAGATTGAATACATAGATATAAATTGGGGTTATTCCAATTTCTTTGTATCATGGAAGATCTGGTGATGAATGAATGATGAAGAAGAAAAGCACAAATGACGGATTTGTCTCTCACTTAACGGACCAAATAGACGGTGTTTGGTCGTGGAGTGAAAAATGAAAAAAAGGACCAACTTCAAGAGTTTTTTTGTAATAAATTCACTTCAAGGCAATAACTGTGAATCTTGCCAAGTTAAGGGACCAAAAGTGTAATTTTCTCTAAATTTAAACATTACTATAATATTTATAGAATAATATGGCCATTATTTTTTGTGTTTTTCATAAACTATTCAAATGATATAAATATGAAATATAGGGGTATTTTGAGTTTTTGGATAATACAAGGTCAAATATTAAACATAAACATCTCTCTTTTCATGCCAAACAAGATTTTCTGCTTAGGCGATATTTTCTGATAATTTTAATGTTTTTATTAAATATATGGACATTTAAATCTATATTTTTTTAGTGCTTATGTGACAATTCATTTGTCATGTCATCAATTGTCTACATGGATTATCAATTTTAAATTGCAAATAAAAAATCTCAAATATAAGATTAAACCTCATGAACTCTAACTTTTAATATTATGCACAAAACACTTGATCTAACTTAATATTTGTTTATATTTTTTAAGCTATGGTATATATTTGGTGAATATTAAAATTAATTAAAAGATATTGATAATATAATTGTCGATCTTTGTAACTTATTTTTATATATTTTTCTTTGTATTTAATTATCATTGTACGTAAAATATAACTTACTTTAATATAATATAAAACTATATTATATTGATAATTTGATCTAATTTTAATATCTAAGTATATTATCAATGTTAAATTAGATATTCATTTTTATCAATTTCACATTCATATTTAAGATATTTGTTTTTATATTCGATTTAAATTTCCTCTCTTCACCTTTGTATTTTTTTTTTCTTTCTTTATTCTACTTTATATATGTTTTTTTCCAGATTTTACATGCATAATAAAAGTATAATATCATTGAAAATCCTTTTAGTTATTATTATTATATAACATTTATTAATACTCTTGACATATATATGTTAATCATTGTTTTCAAGTAATATTACTTACATTATTATATTTGTAATCAGCTTAATTTAATGTGTATATTACCATGCATTGCATGGGGGCATAATCTAGTTTAAATATAAAGTGATTTAGAAATTTAAAAGGAAAAAAAGAAAAACCACCGTATGCCTTTCTCCACATATGTAGTTATGTGCGCACGCACACAAATACACACACATACATACTATATATAGGAGTTAGTTATTGTAAAACAAGTATTAAAGTAAAACAAATAAAACAAGATATTGATCCTTAGACTATGGTTTAAATTGATGCACGAAGATTCACAGAGCAATTGATGTACGATAATTTTCATGATGCACGGTGATTATCACTAAAGAAAAACCTATTGTTTTATTTGTTTTACTTTAATACTTGTTTTACTTTCCCTAAGACCTATATATATATATATATATATATATATATATATATATATATATATCAAGAACCATTGTTTTCCCCACCCTTTATCGTCCACGCTCTTCGTCAAGTCGACTATTCATGATGACGAAGGCTTCGACGGTGATGCTACCAATAGTTTCGAAGTGGATGAGATTTGTCGACGAGAGGTCAACGACCCTATTGGGAAAGGCCTCAAAGACTTTATATAGCCTCAAACGTGTTTAGAGTTTTCAATATAACGAAGTAAACGAAAAATGGCTTTAACACATTTGAAATTATATGTAAAGTTGATTCTAATTTCGATTCCCGTCACAACCTTAAGAGAATTCATTAGGTGGTTCTGCAAAAACCAAGGTGCCATAAGTGACGGTTGAGTTTCATTAAACTCTTATTTGTTTCCAATGTTAGGGATATGTTTAAACGTCCTTAATTGTCTAATCGACCGTCACATCATATCCTTATAAATTCTTAAATTTTTTTAATTTTACTTCCGACCTATTAAACACTCTTACATATTCTTACAAACATCTACAATCATACAAACTTCTTTACATATCTTTATAAACATGTATAAACACATCCTTAGCTAAGGAGCTTAAGTAACACAATCACTATAAAGACACAAAAATGTACGTGCTTTAACGTGGGTGGACGATAAATGACAAACAAAGAGATATGCATTGGAGATAACTTTATGCATCTATATTTAACACGCTTTATATATATATATATATATATATAGTCAGGTTATTGTGAGAACTAATAATTTGTCGAGAACTATGAGAACCATTATTGTCCATTAGATCAATTAGATTAAAGGTTAAGATGAATTGATGGCATTTATGTTATAATTATGATTAGTAATTAATTTTCAAATAAATACAAATTGTGAAAGGGCATATTAGGAATACTTTTTAAAAATTTACGGAGGAACATAACAAAGTTCAAACAAAAATCATGGATCTTTTTGAACATGGTCAACTTCCAATTTAAACTACGATTAATTTATAATTGATACAAATACAAATTATTTGGCTATTATCTTCCGTAACAAAATTTACCAATTTTTTTTTTCTTTTTTCTAAAATTGACTGAACATGAACTAATAATCTTAGTTTTTTCATAGGTACACATATGCATAATCTATTCACAAGTGTATATGTTTTTTTTAAAACAAATTTCATAAATGAATATAAAAATAATCAATTAGATTTTTTATACATAAAAACGTTCACAAGCATATAAGATCGGGGTACGTGTGTTTTGGTGTACACATGTGTTACAGTACGAATATGTTTATTTTGGGATCAATAGGAACATATGTGTTTCAGTGTACACATATATTACAATGTGAATGTGTTTATTGTTTTGTATGTGGTATTGGGATATGATCATTTATGTATTTCGGTGTACACATGTGTTTAATTTGTAGTTTTTACTAATAAAATTAGTAAATATATGAAATCACATGTGTCTACTATTATCCCATGGTTTTTATTGTACCTAGATATCTAATTTAGTATGTTATTACGACTTAGAAAATTTGATTAGAGTTTATGTTTACATTGTTTGATTAGTGTTGTATTATTTGATTTAAAAAGAATGAAATTTTACAACGAGCTGATAAGTCAGCCATAACATGATTTCCGTAACCGTTAGTTCATGTATTCAACGAAATGAGAGATTCATGGGCTTTTTAATAATGCTATTGATTAATTAATATTTATTAATTCAGATGAAAACTATAAAATACAAAAATACTCTTATACCTATTTAATTAAAAAGAGTTCTCGTAGTTCTCAACAAATTATTGGTTCTCGATTTATCTTTTTACTATATAACATCAAATTATATATATATATAACATCAAATTTTTTTTTTCCAATTAACTGAATGCAATAAACAACTTTCAACTGTATAGTATACAATTTTGTTTGGAATATAACTAATATATAGCTAAATTTGGTTAATTGTTCAAATATATATATATATAGGGTGAGTTATTTATAATACAGACATTAAAAAAAATACATGTGTAAGTTAACTTAGTTACTTCTTCTCTGGTGAGACTGCCGCCAACCACCACCATGATCATATCCGACTACCGCCATGATCCTCCGGCGACGACTATCTCCGGCGAGACTTACACGTCTCGCCAGAGATGGTCGCCATCGCCGGAGGATCATAGTGGTGGTCAGAGATGATCATGGTGGTGGTGGTGGTGGCCGGAGATGGAAGGAAGAAGGACGTAAGTTAACTTACACATGTATTTTTTTTAATGCATGTACTATAATATATATATGGAAAAATAAATATAAGGTTGTCCGACACCTAAGCTTTTGTGTGGAACCCCTCACATACTAATTCTTTAAAATTTGTTGAATTTTAATTAAATCACGTACATGGCCCCATGATTTTTATGAATTAAAAAAACAATATGTGAGTATTCTATACTTAAGTTTAGGTACCTAAGAGCCTTATATTCCCATCCAATATATATATATATATATATATATATGACATAAGGAGTATCACAATTTGAAGAAAGTATTTGAATGCACAAGATGATCTATCAAAGAAAAGAAAGAGATCAATGTCTTTTTTGTTTTCTTTGTCTCTTTGATTTTGGAAGTTGGTTTTTTCGTTTAAAAGCTTTCATGTAGAAACCTTCTTGGATATTACCAAAATTTGTTTGCTTTCTCTTTGATAGGTATATATCCTTTTTGAATTTTCAATTCTAAAGCAACTCCGTAATCTCAACTTCTTTATCACTAGATAGTAGATACAATAAACAAATTTCATTTTTATTTCTTAGAAAAGCTAGTACATGCAATAATTACAATCATTGTAATTTAAAAAATTGTGATCACTACACAATAACCTTCGGTTATATACAACAAACAGAGTGAAAACTAGTAATAATGTGGTCTTCATGAGTGAGTTTGTCTAGTATCTTTGTTTTGTAATTGACATCGAGTATTTTTTTTTTTTAACTGTTTTTCAATTATCACAATTAAAATCATAATAAAAGTCTAAAATGTTTCTGACGTTCATATATATATATATATATATATATATATATACAATTATATCAATAGTTGATGTCTCATTAATAAGGTCTTAAACTTAAAGAATTTCACCGGTGTTCGAATCTTACTTTCTACAATATGTAGAAGTGGATTATTTAAAAGGGAGGGGGGGGGGGTTCGAGACGTAGTGAATTCCATTTCAGACATGTGTGATTCAAGCTCTGCATATTGCCCAATGAAATGTCATTGTGATGTCTTGAATATTAAACTAACTAATAACTCGCTGTTTAATATCTATACAATCATATATTCATATACTAAATTTTGTATGATTCCTTATAAAATTCTAGTTTCTAATCTAAAAAATCCTTATAACTTATCAAATTTAATATAAAGTAAATATTCTTTGCTAATTGTATCTAAGTTCAATTTACTTAAAGCTAGAAATTTTCATTTAAAACATTTGTACAATGTATTATATATCTTATATTAGATTAGATTAATATAAGATTATATATAATCTATAATATAGTTAAAGAGGGGGTTGGGGTACACTTGACACCCCTAATCCCTATCCTTTAGCCTAATACTCCTCCTTACTAATCCTTTATTTTTTTCAATATTTATTTAATAAAAAATGACATACCTATAATAAAAAAAATCTTATAAAAAAATTCTTATTATTATTATTATTAATTATTATTATTATTATTATTATTATTATTATTATTATTATTATTATTATTATTATTATTATTATTATTATATGGGATTAATTTCCATATGTTTCTTCTTTAGCTTTCGCATTGATTAAGTTGTGATATTGTTCAAACACTTTTTGTTTCTCTTTTTATTTAACTAAAGTTGAAAAAAAAGGGTAATCGGGAATCAATATTTATATGGAGTTAATTTTTATATGTTTCTTCTTTAGCTTTCGTATTGACTAAGTTGTGATATTAGTTATACACTTTTTTGTTTCTCTTTTTAATTAACTAAAGTTGAAAAAAGGGTAAACTGGAATCAATATTTATATGAAGTTAAATTTTCATATGTTTTTTCTTTAGTTTTCGTATTGATTAAGTTGTGATATTGGTCATACACTTTTTGTTTTTCTTTTTATCTAACTAAAGTTGAAAAAAAAAGTAATCTGAAATCAATATTTATATGAAGTTAATTTTCATATGTTTTTTCTTTAGCTTTCGTATTTATTAAGTTATGATATTCACTTTTTGTTTCACAATTATTATTATTATTATTAGATTTATATATCTTGAGACTATCCGTTCAATGGACAGGTCTGAGCACTAGTAATAAGTATACATAGAATATGTATATATGTAAATGTATATAACGGTGAAAATTATTTTCAGAAGAATAATTATTCTTACGTACAATATTTTGCAAAATGTTATTCATGTAGCTTTAAAGCCTAAGAATAACAAAATGGATAATTAAATAGTGTTATAGTCAAAAGATATGTAATTTTTCCATCTCTCTTCTTATGATAATTTCGAAGGCATTGCAATTGGAAGTCTAAACCACTCGATTGGTAAGTTAGCTAGGGCTCCCTTTGAGAAAATTAGCGGAGGGGATATGATGAATTGGTTTGGAAACCCGTGATTGAATCTATTCTTTGTCGGGCATTTACTTCTTGAGTGTGTAGGTATACGTGTTATCATCCATGTTCTGCAGAAGTATGCGTGTTCCAACTTTCAGCATACGGCTCACCTTATATGTCACTTTCGGGGTTCAAATCATTAACGTTTAATACTTGTCGTTTTAAAAGAAAAAATTGGACGTATAGGTGTATCTTTTCTTAGTAAAAGATCCATTTGTTGTTTAAAAAAAATACAACTAAGACTTACAGGCTATCAAACCCAAGACACTAACAATCATTATTCTATTAATATTTAGTTGTGAGAGAATTTTTCACTTGTAAGTTCTTCTGGATTGGTGAAGGTTCAAAATTTTCCTAATGCAAAATTAGTGAGAGAGTTTTGGTTAAGTTATATGTACCTATTAGGCTATGATGTACCGAAATTCTAAACAGGTAGGTATATTCGTTTCAGAAACTTCATGGGAATGGAAACTCGTACGAAATGCGTATGAAACGTTTTCTTGAAGTTACCATATATACCGAAACGTTTCTGAGAAACTTCCATACCATATCTAATTAATATAAGAGGTTCAATGAACGAATGCCATCTTGCGATTATGCATAGCCCCAAACACAAACCAACTACATTATACAATTGAGATCATCATCAGACTTTTTCTATTCCAAAATTAATTAGTAAAAAATCCGTGATTACCAGTCACCATCAAGATATATTATAAAATAGTTATACATAATCTCTCAAGTCTCTCTATATATAAAATTAATATATTTTTATTTATTTTTTGTTTTTTATTGATGTATCTTTGCCGTACCCGTATCCTAAATTTTTTAATTTTGCCGTTCTCTGTTCCCATATCGTTCCCGTACCTCTTTGCCGTATCCATTTCAGTGCTACGTAGCTACTAAGACGTACTGTAATAGCAAAACTTTTAAGGCGTAGTAATGATTTGATCATAAGAAGGATCAAAATTGAGAGTGTCATGTTATCCTTTCATCTTTTCGGGAAAAAAAATGTATCCCTACAAAACATGCCCCTCAAAAAGAATTACTGTAGTTTATAATATACTCGGTAATCGATCAGTAAAATCCACATACTTTCTTTTTTGTCTCTCCCCAACCACGTTAGTCGATGTAACTCTTGGATAGAGTGCTTTTTATTCCAATCCTCTCTTCTCCCATTTTTTATATTAGTATACATTATTGAAGTCATTAATCCATATGTAGATCAATACTTTAATGGTGATCAATCTTGATCATCTTGATTTTGCTTTATCATGTTTATATATATAACAAATTGAATCATCTTTATCTATGTTCACATCACAACTTGTAGTTTCTTTACCATTGTAATGTCCTCCTGATAGCATTCTTTAGTCATAAGAGTTATGCTATTGCGCATATGCATACATGGGGTTAGTGTATTGTTTATATCTTTTCTTTTTTTGCAATTGTTGGTGCTAAGTGGCTGGCCAAAAGAGGTGGAAGCAATAATATTACATTACATTACAATAGTTATTATATATGATGCTGCCAAATTTTCAACATTATATTTGTTCAAAAAGAGCAACGTATGTATACATGAGATTGAATTGGATTACATTGGACATGTCCTTTTTGGTCACGTCTTCTAAAGTCGATCATCAACTAATTAAAAGACTAGTCTGGGTTAGGGCTGTAATTGAGTTTAACCGATCGAGTTCAAGGTTTACAGTGTTTGAGTTCCTTGACAAAACTTGAGTAAGCTTGAGGTCTCGGCTCGATAGCTAAACGACCTTTCAGTATGTAAGTTCGAGCTCGGATCAATTATGCATGATTTAAATAAGGCCCGAGCTCATCTCAAAAAGCTCAATCATATATGTATATACTTTTTAGAAAAAATACCATAAGTCAAAAACTAAGATTATAACTTTGAGAAAACATCAGTCCAATATTACAAGAAAAATGTTCTTAAACACAAGTCTAACATAAATATATATCCTAAAAAGTAGTGTAGTAAACATTAGTATTTAAAGTTCAGATATCTCAAATACCTGAGCAACATATTTTCTAGGGATAAGTATCCTGAAATGTAACAAATTTTGGACGAATGTCTATAGTAGGAAATAACTAAAGTTGTGTGTATTGTATGTAAACAACTTTAAAAAATGTTTATTGTATGTAAGAAAACATACGTGACAACCATATAGAGGTGTCACTTGTCTGATTTTAATTGGTTGAACACATTTTCTTACATACAATAACATTATTTTCGAGTTGTTTACATACAATACATATAAATTTAGTTATTTCCTACTATAGACATTCGTTCAAAGTTTGCTACATTTCAAAATACTTATCCCTATTTTCTACTAGATATCAAGAGCTATAGAAACTCGATAATCGCTCTATCGAGCCAAGCCACTAAAAGTTTGGACTCAGATCATTAAGTATTCCAAGCATGAAATAAATAATTTATCAAGTTGATTGGGTCGGGCTTAAGTTGCTTGATAAAAACTCGACTTAATCGGCTGAGTATGGGTTGTCGATCATTACTTTTTAAAAGGGATTAGTACCTCAGAATGTAAACAACTTTACACGAATTGTCATAGTGTGTATCAAATTTCAATCTCGTGCATTGTAAGTAATGAACTTTCAAATCGTGTGCATTGTATGTATTCGGCCAATTAAAAACTTACAAGTGACAACTTATTTGGTTGCCACATATATTTGGATGCATATAATGCACAGGATTTGAAAGTTCATTACATACAATGCACGAGATTGAAGTTCGATACACACTATCACAATTCGTGTAAAGTTGTTTACATTCTAAAATATACTAATCCCTTTTGAAAAAGGCAATTGACATATTTAAATCATTTTCTTAATCAAGTTAATTTATGATATCCAGTATTTGCACATGGTTTGCAAAGGTATAACATTTAAACTCCTATAAATTCAATAAACGGATGAACGCGTGATGCGGCGCAGCAGCGGTGATGGTGGTAGCGACGAAGGTGTGGCGACCGCGGTGGTGGTGGTGGCGATGTGCGGCGGTGACGGTGGTGGTAGCGTGGTGGTGAATGCAAATTAGTTGATGTAAGAGAGATTAATATGATTCTTTAAGGGTTGGAGAATCTATGTTGTTATTTATTTCATTAAGGGTATTATAGATAAATAAGTGAAGATATTTAAATTAGTGAATAAGAAAGATGGGTAATATGGTCATTTTAAAATCTTAAATATTTAAATGGGTAGTTTGCTTTATAGAGTAGTATAGATATATGTGGTATTAAGAAATTCAGATATCTGAAATTTTAGAATAACAAATTCAAATAATATTTACAAGAAAATCGGTAAATGGGAGAAGGTTCTCATCATTAATCTTGGAGGACAAGTATATGACGTTGATGCGACTTAAGAGGTGAGTTATTTTGAAAATTCACAAATAAAAAAGATCGCGAGAACAATTTTAGACCACATATTTCGCCCTACATTTCTCTCTCTCTCTCCCTCTCTTCAATTAAATAAGAAAATTCATTTAAATTATTCAAAATGTTTTATCTCACAAAACCGTAAATCGTTATATGGAAAAAAAAAATATGGGTAGTCTTAAAAGTTCGTTCTCTTTCATTAAAAATGCAATTCGATATACTTTTGACGACTTTTTAATTTTCGTTTTCTTACATCAAAATGTGTCGTATTGCATATCCAATGAAAGAAAACGAAATTTTTAGACTACCCATAGTCCCATATATTTTTTTTCATCTAATGATTTACGATTTGTGAGATAAAGCACTTTGAATGATTTGAATGAATTTTCTAATTTAATTGAAAAGAGAGGAAGGTGAGAGAAATACGTGGTCTAGACGCGTTTTTTTTAATTTATGAGTTCTTAAATAACTCTTTCTTTATAACGTAATTATGATAATTATGTGACTATTTCGAATCTTTTCTCTGAGAATCCTCAAAATCAAAACGTGTTTTACAATCTGGATAGAGAAACCAATTCACCCATTCCTAATCCCAGTTTTGTATTAAACATGTACGTACAGTTTGTTTTGAAGGTTTTGGATTTGAAAAATAGATAAATAAATATAGCAATGAAGTGGGTTTTGGTCAAATCATTCCCATTATTTGGTCCACATTCCCACTTCATTCCTGTCTCCATACACAATCCGCTTATTTGTACGGCCCAATTGTTTTCAATTCCTGTATTGGTATGGCCCACCTTGTTTTCAATTCCTCTTATTGGTACGGCCCAACATATCGTCATATACTATACTCATATCCTGGTAAATCCTAACAAATCCTCTTATATTTTCTTACACAAGTCCCACGACCAAATCAACAATATTACAATAAACATCATATACTCATAGTGGTTAACTTAATTAGTGGATAACTTTTTTCATTAGAAAATGTTAAATATAGCATTGCAGCCCTAAGGCTATCCTTATGTGTATAAAAAAAAATTATATCATTCATATTAAAAGCAAACCTCCTGAATTTTATTGTAAGTTACAACTATTTAATGTATTATATATAAAAATTCCCTAATAAAATTGTGGTGTGAACATATATAAAAGATCCTACCATAAAAGAAAAATGCATTATTTATCACAATATCTAAACATGTAACCATATAATAACCCAATCCAGTATATTTACTCAACAAAGATGAAAGCTCGTCCTGGGAAGCGATATATATCGTCTTCTTTCGTTTATAGTTTGGAGGTTGCGAGTTGGATCAGATCTTTCCTCAAAATCTTTCCAGAGGGGTTCTTTGGGACTGACCCAATAAAGGCTACACGCCTAATGCGCTTGTATGGCGCTACCTGTATGATGCAAATTCATGTCATATCATCTTTCGGCAGCAATGACCATCTATATATGCACATATACGTATATTTGCTTGAGTAATATTGTTTTACCTGTTTAGAAACAAAATCCATAATTTCCTTATCGGACAAATTACTTCCATTTTTTCTCACTACATACGCCATTGGAAATTGCCCAACATCTTTATCTGGAAACCTGATACGATAGTTTACCCAAAAAT
Organism: Erigeron canadensis; assembly: GCF_010389155.1. Taxonomy (NCBI): domain Eukaryota; kingdom Viridiplantae; phylum Streptophyta; class Magnoliopsida; order Asterales; family Asteraceae; genus Erigeron; species Erigeron canadensis. Next base: position 35,119,340 of record NC_057761.1, on the reverse strand, counting down.
TTTTATTTTTATTTTTTTGTTTTTAAATTGGTCAGAAAAAATAGATAGTAAGTGGACTTACGGGATGACAGCACAATCGTCGATTTCAGGGTGGGTTAGTAACAATGCTTCAAGTTCGGCTGGAGGAACCTATTTGTCGGATGAAATTAGCTAAAGCATTATACTCTTTATACTAATAGTAAATAAAATGGAACATAAAATTGCTGAATAAGTGCATATGAAAGTTTTACTGGCATTTACATTCGATAATTTGTGGAAAAAGAATCCTTTCTTAGTTCTTATAGGCTAAAAACAGCGGTATGATGATTAATTTGAGTTTGTTAATTACCTGGTAACCCTTATATTTGATGAGTTCTTTTAATCTATCGACCACGAAGATGAACCCATCTTCATCAATGTAGCAAAGGTCACCGGTTCTTAACCATCCGGTTGAGTCTAGAGTGGAGGCAGTAGCTTCGGCATTGCTAAAGTAACCTACAATAACATCATAAGATCATTTAGCTGGAATTGTTTGATAATTCTAATATTTACGGTACAACCTATGATTTACGGACAAATGGTGCTACTTGACAATTAACCAAATAAGATAGGAAAGTTGAAAATCTTCTCCCAGAGTATGAGTCCTTGGTTTAGAAATACCAAAGTAAACAAAAACTCGTTTTTTTTCTCTTTGCAACATTTGGATTGATAGTGATGTTTAGTTAGATGGTTATTAGTAAATTTTGCTTACAAAAGGGTAAATCTTAGAACATCTCCAATATAAGCTTAAAAAGTTTTAGGCCTAACTTATTTTCGAACAGAGCCATCCTCAAATACCAGCTCATGATTCCTCTTTTCCCTCCAGATGATTCATGCCCCATTTGTAAAAAAAAGTCAGTTTGGATAGATTTGGCGAGCATGCCCTCCACTATAAGGAATTGTCGGGGTTCAAGTATCATCATGACTGGATTAGAGATGTTTTATGGGATGTGCTTAGGCGTGCCAGAATCTCAGCCAAAAAAGAAGGCCCTAGTTGGCTGGGCAGTAGGTAAGCATCTGTGAGTCGACCTCATTGGGATGTCCCCATTGGTCGGGCTGAGAATCAGTTGCTTCGTTCCGGGCCAGGTGGTCTTGAAGGCGGAAGCTAGGAAGCTTGCTAAGCAAGAGGCAACATGTTTAGAGAATCAGCACGTGTTCATTCCGTTTGCCTTTGACACATTTGGATCCCTATCCCCTGAGGCGGTTCGCTTTTTGAAGTGGGTGTAGAAGGTGGTCCACAGTAACACGCGGAGCCCGGGGAACCAAGGATTTGTATTCACTAGAATAGACTTTGCGCTTCAAAAGGGATAGTGACTCAACTTGTTGCTCTTACCCATTATCTATATGTAACTTGGTTATTATTTATATATGGATTAATTTAAATTTTTGTTTAGCTTATTTTTGATAAACTTGGTTTCTATGACTTATTTTAAGTTTATAACTTTTTTCTTGACTTAATTATAAAAAATCAAACTCATCAATTAGAGAATCACCTCAAAAAACTAGCTTGTAAATAAACTAGACCAAATTTACTATTTGAAAAAGCTTTTTAAATAACTTGGTAGCATTGGAAAAGAAGACTTTTCTTAAAGCATCTTTCGATGGAGGTTTATGTTACAACATGATGTTGCAAAACCTTGTAACATTGGAAAATAATACTTTTTAAAAAGCAACTTTCATAGAGGTTTATTCTATGTTGCAAAAAGTTGTAAATGCACTAGTGGTCATTACAGAATAAAAATTAAATAAATTCCCCGCTCTTTATTAATCTTACCTTATTGTTTTGTAGTAATACTTTAGCAAAATTTGTGTTGAACTTAATTATGAGAAATGTTATTTGGGTTGACATAACATATTTTGCTATTTTATAAAATAAGAAGTTAATGTTTGGTTTTATTATATAAAAATGATCCACATAATAAATTTATAAATTTTTTTTATCAAGTTGAAGTATAAGAAATGAATTCATATCTTAAGGACGCTTATTGAAGATAGCCTAATAAATGATCCAAATAAAAAAATTTACCTAATAAATGATCCAAATAAAAAAATTTAAAAATGTGTAAGGATTTTAAGGATTTGTAAAGATACGATTCGGCAACTCAAAGATGTTTATTAAAAGTAGCCTAATAAATGTGAATTTTAACAATAACAACTCAAAATTAAGATGAAAACAGAAAAAGCAAAATCCGAGCATATTTTTATACTTGCCTAAATACTACTATTTTTGTATATATGCAACGGCAAGGGTGTTCAAAGTCGGATATCCGAAATTCGGATATTTGAAATTTCGGATAGTGGATTTCAATATCCGAACATATATCCGAAATTTCGGATATCCGAAGTTCGGATATCCCAAATCGGATTTTCGAACAATCCGAAATATCCGAATTTTAAAAAATATATATATTTGGATAATTTCGGATATTCTTAGGTATTAAATAATAAAATTTTGAATTTTTATTTAAAAAATAAATAAGGTTTTCGAATTTATCGGATATCCGACTTTTTGAATAAAAACAGATCGGATTTTTAGATATTTGGATAACGGATTTGGATACGGATAGTTTTGACTTTTGAACACCCCTAACGATAGGGCAAAACCGAACAAAAAAAACGAAAACCGAACGAAATCCATTGGTTTGGTTTTCGTTTTTCAAAAACCGAACGGATCGGTTCAGATTTTAGTTTCATAAGCCAAAAAACCGATCAAAAACCGAACCGAACCGAACTAAATATATATATTTTTTATATTTATATCATATTACATTGTTATTTATTACTTATAATTTATAAATATGTTAATATATTTAATCTTTTTATCTTTTTAATGTACAAATCTTTACAAATTATATACTTCTAATAAAAAAGTGCAGTAAAAACAATTCGTTTTATAAAAGTTATACAAATTTTAACACTTAAAAGATATAATTAGTTATTAAAAAGCTTCTCTGTATCTGAGTTTTTATATCAAATTTTTTTTTCTTAACAATTGAAAGTTAAATTTATAACATAATATATAAAAAACTTTTAAAATAAAAAGTTATTAAAAAAACAAAAAAAAAACAGAAATCGATCCAAACCGAACCGAGCAAAAACCAAATCTCATAGTTTTGGTTTTTTAAAACCGAATGGATCAGTTCAGGTTTTGGTTATAAGTAAAACCGACAGAAACTGATCCATACTCACCCATACCTAACGACAAGTTCAACCACTACACTCACCACCCTTCATTATACTAGTGGCATATCAGATATAAAGCATCGAATGACCATGACAGGAACCACTTTTGTTGTCTCTGGAAATAATTAACTATGGCCCCAAAACCATTAAAGCTAACAATGACAAAGTGGTACAATTGATATTATTAGAATTTCAATTACTACCTCTTTAATTAACATCTTCACAGTTATCAGAAATTATAACTTCTCATTAATTTAATATTTAATTTAGTACTTATTATTATAATTTACTATTATTTTTTCTCAAAGGGGATACCTAAATAGATGCAAAATATTGACACTTCAGATTCACACTTTTTCAATATTGATCAAAACTATGTTAGTCCAAAAACAACTGCTGGTTTTTACTATCCATTTCTGAAGTCATATTATGTCTTTTATCTTAACAGTGTATTTGACAATTAAATTTTGCAAAGAGAAACTATTGTTACCTTTCATAATTGTTGGACCCTTGAGCCAAAGTTCTCCGGTCCGGTTAACCGGCAACGCTTCTCCGGTCTCCGGATCAACGATTCTGGCTTCCATATTCGACGATAACATCCCCGCGGTCCCATACCTTCGGCTCTCATCTATATTATCTGTCGATGCACCGATTCCAGTAGATTCTGTCAACCCATACCCTTGCATAATAGTAACTCCAGGATACTTTTCCATAAACCCTTCGGTTAACTCTTTACTCAAAGGTGCTCCGCCAGATAACACCCATTTCAAACTTGTTAAATCGTATTTAGCTCTTATTTGTTCAGCGTTATTAACCAGTGCCACCAGTATCGGTGGCACTAGCGGTAAATAACTTACATTATATGTCCCAATAGAGGACAACATTTCATGCATTTCAAATTTTGACAGGACTACAATAGTAGCCCCGGAGGCTATTAGTCCTGTCGCAAATGCAACTAGTCCATATATGTGAAACATAGGGACAGTGCATAAAAAAGTTTGTTGTTGTTGTACTTCTAAATTAAATCTCCCAATAACAGTTTGTACCATCGCAATTAAATTGCGATGGGACGAGATCACACCTTTACTCGCTCCAGTAGTACCGGAGGAGTACAAAAGTGTGGCAGTATCGTCTTGTGTTACTCTCTCTTTAGTTATTTTATTTTTCGGTTTCCTCGACATCATTTCCTCCAAAGTTGTCACAACTTTGGTGGTCGTGGTGTCGAGGAATTTCTCATTAGGTGTTATTAACACCACTGGCAAATTAGAATCCCTGAGCTTTGAAAAAAGCTCAAGGGTTGTAAATGCCAGTTTTGGTTTTGAATCTTTGATTTGTTTATTGATTTCGGTATTCAAGTTTAAAGGATTAGTGGTTGTGATAATAGCACCTATAGACATCACGGATAGACAAACGATCGGGAAAAAGATCGAGTTTGGCGAAAGTAACAAAACGACGTCGCCTTTACGAATACCTAACTCAGATAGCGATGAGGAAACCGATTCAACGGCTTTCCATACATCTGAAAAAGTGAGACGTTGCCCTGTCGATGCGTCAATGTATGCAACCTTGCCGTGGTGTGCACGCGCTGATATAAAGGTTGTGACGTCGAGCGTTTCGTTCGAGGGCAACGGTGGGGGTTTTCGTTTGCTATAAAAGGTAGAGTTTGATTTGTTGTAACCGGATTTTGAGTCGATTTCCGGCATGTTGGTTAAATGTGACATATATATGAAGAGATGCCTTTACAGCAAAAAAGTTATGTATGTGATATGTTTTTTTTTTAATATTTCTTTAAGTTTTAGTGAATGAATGTTGGGACTGTATTTTGACTATTTGGTCAGTATTTATGTATGAATGAAATTTGTTTATAATTATTTTGAAGAACAAGAGATGGGATCGAAACCGTTGATCTGGTATGTGGACCCACACGTTGGTCAAGATGCATTTTTTCGCAACGTGTGTCATGTGTTATTTGTTTTTGTTCTAGCTGCCGTGTTGAAACTTAAAAAAAAGTGTATCTATTTAGCAGTTTTTTTTTTTTTTTTTTTTTCTGAGTGGACGGAGCACCTTGTGAGGGGAGGGTATCAAGCCGGTAAACACCGTCCTGTGTGTCGTTACCGTAATTTGAAGAGGGTGATCTCGTTTTCGTTTTATGACATAAATTGATAAAGATAGTCCCTTAGCAAACATAAGACATAAATTTGTACATTAATCACTCATCTATAATTCTTTTCATTATTTTGTTCGTCAATCTTTGATAGCATTCGTTAATTTTTAATCTTTGTTTGTGTACATTTATGTCGTCTATCGCATTTTCTTTTAGGTAGACATTTTGGGAAAATACTTAAAATCAATATTGAAAATTTAAGTTCAATGTTGAAAATTTATGTAAAATCTGCTTTATAAAATAGTATAGATATAGATTAAATGAGTTTATAGCCGTACTTGCAAGCATAGTTTTGCTTTTGGTTTGGGTGACTTAAAATCTTTTATTTCATCTGTAAGACTGCAAGTCACTAACTTGTAACAACCCATTAGATAAATTTAAAACTCCAGGCCGTGCTAGCCCAGTATTGCTCCAATTAAAAGAAATGGGCCCTTGAAAGCATGTTTTGCTCTGACCCATAAACTATTTTCTATAGTTGACTAGTTGAGTTACGAATTCCTTTGAAATCTAATATCAAAAAGAGTGGATGTTATAGTTTCATTATAACTTGTAACAAACTAAACAATTTATTTTGAAAATAATTATGGGCCTGTTAGACCCCAATTTTGTTCTTACCCATAATAGTTTTCGACCCATTTTCAAAAGATGGTTTCGAAAATATGCATAAGGCTTAGTTAGATTCATTATCTTTCATTCACGAAGCTCCATATGTGTTACACGCTAAATATATGTAACATTTCGAGCATTGTTTGACCCATGATTTTTATGGTTTAAAAAAATATATGTAAGGGGTTTTTTTCACCCAACTTATATGTCTAACAGCCTCATATTTCCTTTCCCCTTTATATAACCATATATATATATATATATACAAGGATGCGAATATAAGGCTGTTAGGTAGCTAAGCTTAAGTGTGGAACACTCATATATTGTTTTTTTTAATTCATAAAAATCATGGGGGTCATTTGATTTAATTAAAATTCAACAAATATTAAAAATTTAGTATGTGAAGGTTCCACACCTAAGCTTAGGTGCCGGACAACCTTATGTTCACTTTTCCCATATACATACATATATATATATATATATATATATATATATATATATATATATATAAACCTTTTGTAAATACCTTTTACTACTTAATATAAAAGTTTTTTTTTAGAATAAATTAAAAACTTCAAATTATTACATTTTTTCTCTTTCAGTTTTAATTGTAATTTAATAAACTTTGATATATTTTCAAAACTTTTTTCCAAAACAATTTTTATGAAAAAACTTTACCATTAAAAATGTCCTTATATAACACATCTATACTATATTATAAAACAAATATGGTTTCAATTTTCAATTTCAACAATGTACACATGATAATACATAATATATCATACATCAATGCCTACAACTTTCTCTCTCCTCCATAAATCATATTATTTCTCTAATTCTTTCAAAATATTTTATCTCAAAAATCGTTCATCGATAAATTATAAAAATTATATGGGTGTTCTTAAAATTTCATGCTCTTTCATTAGAGATGTCATTCGATATACTTTTGACGAATTTTTAAATCCGAAGGCGGAGCCCGTATGGCTAAGACATTTTATGACATATCACCTCTTATAACCTATCATACTGTATGACCTATCACCTTCACCATCTCACCGCCGCAACGCACGAGTACTTGCTCTCGTTATATCTAAATAGTGACAATCATTACATAATTGTAATCTCATTAATGCCAAAGTTTATGAACAGTGCCACGTGCCACGTGCGCGCTGTTCTATTAGTCTCGCATGTACCCCGCGTTTTTCCGAGATTTTGTCATATCGGATTCCGTTAAGGTTATTTTGTGTTCGGTTTTTCTTGGTTTCGTACATATTTTTTTTTGCTTTTGTGTTTTCTTTCTATTGGTCCACCTATACCCCGCGTTTTTTCGGATTTTGCTATATCGAATCCTGTTAAGGTTATTTTTCTTTCGGTTTTTGTTGGTTTATTACATAGTTTTTTTGCTTTTGTATTCTCTTTCTATTGGTTCATCGTATACCCCCCATCACTATTTAGATTTTGCCATTTTGGATCCCGTTTGGGGTTTTTTCTTGGTGTTCATCATAGTTTTTTGGCTTTTGTGTTCTGAATTAATATATTGGAAACTTTTACACAATATTTAATTTTTCCTTTGTTATTTCTATTTTCGTTCGGTTTTTGTTGGTTTATTACATAGTTTTTTTGCTTTTGTGTTCTCTTTCTATTGGTTCATCGTATACCCCCCATCACTATTTAGATTTTGCCATTTTGGATCCCGTTTGGGGTTTTTTCTTGGTGTTCATCATAGTTTTTTGGCTTTTGTGTTCTGAATTAATATATTGGAAACTTTTACACAATATTTAATCTTTCCTTTGTTATTTCTATTTTCGTTAAGTTTATTTATCTTTTGGTTTTTCATGGTTTTTTGATACATTTTTTTTGCTTATATGATCTCTTTTATTGGTTCATCATATACCCCGCATCATTTTTTAGATTCTGACATTACGGATCCCATTTTGAGTTTTTTCTTTCGTTTTTTTTTGGCATGGTTATCAATAGTCACCATGCTTATTAAAACTTGACACGTCGCATCGGTTATAAAGTGACACATCGCACGTTTCCTATAGTTTGGATTTTGACACATTGCATCCTGTTCAGATTTTGTCACGTCTTTTTCTTTTTTAGTTTTGTTTTTCCTTTTCGGATTTTTTATTACGGGTTACTTCTTTTGTTTTTTTCACACTTTTTAATTGTCATTCAACCTTATTGTGATATACCCCGTACCACTACTTGTATTTTGCTATATCGCATCCACCTGATATCTGAACTAATATATTAATATTTTTGTCATATCACATCCCGTTCAGGTTTCTACTACGGGTTACGTTTTGGTTTCTTGCATACTTTTAAACAAACATATTAATGACAAAATTATTTCTATTAAGCTGTCGAAAATTCACAGCATATATACTAAAATAACGAACCGTTTCAACAAAGGAATTGAAACCTCGCAACGCGGGTCCAAAATTTTCTAGTTTTCACTAATAAATAGTGTAAAACGACACTATTCATGGCAAACCGACAATCACCTTTTCATCACAATTGAAGGTATACAATAGATCAATTAGATAGAAATAAAAATAAAATGGTCAGTATAATAGAACTCACTATACATGTATTGATGGTATATCTTATGATTTTCTAGATATAATAATTTTAGCTATCATGTGAACAGTCTTGAAACAGAAATTAGTTAAATTATATTAAAATCACATAAAAAAAATCTACCAATAATTTTTTAAAAAAAGGAATAAAGAATGATGTGTCTATTCATCGACATGTGACGTTTAAAATAAGCAATGTGTATCTTTTAAATATCTATCTTTACAAATTTTATTTTTTAAACTACATAAATAATTAAAAATTCTAATCAATTCATATATATATATATATATATATACCTAATATAATCAAAACTCCTATATTTTTAAACTATATTCATTGCTAACATATATATAAATTTTCATCAATTTAGAAAGTCAAATAACATCTAACGATCCTTAAGACCCGTTAGAGGAAATGATTTAACTCCGTGTTAGAAAAAAGGACTTGATTAGCAACAATATTTGTAACGCCCGTTAAACACCCGAACAAAACTTAATGACCGTCAACTGATGGGGACTACAAGAGAATTAAGTTATAGGGACTATTTTCGTTAAAAACGTTGAAAAATGTGTGCACGGAAATCCATGCACGCCTTTATTATATATCTTATATATATATAGACTATTTTCGTTAAAAACGTTGAAAAATGCGTGCACGGTATATATATTGTAACTTAAAAAATATAAAACCACACTATTAAGGGCAAAACGACAATCACCTTTTATTGAAGGTATGCAATATATAAACTCACAATGCATGGATCATTGGACCATCTTATGACTTTCTAGATGTAAAAAAATTCAAAAGACATAAAAATCTACCAATAATATATTTAAAAAAGGATTGAGGTTCTTTGATCTGACATTTAAAATAAGCCACACCTAGTCATTTTAAACCTATTGTTATAAATTTTAATTTTTAGACAACTTAAATAACTGAAAATTTTAATTAATTAATATATAAAGATCTAATATAACTACAACTCTTATATTATCTGTATTTTAATTAATTAAATTCCTTATATATATTATTTAACTAAAATTAAAATATAAAATTTCATCACCGTTTTTATTTTTGATGGTAATTTTTTTATTTATGGCATATTGTTATATTTATGATAATATAAAAATTAAATTTACTTTAAGTTATATGTTAAAAATGTTAGTAGAGAATACCCCAGTGGTAAGGGTGTTTCACTAAACCTGCTATGCGGGGCCCCGGGGAGTTTATTCAAAGGTTTCAAGTTCGAGACTTGGTAGGTTCTTCTCGACGATATTTTTCAATTAAGGAGATGGTATGGTGAGAAAGAATATTTAAGATCCGCTTAGTGCGGGACTCTTTCGTTGTGCGATTAGCACACATCATACGCGTCTAAAGTAAAATTCACTTGTAAAAAAAAAAAAAGTTTTACAATTTTAACTTATAAATTAATATCATTTTTATGTAGGCAGACTATTATTATACTTATACTCATAAATCACACGAATTATTGAGGTTAAACCTAAGACACTCGAAAGTACATTAATGTTAGATCTTAATTGATATGTTTATGATCTACGTTTTTTACTATCAGATTATTAATTTATTATCGAGAGAGAAAGAACGTGTTCAAACTTCTTTTTTATAATAAATCAATCGTATAACATATATAAATAATTTATATATTATATGGATCATATAATATACAAATAAAATAAGATTTTTACCTTTGGATCATGATAAAATTGATGCACGAAGATTCACGAAATACACATATATATATATATATATATATTGATGCACAATAATTTTTATGATGCATGATGATTTTCAATGAAGAGAAATCTATTGTTTATTTATATTTCGTTAATATTTATTTTATTTTAACTAGAACTTAGATGGATATATTTATACTATATTATAAAAAGAATAACATTTTATTTTTGAAAGTGTTGAAAAATATGTAATATTTTCACTTGATATCTCTTAAAATATTTTCACCTACACTACTCTTCAGAGGCGGTACCAGGAAAAAATCCCACAGAGGACAAAATTAAAAAACTTATATAAAGTAAATCTAAAAGAGAGCAAAATGTTAAAAACCTATAAAAAAATTTAAAAAATCTACAAAAATTTTAAAAATACATGACAAAATTTAAATTTTGAGGGGGGCATTGGACCCCTTGCCCCCCTTTAGAACCGCCTCTGCTACCCTTTAACATTAATGATTAAATCACACTATCAATCCTTATCTTTTTAAAAACATTTTCATTAACATTTTACATCAATTATCTACACCACTCGACCCTTCATCTACCACCAACAGTCGTCCGTACCACCACATCATCGCTGTCACGACCCTCACTGCATTGCGCGGATAACATGCTAGTCTACAATATATATATATATATATATATATATATATATATATATATATATATATATATATATATATATATATATATATAAGGGGGACAATCAAATAAGAACAGTTTTTAAATAAGAACGGTGAGAACACCTTAAAATCATCATTTTGATGCATTAAAAGTCCATAAAACTGACATAGTGCATAACTAATTATCATTATTTAAGTGTTTAACAACACATTGATTTATCAAAAACGAAAAAATCACGTTTTTTGTTGGATGCATCATTCTGATGAATATGCATCCAAGATGGATGCACAAAACAAAAAACATGATTATTTCAATTTTGACGGATGAATGTGTTGTTAATCATTTAAATAATGATAATTAGTTATGCACTATGTTAGTTTTATGGACTTTTAATACATCAAAATGATATTTTTAAGATGTTCTCACCATTCTTATTTTAAGAGTGTTCTCACCGGAATGTTATATATAAAGTAAACGAAAATAACTTTTGCTATATATAGAATATTTTTCTAAAAGCAAGAGAATATTTTACTAGCAACATGTTGAAATATCATAATATACCATATTACCATATGAGTTGGTGCATGGAATTATTTTTTAAAAGACGACAACTAGAGATCGTTTCCTTCTTAATCTTAAACAACCACCTGTCATTCTGTCACAAATCACGTGGGCTTTTATTTCGAGCCAATACGAAGGACTGGCCTAGTAACCAAGCCCAATACTGCAGTTAAAACTTAGAGATTTTTGCATACATCCTCTAAAGTCTAAACTATACGTATTACATATATGGTAATTGTTTATTTGAATCTTTAATTTTTCATGAATCTTAAGAACCAAATCCTAGCTATTTGATCATCTCAATCAATGGCTAGGATTGAAACTTATGCCTTAATTAAAAAAAAAAACATAAAGGGGCAAATATGTAAATTTGCTTAACAAATTTTTTTCCCCTTTCCTCCTCCTGATAAAAACACACAAACAAACAAACAAACAAACACTCTCTCCCTCTTTTCTCCTCCTTGGACGGTGACCACCACCACCACCACAATCTGGATCTTCATCTCAAACACTAGCAACAACAATAACAACAAGTGGAAGATGATGTTTATAATGTTATTAGAGTGATATTTTATGTATTTTATGTTTTTTATATAAAAAATGGATAAACAAACCATTTTTATCCATGATTTGTAGTTCTTTTTTCTCTTATTTTTGTTTTTTATATGATAAGAAGTTGTATCTTTGGTTGTTGTTGTTTAAAATATTTATAATGAGTTTTGCCCACAAAGTGCTTGATGAAATGTCTAAACCAAAATGTATGTACTAAATCAAATTTGATTATATACGTATTTACTGATTGTACAGCCAATCATACTTGATTGTACATCATTCTAAATTTTGAATTTGTTAAATTTGTGTTTTGTAACTTTGTTTGTGCAATCAAATTTGATTATGTATTGAGTTTTTAGTTACCTGTGTGTTTGTGACTATATGTTTATAATCAAATTTGATTATGTGTTGATATTTTAGTGATTTCTATTTTTGCAACTTAATGTCTAGAATCAAATTTGATTATGTATAAAGATTTTAGAGATTTTGATTTTGTAACTTTGTTTGTACAATCAAATTTGATTTTGTATTGAGTTTATAGTTACCTGTGTGTTTGTGACTATATGCCTACAATCAACTTTGATTATGTATTTATGTGTTGATATTTTTAGTGATTTCAGTTTTTACAACTTTATGTATAGAATCAAAGTTGATTATGTATAAAGAATTTAGACAAAACAAATGAGTTCCATATCAAAAACTATTCAAAATCAAATTTGATTTTATGCATATGGTGCAAACTTATACAAAATCAAATTTGATTTTGTGCACACATTGGGACAAAACAAATGAGTAAAAATCAATAAAAATCTTAGGCATACAGTGTAAAAAGCTATACAAAATCAAATTTGATTTTATGCATACATTTTGACAAAAGAAATGAGTTTCGTACCAAGAAACCTACACAAAATCAAATTTGATTTTACCCATACGGTTTCAAAAACCTATACAAAATCATATTTGATTATGTACAAAATCATTTAAAGATTTTGTGTAGCCCATTGAGTCAAACCAAATGGCTTCCATATAAAGATTTTTATGAAATCATATTTAAAAATCATTTATGATTTTGTGTAGCACATTGAGTCAAACCAAATGGCTTCCATATAAAGATTTTTATTCAAAATCATTTTTGATTTTACTCATAAAGTATGAAAACCTATTCAAAATCAACTATTCAAAATCAAAAATGATTTTACGCATACATTGGGGAAAAACTATACAAAATCATATATGATTTTTTATAGCACATTGAGATAAAACCAAGTGAAAGAAAACCATTTAAAATCAAAAAATGATTTTAAGAATATAGTGTGAAAAAACTATACAAAATCATATATGATTTTATTCTTACATCTAGAATCTATAAGCCTATTCAAAATCATACATGATTTAATATCAAATCACATTTGATTGAGTATTGCATAAGGTGTTTGATGAAATGTCTAAATCAATGTTTGATAATATGATTTAATTAACTTTATGATTCTAAATTAAATTTTTTAGTGTATAGGTTTGTGGATATAAACTCCATTTGTTTTATGGGAATGTATGAGTAATATCAAATTCGATTTGTTATCTGTTATTGTTTACTTTTATGTTCATCATCATATTTGATTATGTATAGAGATTATAGAGATTTCTGTTTTTCAAACTGTATGTGTAAAATCATATTTGATTTTGTATATAGATTCTATAAATTTGTGTTTTGTACAATCAAGTTTGATTTTGTATTGAGGTTTTAGTTACTTGTGTTCTTATACCTAGAATCATATTGGATTTTACTCTTACAGTGTGAAAATCTTATATATAATGAACTATTCAAAATCAAAAATGATTATACGCATACATTGTGAAAAATCTATTCAAAATCAACTATTCAAAATCAAAAATGATTTTACGCATATATTGAGGAAAACCTATATAAAATCATATATGATTTTTTATAACACATTGAGACAAAACCAAATGAGTTCCATACAAAGAAAACCATTTAAAATCAAAAATGATTTTGCATAGATTTTTTGGGGTTTTTACATGGTAGCTTAGGGTTTAGGGTGTTTACATTACTTGATCGTTACATAAAGTTAAGTAGCTTACGCTACTTAATCGTTACAAGAATAGGGTTGAGTATCCATTCGTCACAGGTTGGTTGATCATCCCAGATGGAATACTCAATCGACAAACATGGGTCACTCGGGAGATATCATGACTACCCCCTCGTGATCGATTCAGCACACTGATGGTGTGTTTTTATTCTTGTCTTTACATTTATATGTTGTACAAGTAACTATCTAGATTAAACACACGTAACGAGCAGAGAACCGGTCAATGTAGTATAGTCTAGTGATAAGCTACAGGATCGTTCGCAGGGACGCGTTGCTTTACCTAATCTAGTAGTATGTGTAATTCTAGTTGTTTTGGGGGTTTGTCACTAACTCCTAAATAACTAATATTTTAACAGTAAATTAAAATAGCCGCAACCGCTTATTCAGTGAAAGGCTAGTCTGAAAATATTTGGAAAAAACAAATAACAGTACTTAAATTAAAATACTTGTTTGGCATCTCCGATCTCATGGTATGACCAAATACTATCCTACTGGTTTGCTAGTCTGTTGGAAACTTCATCACGACTCAGATTCCCGTTCGATTCACTTAGCCTAATTAATAGTGTTGTCGCTAGACTCACACTACGCTATAAACAAATTCTCGCTAGAAACAAATTCTCGCTAGAATCATTGTTTAAGCATTAATGACCTAAAGTTTGTGTTACTAATTCATCTTTTAATTACCCAGCTCTTAAGCCATGGCTAGATATAACTCTATCTGGTGACCACAGTGCTCATTTCCTAGTCAAAGGATCGCGTCTGACATTGTTAAGCTTCATGTTCAATTCATCCTAGTTACTATGGTTCTGAATCACTCGGTTACACGTGAATCACTTTTTACTTCTAGTTATAGACCGACTAGTCGTTTTCTGTCCTAACATATTAGTGCTAGTGTATGATCATAGACAACCATCAGAATTAAACTAATATGTTCAGATATAAAACCAATAGCAACATGAATTACTAATAAACATGGATCTACGATAACTAGTAAAACACATTCCAACAGAATCTAAACAAACACAGTAAAACAATAAGCTTCTACATGATTACATCAATCCAAACAAGTATTTAGCCTACTAGCCTAACATTATTAAAGGAATAACAAAATTTGAAAAGATGAAAGACATTGTTTGATAATAAAAGTAAATAAAAGATAAAAGATCTACACCAAGAATGAAGATCGGAATGCGTTAGAAGCTATAAAACCTCTTTGGAATATGCAAAATCGATCTAGGGTTGTTGCTGGGCGGCTAGGGCTGCTGAATCGGCTCTCTCTTAGGGTTTTGAGGGTTAGTTCGGCTTAAATAGAGGTGAAAGTCGGTTACTGAACTGGGCCGACCAGTGGCGCTGGTGGGCTCTCCAGCGGCGCTGGTCCTGGACTTGATTGGGCTAGCGGCGCTGGTTGTTGGCTAGCGACGCTGGTGAATCATGCTGCAGCTTTCGCACCTTCGTTCGGCTCTCGAATCACTTCCTTGTGTCTTGTAATCTTCATAGGCTTCGTTCTTGAGTCACTTGATGCCATTTACCCTCTCTCGCATCTTCCGTGAACCTGCATAAACATATAATTCCATTAAGTACCAATAGTTCCGGAATATTAACTCATTTAAGCATTGAAATGAAGCTTTTCGATAGGGTTTTTATCACAAAATGGACGCTCATCACACACTAGCCCCAAACGACTACATGGGTTAAGCTTAACACTTTTCGTCTCAGTTTATACTCGAGTTCGTCTCAGTTCGTCACAATCATCACATATCGTCACATATTATCACATATCATCACATATCAACACATGTCATCTCAAATCGACACAAAAAGTTAATCTTTATTGCATTTCATATCATTATATGATGATTAGCTTATGTCTTTAGACATATCATTAATTCGACATTAGGATATAATGACTTAATTATAGAATTGTTTTAGATATATATAAACAATTCTATGAACAGTGTCAGTGCCACGTGGGACTGTTTCATTGGGCCACCTACTTCCATGTTATACACTCTGGGTTACTACTCGGATTTTACCATATCATACACCGTTTCAGTTTTTTCTTTTTGGTTTTTCTTGATTTTTTGCACACTCTTTTTTTTTGTTCTTGGCTCACACCCTGCGTTACCACTCGGATTTTGCCATATGAGACACGGTTCGAGTTTTTTCCTTTCGATTTTTCTTTGTATTTTGCACAAGTTTTTTTGCTTTTTGTGTTTTCAACTAATATATTGGGCGGTAACACTGTTTTATTGGTTCATTTTACATCTCGCATCGCTATTCGAATTTTGCCATTATTAGATCCCAATTGAATCTTTTTTTCTTTTGTTTTACTTGGCTTTTTACATAGTTTTTTTCTTTTATATTTTTAAATAATATATTGAAAATTTTTATTCAGCATTTTCTTTATCCTTCATTTTTTATTTCAGTTTGCTTGCACAAAAACTGTTTGATATTGCAAAAGCGTTTGTGGTATCGCCTTTTCAACAGATATATTAATAATTTTCGTTTGAATTTTTTTTCGGTTTTTGTTTTCATGCATATATGTATTTGACGTTGTACATATTTTAATGTGTTTGTGGTATTGCTCCTAAACAGTTATATATTTTTTATATCCATGGCAAAATGGTTTTTAATTAGATCGTTATAGGTTCAACGCAAGTACACTAACACATCAAAACCGTATTAACATTAAAAATTCCCCACGCTATTAAAACCCGGATCGCGGGGACAAACACACTAGTTAAATAACATTATTTTGATATATATTAGAAATGGATTAACTTATATATTGGTATACATGATAATAGTATAATGATAATAATTTGATTGTATTGGGTACACTAGTAACTAATTAATATAATAGTTTTAATTATACATATTATTTAAAAAAATATTTTTTGATTGTATAACAGAAAAGAATACGTGTTGATTAAATATTAGATTACGTGTTGATTAAAAGATGTTTTAATCATGTTTTAATATATTTTTGTTTTAATATATTCTTAGATTTGCTAACTCTTATCAAACTCCTTAACTTAAAATAAAAAAAAATGTTTTCCACTAAAAATAAAATATTACTAAATTTTTTTAATTTAACAGATAAAGGGAACCAAAAATTTCGAAAAATAAGTAATTCCATAGACTTTAAACAAACACGGTACCCGTGTAATGGAAGTAACAGATGGTAATGAGTGGCAATATCAAATGATGTAAGTAATTAATTGATATAATTGTGTTTGATTTTAAGGGGATAGTGAAGATATTTTATAATTTAATATTAAGTGTTGGTAGAGATTTAATTCATTAAGAATAGTTTATTCAATTTACATGTTTTTTTTATTAAGTAGTGTTAGTGATTTAATTCGTTAAAGATAGTTTGGCCAATTTACATGTTTTTTTTAAACTTTCAATATAAAGCTATAATTTTTTATATAACTAGCATTTTTACGTGTGCAATACGGCAATGGTGGTGGTAGCAGCGGTGTGGTGATGGCGGCGTGACGGGTGGTGGCGGGGTGGTTATTATTGTAAAAATAATTAATGTAAAAAGGGTAGTGTAATTATTTTAGGAGTTGACGGATCTATGTTGTAAATTATTCCGTATTTCATTAAGGGGATTATAGGTATTTTAAGTAAATTTGTTTTAATTAACAAATAAAAAAGAGAGAATTAATTAAATCATTAACGCTAAAATAGTTGTTTTGCATGAGGACATTTTTATGAGACATAGTGTTGAAAGTGTTAGGAGAGGGAGTGCGATAATTTTTAGAGTTAAATGCAAAAATGGTCCCTATGGTTCGTTCGTTTTTGCAAAGGCAATACCTCTCTTGAATTTTTAGCAACGATAGTCCCTGAAGACATGTTTCAGTTGCAATGGCAGTCCCTTTCTAACAGATCCGTTAGATGATGTCGTTAAGTTTTCATGTGAGTAGCACATGAGGGGTATTAATGTCTTTCAACCTACACAAATCTAAGGATGTTCAAAACTATCTATATATGAACTTATGATCCGAAAATCTGATCCGGTTTTCTTCAAAACTTTGGATAGTGATTTTTGAAAAAGTTTAAGAATTTCAATCTTTTATTTTTCTTAAATCCGAAAATATACGAGAATGTCAAAAAATCGAAAAAGATTATTTTCAATATTCGAAAATATTCTAAACTTTACGAAAATATTTGAAACTTAGTCTAAATACAAAAATATTTAGGATATTTTTTTTCTTTCTAAAATTCTGATACTTCGGATATCCTAAAACTTCGAATATCCGAAATTTGGGGGGGGGGGGTATTCAAGTTTCAACTATCCGATTTTTGGATAACCGAACTTTCTCATAGTGAATTTCAATATCCAAACTTTTCAAATATTATTGGAGATATTCGAATGTCCGAGATTTTCAAAAATCATTACCCGGATCCGAAATTCAGGATATCCGAAGTTCTAATATCCGACTTTTTTTAGATAAAATGAGATCGGATTTTCAGGGGTCGGATACGAATACTTTTGAACACTCTATGTTTGTGTAGGTAAAATGACATTAATACCCCTCACGTGCTACACACGTGACAAACTTAACGGCACTAATTAACAGATTCGTTAGAGAGGGACTGCCATTGCAACTGAAACATGTCTTTAGGGACCACCGTTGCTAAAAAATCAAGAGAGAGACTATCGTTGTAAAAAGCGACAAACCACAAGGAGTGTTTGCATTTAACTCTAACTTTTATAAAATAGTAGAGATAATATTGATATATACAGAGTTTTCAAATGAAATTTACACAAAACAACACTATTGTGCGCATAAACGGGGACCAAGACCTTTCGGTCCCAACAAAGATCCACCCGGCATCCAATTCAAAATATGTCTATATCTATGTCGTCGTTTGTTGAAAATTAATAACTTTGGTTGGTTGTCTAACAACGAAAGTAAGTACTGAGGTATCTAATTAAACATCCAAAAATATTAAATGAAGTATATTAGTTAATATATTAATGTTTTTAGTCGTTGCAAATTTAATAACTTAAGTTGACTTGTCAACAACAAAAAAGTTAAAACAGAGGTAGTTCATCGATCAACTCCAAAAATATATGTGTCTTAATTAGTTTTAAATTAGCAGATAACTTAGGCTGACTAGTCAACAACTAAAAGTTAAAACTGAGGTAGTTCGATGTTGATTGGAAAATTCTCGTTTTCACTATATAAATGAGCCATACACACCCCACACTTGGGACAACACTCAAACTCAAACTATATCTTGCAGCTATATATATACATATAATATATCTAGCTGTTTTGCCTTTAACATCCAATAAAATAAAACTAATCACTCTTCTTTTGCGTTTAAAGACGAAGAGAAAATGGGAGCAGGTGGAAGGATGAAGGATGGCAACAGTAACGATGATGTTTGTAAACGTGTTCCTATCGAAAAGCCACCATTCGAGTTTAGTGATCTAAAGAAAGCGATACCGCCACATTGTTTCAAGCGAGATCTCTTACGCTCGTCTTACTACTTATTTCGTGATTTGATCATAATTTTTGGTTTATACTATTTTGCAGAATATTACATACCTCTTTTGCCTAAACCCCTTGCTTACATAGCATGGCCCATGTACTGGTTCTGTCAAGGAACAATGTTCATGGGCCTATGGACTCTGGCCCATGATTTGGGCCATCATAGCTTTAGCGATTATCAATGGCTTGATGACACAATTGGTTTCCTCATCCATTCCTCGTTCCTCACTCCATACTTTTCTTTCAAATACAGTCACCGTAGGCACCATGCCCACGCGGGTTCAATAGAATACGACGAGGTTTTTATCCCCAAACGAAAGGCGGATTGGTTATATTCTGAATTTCTCAACAATCCGATAGGCAACTTATTCTTCACTTTAGTCAAAGAACTTATCGGTCTTCCTTTGTACCTTCTCGTTAATGTTCATGGAAGGAAATACGATAGGTTGTTTGCAAGTCACTTTAACCCGCTCGGTCCTATTTTCAACGATAGCGAACGCGGTCAAATTTGGCTCTCGATTGGAGGTGTTTTTGTAGTTGCCTATACACTATACCAAGCTGCATTAACCAATGGTACAAACTGGTTAATTTGCATCTATGGCATGCCTTATTTGGTTTTCAACATTCATTTCATGATGGTCACTTTTCTAAATCACACTCATCCTGCCCTTCCTCACTATGATTCAAAATCATGGGACTGGATGAGAAGTGCCTTAGCCACAGTTGATAGAGATTATGGAATCTTAAATGATATCTTCAAAAGTGTCACAAATGCTCATGTGATACATCATTTTGTCACAACTATGCCACATTATCACATGGTAGAAGCCACCAATGCTATCAAGCCAATATTGGGTGAATATTACAAATATGATGATACCCCAATCCTTAAGGCTTTTTGGAGAGAATCCAAGGAATGCATCTATGCCGAACCAGATGAAGGCGCCGAGGATAGCGGGGTATACTGGTACCGGAGGTAGATAGTCGATCCACGGATCGTGACATGATCATGCCTCTTATGATTAACCATCTATATATGCATTTGGGTTGCTGCATATTATTTTCTATATATGAATTTTGTATAATAATTAAGCATATGACTTGTATAATAAGGATGCATGGTCGATCAACATACAAGCAGTTTGTTATAGTTGTATACCCGGATCGACCCGTTCTGGAATTTGTCAAGTCCGGATTTCATCTATCTGTCGACCATGTGTGTGTGTGTGTGCAAAGTCTCTCACTTTCTCCTTTTTTCTTTTTTTGTTTATAAGAATAGAGAACACAACTTTATGTTACCAACATATCATGCTAGCTAAAAGTTACAAAAATATATAATACGAGTATAAGTTATATGTATAATCTGGGTGCATACACGCATCATAATTTTTTTCCCGGATATGGATCGATCAAATATATATCAGAACGGAAGATGTAACATGTTGTTTCAAAATTAATGGGACAACAACATGCATGCATCATAAAATGAGTCATAATATTTTATAATTAATTATCAAAATCAATTGGTATACAATATATATATTATATTATATTATCTATCTATCAATATATTAAAATAGAATCGAAACGATTTTAAAACAAAACGTAAGATGATATTAAAACGTCACGCGTATTATAGTTAATCTCTTTTTCAAAAATAAGTGTATCTTTCAGTCTAAATAATAAATTTTATAGTTACTTTATCTTATTGAAATTCTTAAATCATAGTTACCATATAATTATTATAACCAGAAGATAGTCTTTAGCTTTACATGGATGTCTGGATGTCTTTCTGAAGAATTCGGTTGCATCTTTTATCGATATACGCCGGCATGGTGACAGCCTTATCTCGGATGTATTCAAAAATACAATAATAAAACACCAATTAATTGACCACCTGACATTTAGTGTGTTAAGTACAAAAGTTAGTGTATTATACTTGGTAATAGTTTTAGGAAAATACTAAATAAAGCCTTTATGGTTTCACTTAACGTGCATAAAAAAAAGTTGTACGTTTCATATCAAAAGTCCACCCCTGAATTTTATAATAAGTGTACAACTATTTAATGCATCTTAACGAAAGCCTTATGACTTTGTTTAGCAAAACCCATATAAATCAAGAATATATATATATATATATATATATATATATATATATATATATATATATGCAGTATGTCAATGTGTCTTTTCAGTTTATATTAATAATATAAATCTTATATTTTAGATGCTACAAATAATGAAAATTATTATTTGATTTGTTAGACAAATACATATATAGGTAATATAGAAAAACTCTTCTTTAATTGCAGGATTCTTCTCCATAATTTGTTCATTTTCATAGTCTACATCCATCTTCAAGAGTTTTAGTGGAATGGGTTTTAAATACTCAGCTGGTTGCAAGTTATAAATCTTAAGAGAGATATAAACCATAAAAATGAAAATATCACTGGGATGTAACTCACAAAAAAACTGACGACATCAGAAATGTAACTTGCAACAAAAACATAGTATATATTTTGGATCTATTAGACTAAAAATCTTTAAGAGAAATGTAAACTACGAAATGAAAAAAAAAAAAAAAAAAACAAGGATGAATTCTACAATTAACTTAAAATATGTTTATTCTTTAGTCTAAACCTTG
Source organism: Erigeron canadensis (assembly GCF_010389155.1). Classification (NCBI taxonomy): domain Eukaryota; kingdom Viridiplantae; phylum Streptophyta; class Magnoliopsida; order Asterales; family Asteraceae; genus Erigeron; species Erigeron canadensis. The sequence goes on along the minus strand of NC_057761.1, from coordinate 35,097,036 downwards.
AATTTGATTGATACATTTATGTGTATCCCATAAATCTCGATGCGCAAAGAGTCTCATATCTTTTTAATACAAAAGCATGTAAAAGTTTAAAATTGCTAAGGATTGAAATTCAAAGATACAATGCTCCTTATCTCACTATATTTTGTTGTGGAAAGAGCCCAATATTTTTGAAAAGAAAAAACATGCAAAAGTTTAAAAGATAATGTTTGTTATCCTTTAAAGATTTTATCATGTAATATTGGGGATATAAGGCACGTATACCGTTAAGTAAAAGATACCATGGAATATTGAAATGCATAGAAAAGTTAAAAACTGAGGTAGTTCAGTATCCAGCTTCTCATTTTCACTATAAATGAGCCATAGCTACCCCTACCCCAAGTTAGGTCCCTCATTATAACACCCAATTTATAACTCATTTCTAACATTATTTATCCGTTTTTATCTCTTCTAGACACGCTAAAAACACTCCTTCTTATAACCTCCACTTCTTTCACTCTTCATCAATTATTTTATCATTTACTTATATTTTACAAAAAAAATTAAATGAAATACTTTTTATTAACAAAACATTACATTCATTATAGATAAAACAATAAAGAGAAAATTACAATTTTGTTCCCTTAAGTTGACAAGATTTTCAGTTATTGCCCTTAAGTGAATTAATTACAGAAAAAACCCAAAACTTGGTCAAATTTTTCACTTTTAACTTTGTGACTAAAACCATCTATTAGGTCCGTTAAGTGAATGACAAATTCGTTATTTCACTTTGATCCCTTCTTTTCACACTCAAACACAAACCATATTCGTTAAATTTTGCTGAAAACGAAATGTCCACTGAACTCACGACGACCGGAAATTTGAAAATCATAATCGAAAAATTAAAATCTAGATTTATCTCTTATTAGCTCCTAATCAGAACACGAAACATGTTGCAATGGACTCGGAAATCAATCGCGAATGAACCCTAGCCAAAATAAATCCGATTTAGACTTTGTCAGAAAAACTTTGACTCGCGGAAAAACTTGTTTGAATTGAAAAGAAAGCCAAAACAAAGCAATTTCACTTCAAATCCAACCAAATCTAGCTAAAACCGATCCCGATCCAAGCAATTCCGAATCCAAAAACCCTTATTTCCGATCTCAGATGTGTGTGTGCCAAGTGTGTGTTTGTGTGCTCGGTGTGTTTTTTTCAATTAACATTTTGTTTTTCGGCCATTGTAATTTTCAAATTTTGGGTTTGTGTTTGAGTTTGGAAGAATAAAAAGAAGGGATCATGGTGAATTGACGAATCTGCCCCTCACTTAACGGAGCAAATAGACGGTTGTTAGTCAGAGAGTGAAAAGTGAAAAATTTGACCAACTTCATGGTTTTTTCTGTAATTAATTCACTTAAGTTCAATAACTGAAAATTCTGCCAACTTAAGGGACCAAAAATGTAATTTTCTCAACAATAAAATAGAAACTAAAACATTATAGGGGTTAAACTGAAACATTTTAAAACTTGTAAAATGATTTTATAAATTTATTAATACTTTAGGGGCTAAATTGTAAATAAATTATTTATATATTATAGTTTTCTTTTCTGTGGTCCCGCCTTATCTTCTTCAATGTATCTCCCCTAAAAATATATATACATATAGATAACGTGTGTGTATATATATATATATATGGTAAAGTTATTTTGGTAAACCATTTTTTTTGCGAGAACCTTTGAGAACTTTTCAAATTAAGCCCAACCAATGATTATTTTTTACATGAAAATTGTTTTTTTATTGTATTCTGAATAACTTATGTATAATTTTGAAATTTATAATTGTTTAGAGGCATGTATTATCATCCGTTATACAATTATGTGGAGATTTGGATTCTTGATCACATGTGCACGAATATTGCTATGATTACATGTGATCGACTTGCATACATGTGATCATAGCAATATTCGTGCACATGTGATCAAGAATCTAAATCTCCACATAATTGTATAACGGATGATAATACATGCCTCCAAACAATTATAAACTTCAAAATTACACATAAGTTATTCAGAAAACAATCAAAAAACAGTTTTCATGTAAAGAATAATTATCGGCTGGGCTTGATTTGAAAAGTTCTCAAAGGTTCTCGCAAAAAAAAGGTTCTCAAAATAACTTTTCATTATATATATATATATACATGAATAGAGTTTTCTTATTTTGAGAACCATTTTTTTTTGTAACAAACATGAGAACTTTTAAATTATACATTTTTTTTCCATTCACATGTGAAATGATATAAAAGTATATGTTGTAGAAGAAACTATTTGAAAAAGCCTTCAAATTAGCCTTTTATGAACTTGTGAATAAATTTGTTCACGTTTTTTTGTTCATATGTGACAAACGGCTATATATAAGGTTTCGAAAAAAATTTTCTTCAACAACATATGTTTTTACAATATTTCATATGTGAATGACAAAAAAAACATGTGTTCCAATATAAACTTTAGAAGTTCTCACAGTTCTTACAAAAAAATGGGTTCTCAAAATAAGGGTCCTCTATATGAATATATATGATAAACCATTTTTTTTTTACTTTGCATTGATCTAAAAATGATTTGGGCCTTACAAACACCATTAGTCGCTCGTCTAAGTTTGGAGCAAACCCCTCGGACGCGGGCCTTGGACACGGCAGTGCTACTAGCGTCTTTCTTTTTTGGAGCGTCGGACGCGGGAGGACGCTCCTATAAGGAAAGGCCTTATATGCACAGTCCCGTACACTTGGAACAAAAGTTAAATCTCAAACTCTCTTCTTCTCTCGTGTTTGAAGAAGAAGAGAAAATGGGAGCAGGTGGAAGGATGAACGATGGCAACAGTACCGATGATGTCTGTAAACGCATTCCAATAAAAAAAACCACCATTCGAAATTAGTGATATAAAGAAAGTGATACCGCCACATTGTTTCACACGACCTCTCATTCGCTCATTATGCTACTTATTCCGTGACTTGATCATGGTTTATGGTCTTTACTACATTGCATCAAATTACATACCTCTTTTGTCTAATAAATGTTGGAAATTTTATGTATATAACATAAAATATTCAAGTGAATAGATATGTTAAAATGAAGTTGAAAATGTGTTTAACTAATGTGAGTTTGTCCCACATTGGTAAAAGTATAAAAATTAAGTGTGTTTATAAAAAGGAGTGTTTGAAAAATAATAATTCCTTATAAAGAGCTACACCCCAAGTGGGCAAGGAGGGAGCAGAGAACCCAACGTGGCCGCGCTTGGGACCGAGGTCGTGGGCGATGAGGCGTAATGTGGCGCACTTCGATTACGGCTTCCATGGCTTAGTATGACTCAAGTGGGTTTAGTTGTTATGGTTTAAGCGGGTGCAAACCTGGAACAACACTTGCATCACTTTAGCAAGTGACACATGTTGATTAACCTTCTAAGTTTAACAAATGTTTTCCACTTAAAAATCTGATATACATATATCTCATTTTGGAATATCAGAATAATAACAACAACAACACTTCATCCTAGATCATCAACCAAACTCTTTCTCTTTCACTTCTCTTCTAGCTGTTCTTGAAGGTAAATTCTGGGTTGTCGTTAACTCCGGCAGTAAATCTGCTTTGGCTGTTGTACCTTAGGTTGTCCGAAATCAGTTTTAAGGGACCTTGGTTTAACTATATCCTCAGCCTGTTTTGTCTTCTTCTTTTTGTTTTTGTTTTATCTGATTTCTTGTATTGATTACTTAGTTGTTAAATTAGTAATATTGATTACTTAGTTGTTAAATTAGTAATATTATGTTGTCATTCGAATGTATATCAATAAAATGCTATTTTCTTGAATGGTGTTTTTACAATAAATACCTTGTTAACATAGTATGGCCCATATATTAGTTTTCTAAAGAACCATTTTCATGGGCCTATGGACTCTGGCCCATGATATGGGCCATCATAGCTTTAGTGATTATGAGTGGCTTGATGCATGTCACAATTGGTTTCATCGTCCATTCCTCATTACTTACTCCGTACTTCTCTTTCAAATATAGTCACCGTAGGCACCATGCCCACGCGGGTTCGATAGAATACGACGAGGTTTTCATCCCAAAAAGAAAGGCGGATAAATTGTATTCTGAAATCCTCAACAATCCTCTAGCTAGGCAACTTATTTTTCACTTTAGTTAAAGAACTTATCGGATTTCCTTTGTACCTTCTAGTTAACGTTCATGGTAGGAAATATGATAGGTTGTTTGCAAGTCACTTTAACCCACTTGGTCCTATTTTTAACAATAGCGAACGCAGTCAAGTTTGGCTCTCGATTGGAGGTGTTTTTCTAATTGATTATGCACTTCATCAAGTTGCATTAACTGCTGGGGTAAAATGGTTATTTTGCATCTATGGAGCTCCTTATACGAGTAGTTTTCAACTTTCATTTCATGATGGTCACTTTTTTAAATCATACTCATCCTTCCATTCCTCACTATGATTCAAGATCATGGGATTGGATGAGAAGTGCTTTAGCCACAATCGATAGAGATTACGGAATCTTTAATGGTATTTTTAGAAGTGTAGGTCACAAATGCTCATATGATACATCATTTTGTCACAACTATGCCATATTATCACATGGTAGAAGCCACCAATGCGATCAAGCCAATATTGGGTGAGTATCTACGGAATGCATCTACGCCGAACCAGATGAAGGCGTCGAGGATAGCAGTGTATACTGGTACCGCAAGTAGTTGCAAAACTAGTGATTACTCGATCGATCCACGGTTCGTGACATAATGGCACGTTTGTGAACAACCATCTATATGCATTAGGGTTTTAAAAAAAAAGGTAAATACCTAGGAACCTTTTTAAAGAGATGAAAACTTTATTGGTCATCTAGATGTGGAAATGTGAAATGGCAAGTAAGTTTAGTGTAATGTAATGAAAGATTTAATATAAGAGATGTATTAATTTTAATTTTTAATATTAACAGGTGTGTACGTAGGGATAAAGCAACAAGTTACGGATACAATTAACATTGGACTATAATTAACAAGAGGAGCACCAAATAAACTATACACTAATTAAACACATATACATGTAACATTAAGATTTCTCAAATCATGCATGCCAATTAAGTTAGCTCTAGATTTAATCCACAAAAATCTCAGGTTCTGGATCGACTCCATTCACAACATATATATATTATATAGCTCCTATTCACTGCTTTCTTTTCAAAAAAGTAGCCAATTTCCTGCTAACGAAATGGCCGCGAGAATATCACCATGTAGGAGCTATTACGCTATCTTATTGAACCATGCCAGACAAATTAAAGTAAAGACAAATTAGGCATAATACACAATGGTTGTGCTAGCTTCTGTATTATATAGTTTCCTCCGGTCGATTCGATTATCTTTTATTATACTAAAACACAGTTGCTCTAATAACTTATCGACCAATCACAACTTTCGATTTTTTAAAGTTGACCATTGTTTTCAATTTTAACTTTAATTTACATTTTTTTTTGTTTTCCATCACAAATTTACACTTTTTACCCAATAGTTTTAATATATTAAATAAATAATAATTGTTAATATATATCTAATAAAATAATAGTTAATATTTATCCAATAAAATAAGAACTAATATATACCCAATTGAACAATATTATATATTATAATTTAGCTTCGATTATCGATTACTTTAACCACAAGTTATTTCGTACTCACGAATTATGTATGAGGCATATTCAAATTTCTTTAATGTACAATCTATATAGTTACCATACAACGTACGGGTATTAGGGCTAGTTAATCATAAATCTCGATGTGGAAAGAGCCCCATATTTTTGAAAAATAAAAGACGCCTGTAAAGGTCTAGAAGAGTAGTAATGTCTCATATTTTTCAGATATTTTTATCATGCCATATTATGGGATAAGACAGTTTATCTTTACCTAAAAATACAAAGAATTGAAATTCAAAAATAAAATGCTCCTTGTCACACTATATTTTTGATGTAAAAAGAGCCCAATATTTTTGAAACGAAAAAACATGTACGGAGTAAAAGAATAAAAAATAATCTTTAATATCTTTTAAATATTTTATCATGCAACATTGTCCAAAATAAATTTATACTGATTGTATGAACCGAAAATTTATAACTTCAATTTGAGCTATATAGATTCGTAAAATACTTACACATGTTTGATAAAGAACTACCCAAAAAATTCCCAAAGAGATCCAACATCAGAATATCTCTAATACACGAGCTTATGAATATTGTCTATGTTTGAATTAATTAGGGTGAATCAAGATGAATGAATCATTAATGATGATGATTGGTGAATTGAGGAGACTCATTTATATGATTTTGCCTCTCATCTGGGACAATGAAGAAAAAGGATACAATACTTTTGATCGAATTGTGCATTATAATACCTTTCCAACAATCCTAGACAAATGTGAACATCATACTGAAATCACATATTCTTGAAACAAGACAACATCGACTGCTACCATGTCTTACTCCCAATCTCGATTTCATATGTACGTACACCCAATTACTCATTCATTAAAGGAAAAGAACCCATTATGACTGAAATATTCATTTCATATAGTATCTTTTTAGATCCAAATCTCATATATTCTATCACGTCAAGATTGAATATCACCGTCGTTCAACTGTCTAGGGTTCCATCGAAGGATGTAGTCCCACAACTTCTCTTGCAAGCTTAATCAAAACATTAACGATTATTTTTTAAACGAATGTTGAAATTCCTTTTTGACGCCCTAAAACATATATATTTCTAAGAATTTGTCAAAATAAAATCCATATTCTCTTTTATTTATATTATAGATAAATAAATTAAAAGAACACGTGTCGATTAAGGATTCGTTTCAAGAATATCTCAATCCTGTTTTACTTTATTGGTAGATAATCTTTAAGTGTTGAAATATATATCTTTTAAAAATTAAATATCTACCAATAAACTAAAACATGATTGCAACCTTTTTTGATCAACATGTGGCGTATAAAACGACAAGTGTCTTTTTACTCTTAATCATATTGTTATAATAACCTATCTAACTTATTTTAATTTCGATCACCCATAATTAAACTAGGATATCTATAACTTAAAATTTTTATTATTTTATTAATTAAAAGATATATTAAACGTATATAGTTCAAATTAAATATGGTATCTGTAATGAGTCTTAATTCTTAGGTTCTACGAATCCTTTTTTGTTCCAAAAGATACAATTTTATAACCCAAGTGATTTCTAATAAACCATAAATATAACTTTTATACCGGCAATTAAAAGTTTGAGCTTATTTACATTCAAGAACTCAACTACAATACCTTACGGTAAGGTCGTATAAGTTTTTGTTCTTTCACATTTCATTAATTATTTTCTTTTTTTTTATCCAAGACTTTATATTCCTCCCTATATGTTAAAAATTTATTCAAGTTGGGTTTGTTTTTCTTCTTCAATTCAATTAGTGACACTCTTACAGACAAAATAGTTTTGGTCTTTTTCTTCTCAATCTAACTAAAACCTATAGCTAAATTCTTTTGGAAAAAGATCCAATATTTGATAACGTGATATAGGATGAGTTATTTGTAATTTTTAATAATTTTGTGTAGGGGATATATTAAATATTTCAAAATAATAATTTTCTTCTTCAAGTTTATTTTAATTATATGCTTTCGTGCTTTCTTTTTTTTTTAATTATAATTATAATTTTTGTTACTACTAATTAGACATAATGGTTATTTTTGAAGGCACCCTATCTATTACCGATTTGGTGGTAGAGTATATTACTCTGGAAACAATTGACCATTCTTTTTTTTTCATAAATGAAATATAAATATAAATATGATGAGTCATCCGTGCATCATGCATGGATATTAGTGTTAGTTATAAAATAAATAATAATTAATAATACAGACACATTAGGAGTTTGCTAATTTAACTATGATATAACGTAGATTAAAAAGGAGTTTGACCATATCTAAGATTCTATAATAGTATGGTAAAAATTAAAATTAAAATATTTATCAATCTATCAATATACTAAAACATGATTGATTTATTATTTAATCGACACATGACATATTACTTAAACGACAAATATCCTTTTTAATATACTTAATTAAATCGAATTATAATTCTTATTTAATTTATACTTACCTTATTCCTATTTAATTTCTACTTGCTTTATATAACTATTAAATATATGTGTCAGTGTATAACCGCTTACTATATTAAATCAAGTTAATTGTAATTCCAAATAAAAGTGTGCCGCTTGAAACTTCTTGCAAATTCTCACCGAAAAATAAATCATGATCATGTACTTTTCATATATATTTGGAACAAAAACATATATTAATTATTTAAATCTATTTAAATTTCAATATGTACCTACTGCAAAAAAAAAAAAAAATTTTTTTTATATAACATGGAATTATAATCGATACCATAAACATGAAACTTTTTGTGTTATAATTTTTTCCAATAAATTGAAAATTGTTAATATTTCATCACTTATTAACTCAATGTAAATTTTTTTTCTTTTAAAACGGGATTCTAATCTACTCCTACTCTTAAATTACACGGATATTTGAAATGAAACTTAGAACTTTCGAAAAATCTCTATTAATCCACTCCCACAAATGTGAGAAGTGTGACTCGAACCCGGATGGGTCCCCCAAGGACAAAGACCTTACCAATGGGTCACCAACCTAATTGGCAACCAATGTAAATTAACTTACAGATATATGATAACGTAACAAAAAATATTGTATCTAATTATATGTCATTTACCATTTATTTTTTTATTATTATCAATATTTATGTGAAATCCATTAAAAATTTCTTTATTACTATATACGGAGTATTTGTTTACAAGATATTTTTTTTGTATATTTATCATCTATCGTTTATACATATCCTTCTTCAATTCAATTTTTTCATAATCTTAATTTCTTTTTATTCTTATCCTTCTCGTACTCTTTCTTTTCCTTATTTTCATTAACAAACCTGTATATATACTTTTAAGATGTACAATTTTTCCATCAAATTCGAAATGCTTTTTATGCATTCAATTGTCTATGCATTAAATAGACATATAAAGTTTGTTATAGATAAAATGAAATATAAATATACAAAATTATAGTCGACCGTGCAACACGCACGAGTATTAGTACTAGTAATATAACTAAAAGAGGAGGTTGGGGTACACTTGACACCCCTTATCCTCCTCCTTTAGCCTAATATTCCAACCTTATTAATCCTTTATTTTTTAATATTTATTTAATAAATAATAGCCGACCTTTATTAAAAAAATCTTTATTATTATTATTACTATCTATATATATACCACCTAGAAAAAACCCTCACATATTCTCAAAAAAAGAAACTTTACGACAAAAAAAACCCTACCAAAAGGGTTTTTATTTATTTATACTCTTTGTTCATATTTAATCATTATCATTATTATTTAACATTGAATTCTTATGTTATTGTTATTATTATCTCTTTTAATTTAGTTTGTTGTCTATTATATATAGGTTCATTATGACTTCTTCTTCAACAACAAAATATAAGACCATATTAGTTCATCTTGAAAATCTTAAGTCAACACATGTTAACCATCATCTACGACTCCGTGTTGTGCGTGTATGGAGTGTTTCGGAGTGGAACAATCCGAAGAAAATCAAAACGTTTGAGATGGTCTTTGTTGATGAATTGGTATGTATTTTTCAAATTATATATTGTACACTTTTTGTATATCTTTTTATTTAACTAAAGTTGAAAAAAAAAGTAAACTGGAATCAATATTTATATGCAGTTAATTTTCATATGTTTATTCTTTAGTTTTCGTATTGATTAAGTTGTGATATTGGTCATACTGATGGTTTCTCGAATCATACCATTACTGTGTAAACTTTTAATTCATCTATAATCAGGAATCTCTTTTCTTCATCTTGTTTCTTTCCCAAAACGGCATGAAAGAGAAAAACACCTTAGTACCATCTTGGTACAAGGTCACATGTAATCTATCTGCTTGATCAACACGTGTCCTTGGGAACCAGTCTTCTTATCTTTATATTCCTGCCTATATTTGACTTACAAATGTTGGTGGTGAGTTATTGAACTTATCTTTAACTCGAAGATAAATATGGTGGCTGAGGGCTCGCTGAAAGAGCCTCTCGCTGAGTCTTTCAGTGAGTACATAACTCAGCAAGTCTTCAACAAATCCATGACTCAACATAAAATAATTAAAACAAAACAAAATAGATAAAAGATAATTATAATTATATTAGAATCCAAGTTAAATATCTAAAGTTAATTCAAACTAAAATTTTGTTAAGAATACTAATAATCGTAACTTTGTGATGAAGAAATCCATATTAATAAGTCTAAAGGGATGGTTTAATTTTTTTAATTATTAATTAATGATGATTAGGATAATTAATTAGGAATAATTTAAATGACATAAAATGCTTAAAATTAGGAAATTAATGGAAATATGACACATAATGAAAAATCCTACATGACATTCTCTCATAATTGCCAACTAAGCAAAAAACTATCTACTCTTAGTTATATAGAGAGAAGTTGCCATCAAGAATCAATTTACTAAGAATATATATAGAGATTTATGAAGTAGAAACTTACACATCAAGAATTTGTACTTGATCTTCGTACGCAATGCAACTTCTTTAATTTTTAATTGGGGGTGAGCAAAAACTAAACTGAAAACCGAAAAAAGCATGAAAACCGGAAAAACCAAAAACCATTGGTTTTGGTTTTCAAAAAACTGAAAGTTATGGTTCGGTTTTGGTTTCTAATGAAAAACCGAACCACAAAAACTGAACCGAACCAAAAATATATATTGTTTACTTTTTTTTTAATATATGTATCATTTTATTATTAATTTTTGGTAAATATGTTAATATATTTGCATTTTTAGATGTATATAATAATATTATTTATATGTTTTAAGTGGAAAATACACAAAAATATTGATTTGCTTTATATATTATAAAATTTTACAACGCGTAAAACATATAAATAGTTATATATAAAATTCGTTTCAAGTTTGTACAACTTACTTTTATGGATTTGTTGTCATTGTTATAGTGTTATTGTTAATAATATTGTTTTGAAAACTTATTGAAATTAATTATGGTGTAAATAATTTAATTAGATACTCTCTAATTTAAATATTTTACTAGTGAGCCATCATTGATGATACTAATGATTTTTTGACGTTAATGTTTCATTTGGTTTCATAGATAGTTTAATAGTCAGAAGATAATATAATTCTAAAAAACTTATTCTATATTAATTTAACTTATGAATTTTTTTAAGAATGTTTGAGAGAATTTCGTTTTTTTATTAGAACGACAGATTTTTTTGAAAGTTTCATATATAGTTAAATCGATCTTTAAAGAATCTTAATCTTAATATATACTATAAGACATTTGAACTAATTATTTATTAACCAATCAAATTGTTTAATTTTATCAAATTGACTTTTGCTTATGTCATCATTTAGATTAAATATAAATTAAAAATCTTAATAATCATTATCCAAATATATTATTATATTAATATTTATATTAATTTGTAGAAAAAAGTCTCATTAATTTACATAAATAATTTATACTTTTGAGCCATGAAAATTCAACTTATATACATTTTTAACCATCAACTTGAGAAGTTTATATATATATATATATATTTATTTTTAATAATCAACATGATAATTTTTTTTTAGAACGACAATATTTATATATTTAGTTTTTTAAAGTTATAATTGTCACTCAAATCAACAGTTCTAATTGTTATCAAAGAATATGAAAACAATCCTAATTGTTATCTAATTATCATAGGACATGTGATTGAAAATAGACCTATTTGTGTTATGTCCTGCATCATGATCAAATACATATACTTGAATTTTAAGTACATGATCACAAGTATATTTACATTTTAACTGTGATTATTGTACTACAATTTACAAAGTATAACACTTAGAATCTTATTTCTCAAAATTATAAGCTATTATGAACTAAATGTATTGATTATATCGTAAACCCCGTATCCAGTGTTAGACACGGGTCTAAAATCTAGTATATCCTATAACACGTGCGAATAGGACAAGTTAATTACATAAATGAAAAGATTAATTTAGTAAGACAAGCAAATTTATTCATAAGTTGTAAATTTAGGGTTTTTTTTTTGTTTTTTTCAGTAAAAGGTTACCCCGATGACTTTTATAACAACAAAATCATAAAGTTTAGAACAAATGGTATGGTAGAGTACCAACCAATTAATATATACGACATGCCGTATATATGTTAAACAAGCACAACTAATCTATCTATCACTACATATCAAAGAAATTTAAAATATGTAGTAACCAACGAATAAATCATCCAGCATCTGTGCCCTAAACTGCATTCATGTCAGATGCCCCAGGTAGTTTCCATTGTTCCAACAAACCACGAGTCTGATGTGTGTATTTGAATCTTACAGTAGCCATCTTAAGTTGAACAGTTGACACTATTGTATTTGTAATCTGAGTGACTGTTCAAACTTTAGGGGTAAATAATCTATTATTATGTTCCTGCCAAATGAGATAAGCACTAGCAGCTACCACCAATCTTCCCACAATATGCAATGCTAACTTCGATCTTAATCTTGCAATAAGCCATTCTAAAATATCTTCTAGTTTTGCCGATACAGTATCCATACCAGCAAGGGCCTTCACCTAAGACCAGACCTCGGAAGAGAAACTACATTCAAAAAATAAATGCTCGTGTGAATTTGGACCAGATTTACATAACGAGCGGCATTGAAGGTTCAAATTCATGTTTCCATTAACATTCCATTGACAAAGTTTATCTTGTGTCTTCAGCTTTCTATGAGCAATAAGCCACAATAAGGACGCATGTCTCGGTATACAATGGGGGGGGGGGGACCAAATAACATGTACCCATGGGACTTCATTTTGTTTAGTCCTTATCGTTTCCCAGATAATACATGAAGAAATTCGCGCTCTTTGCCCTTGTCATCCTTCCAAAATAGTGAATCCAAGATTCTATTTTGCAGGTGGACCATAGGAACATTAATAAGAACGGGGAAAAGATCATACCAGGCTAACGGCCACTTCCACATGCCATTCCTTATCAAATCGGCTACATTAGATCTTAAAGTAAAACCAGCATGCATTATCTCTCTTGGGGTGACAGTGTTGTGCAATGGACATAGATCACACCATTTATCAAACCAAGCAGAAGTAGAAGTACCATTTCCTACCTTAGACCAAATATGTGAACGCACAATTGGTCTTAATTGGAGAATTTTCCTCCAGCTCAAACTAGAATTTGCGGGAACACTAACTTCACAAAAACTTCGTTGCTTAAGCCTATATGCCTGTATCCACTTCACCCATAATGACTCTCTATGGGTAACGATACTCCAAATATGTGACACCATTAAGGATTGATTAACTTCAATAATTATTTATCTAATGCCCAAACCACCTTCCCATTTGGGAAGACAAATTGATTTCCACGAGACTTTAGCCTTGCCTCTTTTCATAGGCCCCTAACACCATAAGAAAGCTCTCATTTTCTAGTCAAGTTCATGTATGATACTCACGTACCCAATATCTAGTAAGAGAAAACCCATATTAATTCGCCAAAGACAACAATGAATAGGGGTAAACTTTGCCTATCAGTACCTTTTTTTTTTTTGTATAATAGTGATGATTGGACTTAGAGGTATTCTTGAATTTAAGTTTTTTTGTATTTGGTATTTCATGTATATAAAATTTAAACAATTCAACAACTTTAGACAAATTTCTATAGCAAGCATAATATTAACTTCAAGAATAAATAGTTTTCTATGAGTAAAAATATAAATAACTATAGCATAAAGATATACGTATTAGATTTAATATGAAATGTTTATTTATAATGGTTTAAAATTTAGTCAATTAGTAATAAAAAAAGTTGAAATTTATAGTTCAAAGTAATAATATAATCTACCATGCCCTTCCCGATTCATTTGTTTTTAAATAACAAAATATTTCAAGTAAAAATAATCATTTAGCCAGAATAACAATAAATAAAATAACAGTAACATACCGTACAAGTTTACAAAAAATTAAAGGTATCCAGCAACTATAAAAGGAACCATGCATGAGTTCTTGTAGACATGCAGCAAAAGAATTCCATGTTTCAAACGACATAATTAAACTAATTTATTTCTTCAATTCTTTTGCAGGTTCTACTGTCGAGATGAATGGTGGTAACACTACTAATGATGATGTCTGTAAACGAGTTCCTATCGAGAACCCACCGTTCGAATACAGTGATCTAAAGAAAGCGATACCACCACATTGTTTCAAGCGATCTCTCATTCGGTCGTCCTACTATTTATTATGTGACTTGATCATGGTTTATGGCCTTTACTACATTGCATCAAATTACATACCTCTTTTGCCTAAACCGCCTCTACTTGCTTACATGGCATGGCCCATATATTGGTTCTGTCAAGGAACCCTTTTTATGGGCCTATGGACTACAGGCCATGATTTGGGGCATAATAGCTTTAGCGAATATCCGTGGCTTGATGACACAATTGGTTTCATCATCCATTCCTCATTCCTCACTCCATACTTTTCTTTCAAATACAGTCACCGTAGGCACCATGCTCACTCTGGTTCAATGGAGTACGACGAGGTTTGGATCCCAAAAAAGAAGTCGGATAAGCTGTATTCTGAAATCCTTAACAACCCGCTAGGAAACCTCTTCATTATGCTAACCGGGGAACTCATTGGATTCCCATTGTATTTTGTAATGAATGTTCATGGCAGGGATTATGATAAATTCGCAAGTCATTTTAATCCAAATAGTCCCATGTTCAATGACGGCGAGCGCAGTCTAATTTGGCTCTCGATTGGAGGTGTTTTTGTAACCGCCTATGCACTTTACCAAGTTGCCTTAACCGCTGGGGTAAAATGGTTATTTTGCATCTACGGAGGCCCATATTTAGTTTTCAACATTCATTTCATGATGATCACTTTTTTAAACCATACTCATCCTTCCATGCCTCACTATGATTCAAAAGCATGGAACTGGAAGAGAAGTGCCTTGGCGACGGTCGATAGAGATTATTATGGAATTCTCAACGGCGTGTTTAAACATTTAACCAACGCCCACACCATACATCACTTTTTCTCAACCATACCACAATATCACATGGTAGAGGCCACCAACGCGATCAAGCCAATACTAGGCGAGTATTATAAATACGATGACACGCCCTACCTAAAGGCATTCTGGAGGGATACAAAGGAATGCATATATGCCAAACCAGATGAAGGTCAAGAGGATAGTGGTATTTATTGGTTTTGCAAATAGATTATATGGGGTGCGCGCGTCACGTACACTACTTATACCATCAGATTGGATTTTGTTTGATAAAGTTGTTAATTTTTATCAGTCTGTTTTTTTTTTTTTTTTTCTTTTTTTGGTGAAGAGGACCTTCACCCAGCTGGAAACTGTTTAATAAGTTATTTGTCTGTTTGTTATTAATTGGTGTATAAAACTCATTCAGACCAGCAGCTAGCTTTTCTGAATCAGTTGATGGTAACCTGTTTTGTAGAGTTTTCTTTTTAATAAATGTCATGTTCTGTGAAGTTTTAATCAGTTTGAATAAGCTTTGGATAATAGCGAACCCATGCATTTGTTAGATAACGCTACTCATTGAATTTTTCTTCTTGTCTTAATTGCTCCCGGCCTCAAACCACATGAAAAAAAAAGTATATTTACTTTTTCAAAGGATTTATTGTGACTTTTTTATTCTCTTGTCCTTTTCAATATTATGAATTTATGATAATATGAAAAGAGAAAAATGAGTATGAGGCTGTTATGCACTTAATTTGAGTGAAAAATTTTTACATACCAATATTTTAATATTTTAAATAAATGTTTGTCACTCATGATTTTTATGGGTAAAAAAATGGTATGTGAGGGGTTTTCACCCAACTTAGGCTATGAATTTATGATAATATGAAAAGAGAAAAATGAGTATGAGGTTGTTATGCACCTAATTTGGGTGAAAAACTTCTCACATACCAATATTTTAATAATTTAAATAAATGCTTGGCCACCCATGATTTTTATGAGTAAAAAAGGGTATGTGAAGGGTTTTTCACCCAACCTAAGTGCCTAATAACCTTGTATTCCCTTCCCCATATGAAAAATAACCTATTTAAAAGAACAGCTTATATGAGATTAATTATTTTATGGGTTTCTTTAAACGTTACCCTAAAACAATTTTTTATCATACATTTATGGATATAATTCTTCAGCACTAATTATCAGTTGATTTACCAATTCGAATGCCGAACATTTAAACGTTAATTTTTAGAATTTGCTTATGGCAATGTTGGAGGCATTTAGAATGAGCACAAATTAAATGGCATAATAGGCTAAAGTTGCAAAACTAATTGATTAACACAAGTTACACAATGTAAGTAATTAGACTTGAAACGTACATCCACTCCAATATATTGAGCTATATTTTATTCAAATCATATATTCTCCATCAAATTGATCATTCCAAATAGAAAAATGATTTTTTTAGGCATAGTTTTGTAGAAAATATGTGCCTTTTCAAATTAGAAAAAGTTTGCTGAACAAAAGTTCATAATAATGAACTAAATTTTATCGCCTTCCTCAATCAGAGACTTGTTCAAATTTAAATTAGTAATTACTATTTAACTTTGCCAATAGAAATTCATAAAAACATATAATACTAAATACATAGTAGTATATAAATGAATACTTATGAGTCATTAAATATCGTTTCAAAGAATTAAATAATCAAGAAGAGGGTTACTCATAGACAATGAATGTTATATTGTGAAATATGAATACATATGATTATATGGCGTCTTTCTTTAGTACATGTTCATTCGAAATGTAATATGAAAAATATTTCTATCTTTTTTGACAAGGAGAATACGTATACTAGTTAAAGAAAGGGAAATACAAATTGTATGATACTTGACATTACAATAAATGTCAAGTTTTGAGAGTTTTATTCAAATTAAATTAAATGTTGTGTTTTTTGACGTTTAGTTAGGAGTTTCTCATTTTACATGATATTAAGAGTGAGGGGACTCATTAATAGCGTGGATCTCATTAAAACAATGTAATCTAGATATCTATTGCGAGCAAATGATCCACACCTTTTTAAAAAAATAATCTGATCGATCACATGCTTAACTATCTTATAAGTTAGAGTCATTTCAATGGGTAAATTAATGTTGAAAATACTTAGACAACTAAAAGATATAAAAATTATTTATATGTTAGGAGTTTTATTACAGTATTAAATAAGAAATAACATCCATAGATAGAAAGGTAAATGTTGAGTCAAGGATTAGTTGACCGGACTTGGTTGCTGAGAAGTCACATCAGCGAGCCATCAGTGAGTCCAGTACTGACTCTTTGCCAACAATGTATTCTTATCCAATTTGTTTGTCAAAGCGGGAAGAATTCAAACAAGAAGAAGACAAGAGTCACATGCATGATAGTTGTTTCAACTGTAATGTACTTCTTATGGCAAAGTTGCAGTTGAATCCAAAAGAGTAGGGTTTCTCTCTTATACCCGATTTGGTAAAGAAGACAAAGGCTTCTAATGCAAGTACTTCGAGCCAATGACATCTCGACAACCATCATCCCATCACTATCAAGACAAGGCTGTGTTGCCCTAATTGTCTCCTATATAAAGCAACACAGCCGCACACAAGTATTTGTGTTTGTCACCACAATTGTCTGTTCATTTACTTTCTTATAAGTCAAGTTGTAATATCAACCATACATTCACTATTTAATCAATAATACATATGATTAGATTTGCATAAATTCTTGTATTTGAATTCTACTCCTGTTCTTGTTCTTTATTTTCTGTTCTTTATATTCTTGTCTAGATAATTAATATAAATTAAACAAACAAATGGACTGTCAGTAAAATATTGCCTCCAGCTAGGCAATGTTTAAAAAACCCCTCATATTATTCAAAAACTTTATACTAATTAAGTTCAAGCTTTTTTAAACTTCATAAAGCCTTATAGTAATAGTACCAACTATTCTATTTTTGGCAAGTATCGATCCTTAACGTTATATTCTATTCGATTTGATTTGGTTGTCATGTTTTGACTCAATACGTTGGTATTACCAATAATTTCCAATAAAAAGAAATCATTGGGTATAAAAACCCCCAAATAAAAATAAAAGAAATCCCTATAGAAAATATCATTCAAAATTACACTATGCAAAGAAAAAATAGATATCGAACCTGAACCTTTGTATGGAATTATTGCAATTTGAATCTACAAGCACAAAAAGCAAAGTAGGAGATGGAGCCTAGACTTTGAGTGGAGATAGAGAGATACATTGATTGTTTTTATTTTAAACCTAAGAAAGACATGTTAACCTGTAAAATCCAGTAAAACACCAGGTGGCAAACATGGATAAATAACAAGTATTTTACATATTTCAAGGCGTAAAAAGGCAGGAATGATAATCAACCAATCGAAAGCCTCATTTGTTTCATAAAAGATAATCTGTATATTAGTAGTGCTTAATAACAATTACTGTTCATAAGCACTACCGTTAATGATATTATATAGGGATTAGTTCCCTGGAATGTAAGAACTTTGAACGAATGACTATAATAGAAAATAACTAAAGTTGTGTGTATTGTATGTAAACAACTCGAAATAATGTTTATTGTATGTAAGAATTTTATTTCAACCAATTAAAATCTGACAAGTGACACCTGTATATGGTTGCCACGTATGTTTTGTTACATACAATAAACATTTTTTCAAGTTGCTTACATACAATACACACAACTTTAGTTTTTTCCTACTATAGACATTCCAGAAAACTAATCCCTATGAGTGGCCGGTGATGAATTCACACTAGCTTTAATTTATCCAATCATTATATAACCATACTGCAGCGGGATACCATGGTAAAGGATTCTCATGTCGTGATTAACAAATAAAAGTAAGCGTAGACAATCAATTAAACAATAGCATACGATAAATAACGTAGCTGCAACAACGGCCAAAATGAGCCACATGAGGGGATGGCTAGACAGGTGGTGGAGAAGGTGCAACGAGGGGGGTCAACGCGTTATTGGTTGCAGCGGCATTGGGGGCTGCAGAAGGCGAGATTGGAGCCTGTCCATTGAACTCATTGATGGAATTAGCAGGCTTTTGGGGCTATGTGTGTGAGCGTCGACGATGTTTCCTTTTGCGTGATGAAGAAGCATCGATAGATGGACTTGTGTTAGCCATTTGAGGACACAATGTAAAGATCAAAAGGTTTGTTGTTAGACTGGTAGTATGAAAGTTTTGTGTGGAATAAAAGGTATTTATATATATTCATGATTGAGCATGTTAATTATGGAAACTATTATGAAATAATTAAAAGATTGTTGATAAAGTTTTGGAAAGTTTGAAAATATGTATTGATTGTGGTGTGGGATTTGTCATCATAATTGGAAAGTTTTAATTGATAAAAATGAATTAATAATTACCATAATTAGAAAAATACTTTGATAAGAATGCATTGATTTTGTGCAAATGGGGTGGTACTTAATTGATGTAGGCAGCAATCGTTAGAAGTTTTGTAAGTAAATTGTGTTGTTTGGTGAAAGTATAATAGACATTTCGCTCTTGTAACTTTTAACAGGGACTGTCGTCTTTAATAAGTAGTATAGATAATGCAACAGTTGATATGCATGGATAAAAACACACACTCAAATTTTTCACCATATTTCCAATATATATAATTAGAGTTGCCAGCTTTAGACTCCAATATATAAAAAAATATGTATACATCCAAAAAGCCACATGATCGAACAATAAATTAGTTACCATTGCATTCACGTACAACCACCTTCCTATTTATAACAGTTGTTTGTTTACAAGGGATCGATCTCAAAATTACTAGTAATAATTGTAAATTTTGAGCACGTACATAATAAACTTAATTTCTAGTTTGTGAGTATATTGAGCAACAAAACTCTTGTCCTCATCAACCTCTTAAAAATGCACCCTAATTCAACTTCTAGATCTTCCATCGCACTTTCCACAGCTTCTAGTCTCTCTATTGCACTTTGGATTGTTTGCACAT
This sequence comes from Erigeron canadensis, assembly GCF_010389155.1. NCBI lineage: Eukaryota > Viridiplantae > Streptophyta > Magnoliopsida > Asterales > Asteraceae > Erigeron > Erigeron canadensis. Next base: position 35,076,821 of record NC_057761.1, on the reverse strand, counting down.
CATCACAATCCTCCCATTGGCTTAAGCTATTCACCCTCGTAAACTTCACCTTTGCCGCGAAAGCCCCATTACAATTAATCACCTTCTTCGTCGTTTTAAGGCTAGGATTAGGCATGGACATGAGCAACATAATTGACTCCAACAATATAACAACCGTTTTTCTAACTTGTTTCATCACATTACCCACAACCATGAGGTTATCATCGATTGGGGTCTCATCAAGACCCCCAGTGCACGTGTTCACCTTTTTAAGGGAGTTTAGCCTCTTCAGCATCTGTTTTCTCATTTCTTTTCTTTGAAAACAATATGCTGTGAGTTTTCTCTCTGATTCGCCGAGACTGGCTCGGCGAAATGTGGACTGGAGTTCTTGAATGTGACCCTTGACTAGACATAGTATGTCTTTAATTGTACCACATGAATCTAACATCTTTAAAGATGATTCCGACACCTTTTGAACCCATTCTTGGTCATGTTTGTCTTGGTAAAGAATTTGCTTCATGTCTGGCGAATGAAGTAAATTGTTCACCGAGTCATGCAAGTCTTTCAAGGATTCAAAACTGGAGGACGACATAACTAGCTAATTTAACTCGGAATGATTAGTAGTACTACTAGATAGACTATAGTAGTGTGTAGAAATAATGCAAGTAAAGTTGGATTATTTTTGGATTAGATCTAGCAGGCAAGGGGGTACGAATTTACGTACAGAGTGCGTACGGATATAACTTTAAGGCAACAGCTAGATTTAGGAAAATAGTGTCGCTACGAACTTTCCTAGAAATTGCATGGCGGCAGGGCCGCTGGGAGACATATTGATCGAGTATTAAAATAAGATGCATAATTAATTATTGGTCTATTTTTTGATTACAAGTGTCCTCGCCGTACGTTGTTCTTATATATGACGATAAACCATTCCGGTACAACAAGCTAAAGCGGATTAAAACAAGTACGTGTTGTTCAGCTTAATATAGGATATGATTATTACAGGTAGAAATTTAACACAAGCACTATTTTTGTTTTATATAGCTAGAGTAGATATATGACGAATACTACTATATTATTAGACAAAGTGTCTAGTATAATTCCAAAAAATAAACTTATAGTCAAAATATTACTATTACTATATTACTATTAAGTATAAGTATTAACACCTTATATAAGAGCTAAAATTGTGATCGTTTCATGCGCATATGACATTCATTCTTATATTAGCTCTTTGAATGAAATCCCTTACAATTAAACCCTACTTGAAACTTGAGCTGAAATCAATCCGATAAAAAAGCATGCAAGAACTGTAATTAAAATCTTGACCCGTCAACTCACTTATATGCAAACCTATACTAACTTGATTGTTTTCTGGATAGGTTTGGGTTGACCCCTCTAGTTAACAGTTTGACCCGCCGCAACCGAATAATATATTAAGTTTATATAATTTTTTTTAATATGTCAACCCGTCGAATCATTTGAATTGCCAACCTATGACCCATTTAACATAAAATCAACCCACCACCTCGTCAATTCAACAACCCACAATTCGTATGACTTGTTTAACCTGAAATCAGCCAACCAACCCACAACTCGTATAACAGTTTGACCTAAGATCAACCCATCAACCTACCAATCCATTTGACTTGTCAACCCGAAACACGACCCGCCAACCCACCAACCCACCAACCTGAAACATGACCCATCAACCCGATTTTTTAGGTTAACAGGTTCGTTAAGTTGACAGGTTATAAGTTAGGGTTTGGACCTGGAACTTTTATTGGGTCGGGTTAGGACCAGAATTTTTCGACCCGTCAATCCGAATTCTAACCCATTGACACTCATACTTACAATCACATCTATATATCGATCTTTGGATCGATAATGATGATTGTTTTTGTAGGAGGTTAAGTAAAAGTAATGATTTCAAAGATTTCCCATTTGGGGGAGAAGAGCCAGTTGAGAAAGATAGGTCTTATGAAAGACCCAAAATATTATTTTATCTTTTTTTTTATAAAGTGAGTTTCGATTTAGGCGTGTTGGAGACAATTTTAACTAGAGATTTTTTAGACTTTCAACCCCCTCCTTATGGAAAATTCTTTTGAGATGAGAATTCTAAAACTCGAACTTGAGACCTTGGGTAAACTCACCCCCGGGGCCCACATAGTAGATTTAGAAGATACCCCTGGCCACTAGGGTTTAAGCCTCATGTTTCTGTATATAAATTAAAGCTTAGTAAGTAATATATATAAATATTTATAAGGTAAGAAAAGTCAATTTTTGATAATGAGTTTAAATAATATTTATAACATTATATAAACTTTAAGTATAAAGTCCAATTTTAAGTAATTTGTATTTAAATTATTAATATTAATAAATTATAGATATCTTTTAAATTAAATAAAAAAAAATTCACTTTTGAATAAAGTAAACCTAATTGTTTAATTAAAAACTTAAAACTTATTATTGAATAATATTTTTTTTTTAGTATATTACGATGATACGAGTAATTACTACCAAAATCCATAGTATTATTGATGCTTTGCTTGAACTTGTAAATAACATGGAATCAATGTAAATATGTAATCCACTTTGGATATAAAATAAAAAATAAATATGAAAAGTGAAATGAGATAGGCTAATACGTAGATGCATCGGAATCCAATCAAGATTCACATCCTATGACATTACTTGTTTCATGAAAATTGATATTCCTTAATTCTTTTCACTAAATTCCCAACAATTATATCTTCTTTTTGATTGATTTCAAGAAAACAGAACAAAAGAAAAAAAGCTTAAAAACTTTCATCAATGGCTTCCACTAGCAACATTATTCTATTTTCAAATTTCATTGGCTCAAATGTGTTGTTCTCATTTCCAAATGCTAAAACAAACATAATCACAAGAAACAAATTCATAATCCCAAAATCAAGTGTTTTGAAAGATTTGAATTCTCAGTCAAAAGGTACTTTAGTTGCTCTGTTTTTTCTTCTATTGCAACATCACAAGCACTAGCTTTAGATACTAATTCACCACCACCACCACCCAAAGAAAACCCACTTCAGACTCAACTAGTTGAACAAAACCCATCAAAAAAATCTTATCTTTATTCACAAGATAATGTCTAGCAGCCATTCTTGCAGCTAGACGCGAACTCAAGGAAATAAGCAAAGATGAGATAGCAGATGCTTTAGAAAGAATCATTGCTGGGCCTGAAAAGAAAAATGTTGTTGTTTCAGAAGAGAAAAAGAGGCTTGTCGCCTATCATGGTTAGATAATCTTATTTTTGGTGCATTATGGAATCATATTGATGATGAAACTTTGTTGTTTTCAATATTTGCAGAAGCTGGGAATGCACTAGTTGGTGCATTGATGCCCGAGTATGACCCTGTAGCCAAGATATCCATCATTCCTCGTGGTCAAGCCGGTGGTCTGACATTTTTTGCACCAAGCGAAGAACGTCTCGAGTCTGGTTTGTACAGTAGAAGCTACCTTGAAAACCAAATGGCGGTTGCACTTGGTGGAAGGTATTACACATTTGTTCATCTAAATGAAGTCGCACTTCCTTTGATATGTTCTGAAATTTTCATGATTTGTCAAGGTGAAAAGTTTGACCCATTTAGTAACAAATGGGTTAATTGGGTTGTGATTAAACTCAAAAAGGTCAATTGAGAAATTTTAGCTAAAAAGGAAACGGGTCAAGTGAGTTGAGAGTGGTCAAGAATCTAGTTTCATGCATACAATTTCATAAATCGCTTTTTCAAAATTCTATATTACTCAATCGTATCAAGTAATGTTTTTGTAATAGCAAATAACATTAATCTGTCTAGGCTACAATTTCAAATGGACAATGAATTCACTTTATCAAACTTTTAGATTAAATTATTTTTTTGTTATAGTAAATGACACAAAGCGTCTAGGCTATCATTCAAACTGGATAGTGAAATGTTTGTGCATCAACCAGGCCCGACACATATAGACCCAAACAAAAAAACAGGTTTTAACCCAAACCCAGTTTGAGCCATTATTAAACCTGCCAGGTAATCCATCTTTCCAGCTCTAACAAAAATTCTAGAAATGAATATGAATGTAGGCATATTGTTGAATTGCTGATTTTTAATTTGTTACACTTATGATCGTGTTGTGATATGTAACACCCCGACTATGACGGAAACACGAGATGCTACAGAACGACATGGTACAAAAGATTAAATGGAAAACATCATAATTAAAGTCTTAAAATCATCCCAATCAAGAGGTTACATAGTTCAAATTAAATTGTCGATAAACCATTACATAATCCAAATCCAAATTTAAAAGATAATTGTTTGCATTACAAGCCATCAAGCAACAAACAAATGCAACATCCAGAGGCGGTCCATTAGCTAACTTACGGCTCTAAACCTGAAAAGCATGAAGAAAAAAAAATGTCAACTACGAGAGTTGAGTGAGTTCATGGGTTTTTAACTAATAACATAAAGTATATATATCCATCATAACCAAAAATTTTGAGAGTCACCAAACTTCCATGTATACCTCCAATATATCATTTGAAAAGTGTATGTTCAATTTACTATAATCAACCATAGTAAAATCGTTATCATATAACCACAAGGGTATAATTCAATTAACTTAGATGAGTAAATGCTTGAGCCACTACTACTACCATTTTTTCAAAGTCCAATAATAAATAATACAAATCTTGCACAAGCTGTCAATCAAGTGCAGTAATAATAATAATAATAATAATAATAATAATAATAATAATAATAATAATAATAATAATAATAATAATAATGGGTCGTGCCATGGAGACGACCTAAGTAAGGTAGCTAGAACACCTGTGGTCGGACTGGAAGTGGAGGTTGTCACAAAGGCAACCAACCTTCCACCGTTACACTAATGGGTGGGTGGACGAAACCTAGTTGCGCAACTCTCTAACTACAGGCCTCCACTTTCGGAGTAAATAGTAGTGTACCGAAAGAAAACGGGTTGACAGAACTCAAGCTCATTATAAAACATTTATCACATTGAACATACGAAACAACTTCATTTCATAATCATATTATCAAAAATCATTATATATATATGTATATAAAAGCAATTTCATTTATATATCATGCTTTTCACCCCGATAGTTAAACACATAAAATAGTTTGAAAGGGGGCTATGACTCACTTGATTGGAGAGTATTAGGGGCTGATCAAGTATGTGAAGTGCTCCTAGTGGTGTCGTCCCTCAAGCAAGCCTAAACCATGGTATTCAAAATATACACAACGTAAGTGTGTGTTACATGAACTAGTAAACTAGATCATGAGACGTATGCTAGTAGGCTTGCCTATCTTTGGTTGTTACTTAATTATGGAATCAAAGTGCATTATGATGTTCAAAATGTTTGGTTAAGTTAGAATTGGTGATAAGAGTAGTTTTCGTGTTATACGTTTTTGCGCGTTTATTGGAATTTCGGTAGTTTGGCTTTGATACGCATGATTTCTTTTGTACACTTAGCTTTGTAATATTATTTGACATTAGTACTGTAACATTATGGATATTAAAATATATTTTTTGATTTATATTAATTTCCTTGATTTCTTATTATTTAATTAATTATTTATTCCATATATTCATTAATTAATTAAATAATTCCTTATAATTATTTTTAAGTTCTTAAATTGCCTTTAAAATTCATGGATCATTATATTTTGGTTACCTACTGATTTTCAAGCTTTTAAATTTGTAATATTATGATTTATGTATCTATTTAAGCTTTATTATTAATTTATTTAATAATAGTGATTAATTAGTGATTTTAACTTAGTTATTCATTCTTGAAGCATATAAAACTTGGTTCTTTTCTTGTGATTGATTTTCTCCAGTATGTTTGAGATATTTTTATCATTGGTTATGTGAATTTGGCCAAGTCCATGATTTATATAATTTATTATTGATTTAATTATCCTTTAAATCCCATTTAAATTCATTAAATCATAAAAACACTTGGAAATCACCACAAGAGTCTTTGTCCAAAAATCCCAGGCCTCTCTAGGCACCTTTTATCAATAAAAATTTATAACCATTCAACCTCTCTTGTGTCTTTATAATTTGAGGACTTTTAAACATGAAAATCGTTTACCGAAATAATGATTTTTGCCTCATTTCTCAAGCAAATTAAGTGCTTCAAAAGGGATTTTTGTTCTTGTTTCATTTTGTCCAGAAAATTCATCATATTTTGGTGTTCCAAGTCGTGATTGTGGTGGTGGTGTGATATGTGCAATTTTGTGCCTTCGGTTAGTGATTATTTGACCCGAAAAAGTGATTTTTGAGCTTATTATTGTCTTGAACCAAGCAAGTTGAGTTTTGTAATATTAATATCAATTTTTCACAGTAACTTTGTGATATTTTCTTGGTCATTTGATTTTGGTGCAAGTGTGTGCTAAAAGTGCATTTTTACAAGCTTTCGGTTTTCGATTTCAAGCCTATTTTGACTTGTTTAGTTCCATACTTGTATTTTTGACATATTAATAATTTTTCCAGAATATTAGCAATAATATTAACATATTTTTCACTTATGACAAGTCTAGCTTCATCTCATAATCCAACAACAAATCCAACCATCTTAAGTCTAGCATGCATGTAACTATCTCATTATTTTTAACAACAAATCTTTACCATACTTTTATTTGAAAACATAAAAATATTATTTTTGTTAATATTTCCAGAAAAATATATATAAAAATCATATCAAAACATATTCATCTTTTCAAACAAAAAGCCTCTTTGCAAACTATCAACACATATCCAACATTTTGATGCTAACTTTTATAGATCTAACTTTCCAACAACATAATCCATATTTTTATAAAATTTCCAGAAATTAAACCTTTATAATATATATAAATATCACCATTTTTCAAAGGAAAAATCACATCAAGAACTATTAAACATATATCCACACTTTTGGGTCTTAAACTAGTTGAATCATTAGATTTTTCTTCATAGATCCAACATGCATGAGCATGAGAAGGAAGATCCTATCAACTTTGCCCTCATTAAGTGTATATTTGAAATAAAACATAAAGAAAACATAATCTTTTGATGAAACCTTTTTAATATGAACATAAACAAGATTAAACAAGTATAGAGATGAAGATATATACCCTTGAAGAACAAGTTTTTGTTGAAGAAAAAGTGCAGATTTTCGTGACCCAAAAAACCTCCAATAACCCTCGTTTCAACCTCAAAACAACCCTTAAACCTTAGCCTAATCAAACCCTTGCTTCACCTAACTTAAACCCTTATTATTAACAAGTGTTTAGATGGATTTTAGCTTTGTTTCACCCTTGTTCTTGGCTGGCCGAATTGAAGAAAGAAAGAGGGAGAAAAAGAGTTTTTCTTGAGAGAATAATGACTAGTGTGTGAAGGGTATGTGAAGAGTGTGTTTTGTGTGAGTTTCAAGAGAGACTTTAGTGTAATGTGAATTTGAAATTGTGGGTGTGTGAGGGGTAAAAGGGGCTGGCCATAAGGAGTGGGAAAAGGAAAAGACACACATTTTTTTTAATAAAATTTTGTTGTATAAGTATAAGTGTAGGTATATGTTAAGTGTGGATTTAATTTGTAAGTGTTTTGTTAGTAAAATGTAAGTAATTGGTTGTTTTAGTTAGGAATATATTCATGTATGTATAAGTCATGTATATATACATGTATGGATATATTTTTATATTTTTAGTTGGTTACATAAGCTATTGGTTGTAAACTTGTATTTATTTTTAAGCATATATACTTACTTATTAAGGTTTCGACGCGTTTACGCACATATAACTTCCAATTATATTTTTAGTTGGAAATTTTATTTATCATGATCATATTTACTTGATTTGGTTTAATTTTTGATTGGTGTCTCAACTTGTGAGACTTACGTTATTATTATTGTCACTCGCTTGATCATCTCTAAAATTTTTGTTCTAAGGTATTTTATTAAATTTGATTTAGAACTAAATAATAGCTTAAGATTGCTAATTAGGGGCATTATTCACTAGCTTCTCATATAACTAAGGCTCATGGGATCACAATTAACACAACTAGCACATATATAATATTATAAAAATGAGGGTTGTTACATGATAAATCTTAATGTCTTGTAGGGTTGCTGAAGAGGTTATTTTTGGGGGTGAAAATGTTACAACAGGCGCATCTAATGACTTTATGCAAGTTTCCCGGGTGGCAAGGCAGATGGTAGAGAGGTTAGGATTCAGCAAGAAAATTGGCCAAGTTGCTATAGGTGGAGGCGGTGGAAATCCTTTCTTAGGCCAACAGGTACACCAAACTTGAGCTTATTTAATGAAATTTATGAGAATAATGCAACATAATTACATGGTCATTAATTCATGAATCTTTAGGGTCGCAAAAAAAAAACAGTGAGCCCCTAACTGATGAACCCGGCTTATAAAAACACTAAATTGGAATAATAAAACGAGCTAGAAACACAAAACGGGTCAAGTTGGATTGTGCTCTTAGGCACCATGAGCCCTGACACAAAGAGGGAAGGCGAGAAAAAGTATGACTTTTTTCCTCCCATCCTACATTCAAAATTGAAAATTAATAAACTTAGCTTAATTATATAGAAAAAATGGAAAGAAAAAACATAAAAACCCCAACATTATCAACACTAGCATCATTTTCCCTATCCTAAGATGATCAAATCAGTAGCACTGCTGCTAAAATACTTTCCATATTATGTCTCAGCATTGTGTTCATATCGATCGGTTTGATATATTGTAGATGTCATCTCAAAAGGATTACTCAATGGCAACGGCCGATATAGTCGATGCTGAGGTGAGGGAGCTAGTAGAAAAGGCATACGACAGAGCTACACAGATCATTACTACACATATTGACATCTTACACAAACTCGCTCAACTTCTTATCGAGAAAGAGACCGTAGACGGGGAAGAATTTATGAGCCTCTTCATTGATGGCAAGGCGGAACTTTATCTTGCATAGGTTCAAAATTCATGCATGTAAAAAAATTAAATCAAACATTTTATAGCATACGATGGATAGGAAGATATATTGCCATAGTTTGTAACTGTAATACGTTGGATTTGTTGGACGAGGTGTGTCTGGTGTGACCAAAGAGAGACCAACTTTGAATACTTTAGATTTTCCATGGGGACATAAATGGACTAAACAAAATTGAGAAATTGAGTAGGGTTTGTTGATGTTTTGTTTGTATAAGTTCCAAGGGGGCATAAACGGGACTAAACAAAATTGAGAAATTGAGTAGGGTTTTGTTGATGTTTGTTTGTTTAAGACCGGAGAAACAAAGATAAGTAAAAAGAAAAGATATCCTCGATCATCCCTGTCGATGAAGAATGTTTTGAAAGCAGCCTAAAAGCCTTGTTGGGTTAGTTTCATTTTCCTTGACCTTAAAGAGGGACCACAATAGAGCCATTATTCTCGGCTGGGAAGTCGGAATAGGAGAGCACTCATCTTGGAGTGGGCTTACTACTTGCTACTTTTTTTTTTTTTTTTTAAAATACGAATGTAAAAAAGAATGTTATTCTCACAGCCAATCCCAAGAGGTAATGGCAGAATTCCGCTCCCCAAGGCGATAGGATATGACAAGGCCAACTCTCCAACACAAACATGATCCTTTAGCAAAAGGTTCGACTGTCATGATCATGGAGACTGGCTTGTTGTCGATACAAAAAAACTGCTTACTTATGTCATGATGTGAGACAAATGTTAGGAATCCACTTGTGTAAATGAAACTTAGTATAGAAGTATAGAGCAATGGCTTGTTAGTATCTTTGGTAGTTCATATTCAAGTTGGTTCAGTGAGGGTGACCGCGAAAGTCAACGATTAAAATAAGGTAAAGCTTGAAGATAAGTTTTGTACTCTATTAATTTCTAAGTCCCTCTAGTCGGATGGGCTTTTTTGAGTAAGGTAAGGGATACAGAATCGTCCTCCTGTCACAGCTTGCAATAGAGAGCCTCAACAACATCCCTTAACTTACACTTTTTGCTAGTAAATTGGGTTGGAAGGTAAATAAGTCTTGGCCATAACATAAGAAAGTCTTGGAGTGCATAAGCTTTATTATTGTTTTAAAAGAATTTTCGAAGAATTAAACGTTTCTCTTTAATATTTTCTTTCTAGGGCTGTTCGCAATTTTTGACTTTCTCAAATAACATCGTCCTAATTGATGAATTATCTAGCTTATTCGGTTAATCCTATAAAGTTAGTAACGAATTCCTTTCAAAATAGAAACAAGTTAGTTACAAAAATTTTATTCTCATTTTCATAACTTTATACCAGTTTCATTTATTTTATAGTAAAATTCCTAAATATAGGCTTTGTTCGGCTGATCTAGTGATCTTATTCAATTACTTGCATAAACAGTAAGCAGAATACATTTTTCATTAGCTAGAATTAATGTCACCTATACTACTAAATGGATAAAATGATATTTTGAAAACCCTCTAGAACTACTTCGGGTTATGCATATTAAAAGTAAGATCGGTCGATAAGAATCCTTTTAAGGGACAGTTATATATCCATAAATAATCCACTTTTACAAGAAGCAACTATACTTTTTAATTTTCATAGGGATATAGATGATATATAGTTGCTTAATTTCTTTGGGGGTTAGGTACCTAAGGCACCAAATTAAAGGATGCATCATATATAGAACTACTTGGGGACATGAACTTATTCACATAATTCTATCAAGGTCCTTAAATCCCTAATTTCTCTATGTGTCTCAAGTAGCTTAACTTTGAATAATTTCCATGGCTTTCATTGTCTACTACTTGTTCATTCTCCTTCCATTATTCTTCTTCCTCTATTTTCTGCTTACTTTACATATATCTCGAAATGAGAATCACGTAATCCCTAGAAGATGGCCATTACTTGGAATGTTACCAAAGTCCCTTGTACACTCACACCGTGTCCACGACTACATCTCTGATATACTAGCATGTACTAACGGAACATTCTTGTTTAACGGCAGTTCAATACTCCGAGGGGATAGGCTTTTTACTGCAAATCCGTTAGACGTCCATCACATTTTGAGCAAAAACTTCAATAACTATCCGAGAGGTGATGCCTTTCGTAAGATCTTTGATGTTCTTGGAGACGGATTTTCAAATACGGATGGAGAAATATGGGATTTCCACCATAAAACAATATTGTCGCTTCTAAAGTCTCCTTGTTTTCAAAACCTATTAGAAGAAACCATTTGGAACAAAGTAGAAATTGGGTTACTTCCTGTACTTGAATACGCTTCAAACCAAGAGGTAGAGATGGATTTGCAAGATATATTTCAAAGGTTCTCATTTGACACTATATGCAAATTGATCTTCAATATTGATCCTAAAAGTATGTCCCTTGATTTTCCTCACATTCCATGTGACAAAGCTTTGTCGGAGATGGAAGAAGCAATTATGCTAAGGTATATCGTGCCCCCAAAATTTTCAAGAATCCAAGAACTACTTCAAATTGGGAATGAGAAGAAAATGAGTAATGCATGGAAAACTGTTGATGAATTTATATACAAATGTTTAGCTCAAAATCAAAGTGAAGAAGTAAACTATGAACTTCAAGAGGATAAGTTCAAGTTATCAACATCTCTATTGAGAGAGTATAAAGACCAAGGTGGGAGTTCTGGTGATCGAAACAAGTTTTTTAGAGACACGTTACTTAATCTGATGGTGGCAGGAAGAGATACCACTAGTAGCGCTCTCACTTGGCTCTTTTATCTTCTTTCCAAAAACCCAAGGGTAGAAGATTTGATTCGCAAAGAGCTTCAAACGCAACTAGAGAAGACGGAAAAGGATGTGAACTTAAAAGATTTTCAGGCACTAAAGTTGAACAAACTAGTTTATCTTCATGGTGCATTATCTGAGGCCTTAAGGCTTTTCCCTCCTGTTCCATTTCAAGCCAAAAGTCCATCACAACCGGATATCCTTCCAAGTGGACATCAAGTTGATAAAGACACCACAATTATACTATCTTTTTATAGCATGGGAAGGATGAAATCGATTTGGGGAGAAGATTGTATGGATTTTAAGCCAGAAAGGTGGATTAATTCGGTGAGTGGAGAGATCATACATCAACCATCATACAAGTTCCCCACGTTTAATGCTGGACCAAGAACATGTTTGGGTAAAAACATGAGTTTCACTCAGATGAAGATAGTGGCGGCTACAATCATATACCATTACCATGTAGATGCCGTCAAAGGGCAGGGCGTGTTTCCAAGTGCCTCCATTTTACTCAAGATGAAGGATGGTTTAAAAGTAAAGTTCACTAAAAGAAGTGAAGTAAAAGATTGAGTGATCATGAATGTTTGTTATATTATGAACCAATTGTGGTTAGTCTTATATTTTTACTTATATATGAACTTAGAAATTTAAATAAATCCATAGACATCAAAGAATTTATGGTTTATACCATTATAAATAAGGTGCTTATATGCAAATGTAAATTATGGTAGCATTATGGAAGAGTCATGCAACATTTCACTGGAGGATGAATGATCATATATTTATATATGTTTGATATATATATACATCGCTTATCATCTTTAATTTCTACGTGGGTGTAGCCTTTCTGGTTTGGGAAGTTAACGAGAAGTTACTTTTTTCAAATGGCTATTTGGTTCAAAGAATTTAAAACAATTTGTTGGAAAGGAATGTGTAGAGTTATGTTTTAAAGTTAAGAGTTTAATTAATGTATTGAAGCTATGGAAACGTAAAGTAAAACTAGTCTTACCTTACGAAAAGTAATTGTGGAACTTATTGTAATGTCATATTGTGTTTTAAAAGAAACCTCACATAATGAATATAAAGTCATGTTTATGTTTCTATCTGTTTGCCGTAAAAGACATCTTTATCTGCTAAAAAAAATACCGTACAAGACATTTTTAAAGCTCTTATATATACCTACTACAAATTAAAGGCTTATCGATTTGAAATTCTATTTCGGATTGTGCTCCAAGTGTTGGGTCGGGTCATAATTACCGAAGTAACTTTTCATACTAAACCTTTTACTAGTTGTTAAATGCCTAATTGCCTAAACCTTAATATTTGGATTCAAACTGATATGCCCAGGCTAAGAAGCCCATTGATTAAGCTCAGCCTAAGAAGCCCATTCCTCTTGTAGGACCTGTTCAAACGTTGATGTAAGCTAGGGCTGTCAATGTGCTTAATCAAGCTAGAACTTGATGGGCTTAAACGCGTTTAGATAAAGTTTTGCTAAGTTTGGATCAATAGCCCAACGAGTCTCATGATGAAAGCTTGAATTCAACAGAAACAAGATTTGTAAGAGGCTCGAGTTCGACAACAAGAAGCTCGAGAAATTCTTAGATACGAGTAAATAATGATTCAAATATTTAGAATGGAGTATAAAACAGGACTGATCTGAACTGGATTCCAAGCTCGAAAATTTTGATAAAAGTTTGACTGGTTAACAACCCACTTAGAATGTATAGTTTGATTCATAAAACGAGATATAGTACCCATGTGTTGCGGCTGTGAGATGGTGGGTGATAGGTTCATAAAGTGTGATAGCCAAATGTCTTATCCGTACGTGCTCCACCATCGGATTTAAAAGTTAGTCGAAAGTAAAGTATATCGAATGACATCTCTAATTAAAAAGCATGAAATTTTAAGGAAATCCATGCAATTTTTGTAATTTATCAATATATTGTTTTTTAGATAAAAGATTTTAAATGAATTAGAGGAATAAAATGATTAATGAAGGAGTGAGAAAAAAAATGAATGGTTAAAATTTGAGTAAAGAGAAAAATGAGTGGTTGAGATTTAAGGGTATTATAGGTATATTAGGTAGAGATGTTTGAATTAGTGAATAAAGAAGAGAGTTATTTTTGTCGGTTCAAATCATTTTTTCTTAAAAAAAAATGGTGCTCCTCTTTTATAAGATAACGAGAGATAGTACTCGCGCATTGCGACGGTGAGATGGTGGGGGTGATAGGTCATAGGAGGTGATAAGTCATAGACTGTGATAGCCAAATGTCTTAGCCATACGGGCTCCGCCATTAGATTTAAAAATTCGTCGAAAGTATATCAAATGACATCTCTAATGAAAGAGCATGAAATTTTAAGAACACTCATACAATTTTTAATTTTTTTATAATTTATCGATATATGGTTTTTGAGATAAAAGATTTTGAATGAATTAGAGGTATGTAATGATTTATGGAGGTGAGGGAAAAAAATGAGTGATTGAGATTTGAGGAGAGAAATAAAAATGAGTGGTTGAGATCTAAGGATATATTAGGTAGATTAGGTAGAAATATTTAAATTAGTGAATAAAGAAGAAGAGTAATTCATGTAGTTCAAATCATCTTTTCTTTTAAAAAAAATTCCTCTATAACAAGATAATAATTATAATATATATATATATATATATATATATATATATATATATATATATATATATATATATATATATAATTATATATATGTGTGCTTTGTTTTTCTTTTCCAAAGCCCAGTTAGATACTCTGGGCCAGGCCCATGAATGCCTATACATTAATGACGTATTGACGTACACTGCTTAGGGATAGGGAACAATCAACAATATAGTAGCTAAGCTAACTAGCTTAGTAAGGATCATAAGAGACCTCTAAAACGTGAAAGATGAAAAATAACATGTATACGAAAAGTCCTCTGTAGGAAAAATTAGGTACGGCAGTAATGAAGAAACCATGTTCAGTGATTAACGAAAAATAACTAAATAAGTTTGACATTGACATTTTAACTAATATCTTGACACTAACTAAACACTTAAATGGCCGGCTACCGGAATTACAGTAATTACCTAGTTGATTCATTTCAACAAGTATGTGATGCAAATATTGTGTAACAAGAGTTATAGTTTATGTTAGTTATTCAAAGTTACAAGGTTATACACAGTGACAGAGTTAGGATTTGACATTAAAAATAATCGGTTGCTTTATTAGGATAAGCTGATTAGAGAAAATAATGTTGATTTAATTTTTAGATTGAAAAACTAAGTAGAAGCTGTATTGGTTGAGACACTAGAAATGTAGAGCACTATGCAAATACTTCAAGATTCGAAGTTCGGAATTTTTAACAATTTTGCACTTGTCAATTTCAAATTGGAACTTAGATATAAAAATTGTGGCCAGATCGCTTGCTTTGTTGTATTACGTTTACGTGCATCTACTTAAAGGACAATCGAGCATATCACAACTAGCCACTATTATCATTCATAAACTCATCTTTATCGATCTCTCACTTCTCTTCTCATGGCTTTCCTTGAAAGCACATCTATTCTCTTTCTCTCTTTATGTTGTATTCTCCTGTCAATTGTAATATGCATATGTATACTTCAAAAACAAAGAAGAAGTGTTATCCCTACAAATTGGCCACTTCTTGGCATGATGCCAGGGGTCGTCCACAATGCTCACAGAATCCATGACTACATGGTCGATGTTTCAAGACACATGACCGATGATGGCACGTTCATGTGGAAAGGCCCATGTTTCACCCGATTGGGTATGCTCTTTACGGCGAATCCTTTAGACATCCATCATATTCTAAGTAAAAACTTCGGTAATTATCCTAAAGGTGACAAATTTCATAAAATCTTTGATATCCTAGGAGATGGAATTCTCAATTCTGATGGAGAGTTATGGGAAATCAACCGTAAAGTTATCATGTCTATACTCAAACATCCTGGATTTCAAAACATGTTGGAAACAATAATTTGGGACAAAGTAGAGAACGAGCTTTTACCCGTTTTGGAGTCCATTTGTGGACATGGTGTAAAGATAGATTTGCAAGATATATTTCAGAGGTTCACTTTTGACACTATATGCAAAGTGCTCTTTGATGATGACCCTAAAAGCTTGTCTCTCAATTTTCCTAACATCCCAAGTCATAATGCCTTGTCGATATTTGAAGAAGCTGTCTTTTTTAGACACATTACGCCTCCTTGCCTATGGAAATTACAACAATTTCTTAGAGTTGGGAAAGAGAAGCGGTTTAATGAGGCGCGGGAAATCCTTGATAAATTCATATACAAATGCATTTTCCAAAAACAGAACGAGTACAATAGCATGAACCATGAAATCCAAGAAAAAAAGTTTGTGTTATTAACAACACTCATGAATGATATCAAAGATCATGGTTGTGCTTCAAGGGATCCCACAAAACATCTTAGAGATATCTTACTAGATCTAATGGTTGCAGGAAAAGATACCACAAGTAGCGCGCTCTCTTGGTTTTTTTATAATCTTGCAAAAAACCCGAGAGTCATAGATAAAATTCTTGAAGAGATTCACAAACATTTGGATGTCAACAAGAGATAAAACGCCAAAGAGCTAGGCGAAATGGTCTACCTTCATGGAGCTTTATGTGAATCCTTACGACTTTTTCCTCCTGTTCCATTCAATCATAAATCTCCACTAAGACCGGAAAACCTTCCAAGTGGTCAGCACATTGATCAAAATACAAGAATTATTCTACCTTTATATACCATGGGAAGGATGAAATCCATATGGGGTGAGGATTGTATGGAGTTTAACCCCGAAAGGTGGATTTCTAAGACAGGATGAATTAAACACGAACCGTCTTACAAGTTCGTGACATTTGGTGCTGGCCCAAGATCTTGTGTGGGTAAGGATATGGCCTTGTGTCAACTTAAGATTGTGGCCGCAACAATCATTTGTCACTACCACGTAGAGTTAGTTGAAGGTTATCCAGTGGTTCCAGCAAATGCTATCATACTTCATATGAAGCATGGTCTAAAGGTGAGATTAACTAGAAAAAGTGATCAGTTGAACTAATTAAGTTCATGTACAACATCATCTGTTTTTAATTCTCTGTGTTTTTATTTTGTTCTTGTGTTTAATAATTCATAACAAGATCCTAATGAACACCCATGTAGAATAGGTGTGGATGTAACAATTGATCTTGTATCTTGTCTTAATAATATGATATTCATACTAGGAATTAATTGATGAAGTAATCTTATACGGAGTATAAAAGTTTTCAAAGTAATACTATATTGACTATATAAAGCAGATAACATTATTTATCCTAAATCACGTGGGGATTAATTCTATAACATGAACACATTGAAAAACTTCTACTGCAATACTAAATGGTGTGATGTATATATGGAATACAACAATCAAAATCTAAAAAAACAAAAAAATAATTCCTAACAAATTATATTTTTTGGTTTTGAATAAATGTTGTAATTCATATTTTATAACCTCGGCTTCTCCCAGTGTATTGGAAGCTTACGATTTCATGTTCTAAATACACTCCCCGATAAGGGTTCTATTCACCCTTCCCTCAAAGCATCATCGTTCACTCATGAGTATTTAACCTTACAAGCCGTATTGACGTATCATTGCTACTTTGTTAATTAACGACCATGGTAACCACGCAATGTGACGGCGGTGGTGGGGAAAGTGGTCTAGTGATGTCGGTGATGGTACCATTGGTGGTGGTGGTGGTGGTGTTAAGTGGTGTAGGTTGATGTAATTGTGATAGTGGAAACTTTTAGAAGATAAGGGTTTAAAGTGTTAATTATTAAAATAAATGTTTAGAGTGTAAATTATAATTCATTAATGGTAAAACATAAAAAGTCAAGAGCAATTCTGTTAATTTAAAGGTAGAATATTACCTAAAATAATTGCTTTATAAGTGAGTAAAGATAATGGCTAAGCTTTTTGGTAACCCAAACTTTCCTTAACCAGTTGATGTTGGCTTTATTTAGTAACTTTAAATATTTTATAAATTAGTGTGTGATAAGTATATCAATATTTATATACGAATATCCCTTTCCATATTATTACATTAAAAGGATAGATGTACAATACGATAATGGCGGCGTTGGTTGCGGCGTGATAATTAATGTAAAAGTAATTGATGTGTATGGGTTAGTGTAGTTATTTGAAGAGTTTAAAGATGTATATTGTAAATAATTTCATTAAGGGTATGATAAATATATTAGGCGGAAATGTATAAATTATTGAATAAAAGATAATAGTAGTTTGGATAAATAGTGTAACATCCGTGAATTTTGACCCTTTGACTTCAATGAAAAATGCTTATTAAATTGAATTAATGATGGGTTTAGCTCCTTTGAGATTAAATGATGGGCAAAACGCTTAACGGGTCACGTGACTATGTGTTGGACAATACGTTATTAGATTACTTACGACGACGATTTAATTAAGCTAGTAATGTGTGAAGCGGGTCAACCCATGACCCATGACCCAACCCCACCCCCCTTATCCTCATCTCCTCCCTCCCACCCACTCATTCTTCATCTCCTTTCTCTCTCTAACTCTCTTCCAAGAACACACACACACTTCTCTCTCTCTCTAGATTTCTATCACTTTTATAAAAACTTAAGCAAGATTAAGAACTAGAATAATAATCAACATCATCTTCTTAGCATCATATCAAAAATTCGGGTTTTGAAGTCCAAGGTGCAAGAAAACATCCCATACGGGTCAAGATTCGGGTTTGAGTGCTAGGTGAAGATTTGGTAAGCTAAACTTGTTCCATAACCTTTATTTTATCTTGGTTTACTTGTTTCTAGTTGATGTCGAGTGGATTCGGGTCTTGAATCAAGTCGAAAAGCTTGCAAGTGTCATTTAGGGTTTTAGGAAGTTAATTCAAGAATTTGAGTTTGATTTGAGTTATGGAATGGAGTTGTAAGGTGGGTTATGTTTATTTATGTTAAGGTATGTTTAATTATGCTTCAAAATGAGTCTCGAAGCCTCCTAAATCGATTTCTAGGTCAAAAATTGAGTTTGGGTCGAGTTTGGTTCGTGTTTGGATGATCTGGAACTGAACTGGGCATAAGTGCGTCGCACCACCTCTCTGGTGCGTCGCACCAGGGTCTAAGTGAGTTTTCTGAACAAAAAATGCGTCGCACCACCCTTCTGGTGCGCCGCACCTGACCCCTGAACATCGCAAACTCACTTGTTCTTAAAATAGTCGTATCTCTCAAACCGTAAGCCCAATCGAGACGTGTGACCTACCGTTGGATTCGTGAAAGAGTCTAGTTTCTTGTAATAACCCTCATTTGGGATGAGACCTCCCCCATTTCTAAAAATGTCGAGTCTAAGTGTCTTATTTACACCCGAGAAGGTTGTTTAAGCGTTAGTGGGGTTGTGACTCAACTTGAACTTGCTAGACCAACTTGTTAAGGTTATAAAAGTTGGAATTGATTGTAATGTGATGTACATTGATAGGTTGTGGACACGTGGCGATCGTTGAACGTTTATAACCCAAATTTAACTTGTCATTTTGATTGGAAACCAAGGTGAGTTCCGTAGTTCCCTACTCGCTTGAGATTCGGGCTGGAAAGTGCACCCATACGTGTTTGTTTGTTTGATTGATTTATAAATGGTTTGATGGTTTCTAATTAATTTATTTGCACTTGTTATGATTAAATATTGTGTGATTAAATGTTGATTGAATTGTGGATTGAATTATGGATTGTTTGATGAATTGATTGATTGATTATGCATATGTTTGGATTATAGTAGTTATTAGGATAGTTGTGCATACATGGATGTCGATTATACGTTCAAAGAGTTTGGTATGTGGTGGGAAGGCTACGGGTGACCCTATATATAAGCATCGAGAACTCGTTGGAAGTAGAATCCTCCTAAGTGTATGTACGCATGGTTTCGGTTGGTTGGATTGATGGATGATTATTGATGGAATTGTGATAGAGGCAACACACTTAAGCTTCGATATGGATATTGGCTAGTTTGTGGAACTTTGTGGTAAACCAAGGTTTGGGGCGGTTTGGGGAAATGCATTTGGGATGCATTGGTTGGTTGTTAATGGTTCTAAAGGCAGGTTGTTGAACCGTAAGGCCACTCTACGAGTAATGGTTCTAAAGGCAGGTTGTTGAACCGTAAGGCCACTCTACGAGTACTTTGGATTTTGGCATGCATATCATACGCATTCGACATTGGCATGCATATCATACACATTATGACTTTGACTTGCATACAATTCCTATTTGGCATTGGCATATTATGTGTTTACCATCACACGCTTGTTTATATTGTGAAATCATGATGGGTTGATAGTGTGGTACGTGAAGGCTACTTGTATGCTGGATCTTCCTTATATGTATTGTGATTATTGTCGATGGCTCCTTGTGATCAATCACTACGAACTCACCAACCTAGTGTTGACTTTGTTTAGTGCACTTTTCAGGTATTCATGTGAAGTTGGAGTATTGATTGGCTACTTGTCGTTTCTGCTAGAGCTTGGATTGGGACTCCCATGGATCCGTGATCCGTTGTCCATTTAGGTTTATGCTTGGTACTTATGAAATTAGTTGTAATGACCCGTTTATTTCTCATTCATGACTTCTTGTTTACTTTGTATCTTGCACCTTAAATGTTGGTTTGGATTCACCGAATCCTTTATTTTCATGTAGTTTATGTTCTACGATAATTCCACTGTGTGCTATATAATCTCCGTAGTATTTCGAGCCCTAGCTCGGGGTGTTACAAATAGGATTAAAAAATACTTTGGGTGTGACTTGAGAAATTATTAAAAATTATTAGGTAATTTAAGTATCATAGAAGTTCAAAAATCAAATAAGGTAGAAGGTGATCTGTTTTATTTTTACTCGTATATAAAACAAACTACTTCACCCGTTTTAAGAAATTCAAACTTTAAAATAACCATGTTATTTTTCGTTTTTATTCAATATTAAGTAATCATATTATACCCTATTTACATCAATTAATGTTATGTTAATATGCCAACATCGACACCGCCGCTATAATTATCGTAGTCACCACACCACCACCAATACTATTATCGTCGTTGTATTGCACAATAAAGTTTAGGACAAAAAGATTGGGGATAACATCTATGCAGTGCATAAAATAGTCTATTCAATTACAAAAAGTTTTGAGTTAATTATGGAAATTGTCCCTGTTGTGGACCTTTACTTGCAGATTTCGTCCATAAGTTTAATAAATTATAGTTTTAGTCCAAAAACTTTGCTCCATCAACACTTTTGGTCCTGACTATAAACGTCTGTTAAAACTTAAAAGGAGGTAATGTGTCTGACACGTGATGGGTAATCTCGTAATTTGGCTTCGAGATCGTCCCTATCGTGAACCACCACTTTCAGCTTTAGTCCCTAACTTTTAATAATTAATTTTAAGCCAAATTAGTTAATCTAAATATAAAAACCTAAAAATCTTATCAACATATATAAAATTAAATCTTATATACAAACTTCTAGAAATAATATATATACAAACTTTTAATAAATCACACAAATTTTTAATAAATTAAAGTTACCGGGTTTGGATGGGAATGAGGAGTTACCGGGTTTGGATGGGAAGGAGGAGTTACCGGGTTTGGAGTCACCAGAGTTGACGATGGTTGTGAGTCACCGGACTCTGTCGTAGCTTCCATAGTAACCTCATCACTCACTTGAATCCGATTTCGAAGTTATTAGGAAACGCGGGCTTCAATTTGTATCATGCTTTCCCAATTTCCTCACGTACACATGTATTTATAGTTTAATATATGTTGATAAGATTTTAGATTTTTAGATTTAGTTTAACTAATTTGGTTTAAAATTAATTATTAAAAACTAGGGAACGAAGCTGAAAGTGGTGGTTCACGATAGGGACAATTTCTGTAAATAACTCGAAGCCAAATTACGAGGTTACCCATCACGTGTCAGACACGTGACCTCCTTTTAACGGGCGTTCATGGTCAGGACCAAAAGTGTTAACAGAACAAAGTTTTTTAAACTAAAATTGTAATTTATTAAACTTAGAGACGAAAACTGTAAGTAGAAGTCCACGACAGGGATGATTTCTGTAATTAACTCAAAAGTTTTTAAAAAATAATTTTCATATTAATTATTCAAGTTTTAAAATGTACATAAATATCCCTGTATAACAATATAAGTGCAGCTAATATCCCTATAGTTAACTATGGGGATGATTTTCCCATATTTTGACTAGGGGTACTTAGTTCACAAAGAAGAAAAGGTAAGGGAAAGGGAATATTATCATTATAGGGTGGGGTATTATAAATTTGAAAATCCCTCATAAAGACTAGAAAAAGTCGTAATCTTCTTCTTCTATTACCAAAACCTACTTGTGAAACAATGAAGTCCCTTGAATATAGAGACAAGTTTGATATAATTATAATTATAAATAACAAAAAACAAAACAAAACATAATAAAGTCTCAAAACAAAACAAAAAAGTGATCGACTTTCACTCTCTCTCTCTCTCTAACAATACATATTTTCAACCATCACCACCCGCCAGAAGTTGTCTCTGGCCACCATCACCATATCCAATCTCCCTCTTCTCTCTCTAATAAAACATATCTTCAACAACCACCACCACCCACCGGAAGTCGTCTCCGACCATCTTCACCGTATTCCCTCCGATCAGCACACACACACACAAACACATATATATATCTATATATATCTATATATATATATATATATATATATATATATATATATATATATATATATATATATATATATACGGAGATAACACTCCGGTGAGAACACTTTTAAAATAAGAACGGTGAGAACACTTAAAAACATCATTTTGATGCATTAAAAGTCCATAAAACTAACATAGTGCTTAACTAATTATTATCATTTAAGTGTTTAACAACACATTGATCCGTCAAAATCAAAAAAATCACGTTTTTTGTTTTGTGCATCCATCTTTGATGTATATTCATCAAAATGATGTATCCAACAAAAAATGTGATTTTTTCGATTTTGACGGATCAATGTGTTGTTAAACACTTAAATAATGATAATTAGTTATGCACTCTGTCAGTTTTATGGACTTTTAATGCATCAAAATGTAGTTTTTTAGTGTTATCATTTGTTCTCATTTGATTGTCACCATATATACGGCATGACAGAAGTATATATATATATATACAAAAAAATCACACCAAGGAGTAGTCGTGGCTCTTGTTTCGGAAGGATGTCGGATGGTGGTTTTTGGTGGTGGCGACTGTCGGATGGAGGTTGTTGGAGGTGAAGTCAGATGGTGATGTCGGGTGGCAGTTTTGAACCAAATCAGTCGTAGCTGAAGAATGGAAAAGGAAAGAAGAAAGATTTGTAAAGAATGATTACTTTACCCCTTAATTTGTTAAGTAATGCTCTATTACCCAGTATTAATTATCTTTGCTTATCCGTATCAAGCATTGTTATTTATTCCCTTACCCATTCCTGGATACCCCAACCAGACACCCCCTCAAATGTTGACAATCATAAAAGTTCTACTTTCAAAAGAAAAGGAGTAGAAAAGTCAAACTACACCGATAACTAGATTAGCGACACCTACGTTAGTAAAGTAGTATATCCAGTCTACTAGTAGAGTCTACGCCTCCCTCCCTACAAAGAAAACTTAATTTAATTATGGCAGGAAGTGTATGTGTAACAGGTGCTGGTGGTTTTATAGGATCTTGGTTGGTTAAGCTTTTGCTTTCTAAAAGTTATATTGTTCATGCCACTCTCAGAAACCCATGTATGTCATTCTTAAACTTTACTTACTTTGGTTTTCCCACTAGTTATTGTCACTTTGTTTAATCTCGATGTTTTAAGTGATTTATACGAAACCGTGAATACAATATGATAGGAGGACTAGAAATCGGTTCCACCCGTAGACCCAACTAGAGAACTTTTTTTGATTTTGATACGGTTTTACATTTATTATTTTAGGTTCTAATTAACTATCTCTGAAGTGACTTAGGGCCGTTTTTTTAGTCATTAAGTATTGAGTTTATTGAATGGCTGAATAAATTACCACCGACCTAAACTTTGGGCGTACAAATTCTGTAAAGTTTTGACCCGTAATTCTGATTTTTCTTCCGTTAGGCGGCTCCCTTGGACCCCTTTAGGTAGGCACGACTGGGTCATCTTTGCGAAAAAAGATAAAAAATATTGCTAGTAGTTTGGTTTGAGGAACTTATTCTAATACAATTTCTTTTAGTGGATGAGAAAAACGCACATTTGAAAAGACTTGAGAATGCGTCTGAGAACTTGAAGCTCTTTAAGGCCGACCTTCTTGACTACGAGTCTGTTCGTGGAGCCATTGCGGGATGTGATGGTGTGTTTCATACTGCAAGTCCAGTTCCATCTGGTTCTGTACCAAACCCTGAGGCAAGTTGACTTGCATATGACTTTGACTTTTCACTTTTGACAAATCAGAATCGTTGAAAGATAAATATTCTTACTGCAGGTAGAACTGATTGAGCCAGCCGTTAATGGTACACTCAATGTACTGAAGGCTTGTTGTGAAGTAAATGTCAAGAAAGTTGTGTATGTATCATCTGTAGCTGCTGTTGCAGTCCTACCTAATCGACCAGATCGGCCTCTGGATGAGACTTTTTGGTCTGACCAAGATTTCTGCAGATCAAATAATGTATGTAATCGACTGAACTATTTTTCAATTTGAGCTTTCGCTCTTCACTGCAAACAATTGATCATTCACCCAAAATGCTAAACGAATAGTATGCTTGGCTGAGATGAAGTGCATTGGACCAAAAGTGTAGTATGCAACGAGATTTTGGCTGTTCTTTCCACTGTCATACTTTGGGTACAGGCCGGTTTGGATCATGTTGAAACACTTCCATCCAAATAATCTAACCTTTTCATAAACAGTAAGTTGTATGAAAATCGTCTAAAAAGGACTACACTTTGGGCACGGGCCAGAAAACTTGCTGGGTAAAATAATTATGAAGTTTTTATTCTAAAATTACACTTTGGGTGACTTCTGATCCATTCAGTACTTTTGCTTTCTAGACTTTTTCTTTTACTTGTTTGACCCGCTATTGATAAAACATAACCCAAATTGCAGACTATTGTGTTTTTCTGCCTTTTTTTTTTATCATAATGATGGGCCAAGTACAAATGTACAACGGTTCAGAAGTCGTTTCCACGTGACCATTACATTAAATCTCTATATCTAATTATGCTGGTTTATACAGGATTGGTATTGTCTTTCTAAGACAAAAGCAGAGAGGGAGGCCTGGGAATTCTCAAAAACAAATGGTATTGATTTTAAGTCTGTTTGCCCAACTCTTGTCATAGGGCCTATGCTGCAGAGCTCAATGAATGCTAGTAGTTTGGCTCTTATCAAGTATCTTAGAGGTCAGTACTTTTATGATGCCGATATGCCATATTTTGTTCTTTGTGGTTTACATTTTCCATGCTACATTGTACATGTATACATCTTGACATATGTTCTCCAAAAGTGTTCAAACACATATATATGCTGTTGCAATGTTAACAAATATCAAGAATTTTTTTGAATATCAAGTGCTATTTTTTGTTGCATTTCTGTGTCTATGCAGATGGAAATGAGGAAGTAGAGAACAGGCTCCGGCTGTTTGTAGATGTACGCGATCTAGCCAAAGCACTTCTTTTAGCATATGAAAAGCCAGAGGCTAATGGGAGATACATATGCACATCTCATGAGATCAGGGCAAAGGAATTGGTAGAAATGCTGAAGAAATACTATCCTGACTACAAGTATCCAACTAAGTGAGTTTCTTTTTCTTAAACTCCCCCCATACTTAAAATAATTCTCTCATCTCCCTAGTTTAGAAAGATTCCTAGTTGATTTGCATATCTGCATTAATCTTATTCTTGAAACTCATTATCATTTAAAAGATCTACATACTCCTGTTTTTTATTTTTTTTCATGTGGGTTTTTAAGGTACAAACTACTCTCGCAAATAAAACTATTAGAAATTTCTACTTAAAACTATTAGAGACTTGATTGCGCGGGTGGTAATAATCAATGATATCGCAAATAAAATCCTGAATCAAATTATTTTGTTATTTACACTTTATGAATATAGTAGCTTGTAGGCTGTAGACCCTCCAATTGTCTTATGTTGCATGAAATCTACTCTCGGATGATTCTGAAACACACTCGCATTATAGGCAAGCCAATGATAGCAAAATAAAAAATGGAATTGTTCAAGAAGTGTTTGTGATACCAAATCCCCTGCTATAAATAGAAAAGTTGGTTGTTTGAACATTTGAGAGTTGTGGGAAAAGGTGGCAGCTGTTTATTTTGGTAGGAAATTCGTTTTGATTTCTTATAAGACTAGCGAAAGGGGAATTGCCCCCTTGACCCCTGTCATTTTGTCTGTCCTGTAATTCGATCCTCCTAACCCATATAGCCATATAGGAGCTTAACCTGAAAGGCTGAAATCCATTCAGTCTCGTGTTAATCTCAGTTACATGTAACAACTAATGACACTAGAATCACAAAAAAAGATGTCTGTAATATGCGGACTGTCAAATGTTGATTTGGAAGTTGAATCTTAAAAACTATAAATTGTCCTAAATGTTGTACCATTTATATACATTTCTATATTAGCTTTGTTATATTTATAGCTTTTTGCCCTTACTAACTTAGCTTGACCTTAATGCAGATATACCGAGCCAAAAGGAGTATTTTCAGCTTCTTCTGAGAAACTACAGAAGCTGGGCTGGAGTTACAGACCACTTGAAGAAACTCTTGTTGACTCCGTTGAGAATTATTCCCAAAACGGTCTTTTGGGTAACAAATAGATCTTCTCTGCAGCTCACTCATCATGAAATGTTTTGTATCGACGTCTTCCCCCTTTTTGCTCGTCGCTGATTAAGTCTTTCATGAATTCAGTTTGTACTCAGTGTGATTGTGTGTTAGTCTAATAAGTTCTTTAATTAGATGAAATTTGTTGCTTTTAGCATGGAGTATTTGTTTCACTCCTAGCAGAATAAGTCTAAACACCGCAACAATTACCAAAAACCTTTAGAAGTTGTCAAAAAGCCCACAGAACCATTATAATTTGCCTGATACTGCCGTTTTATGCGTGTACAAGGCTACTAGCTCATAAATGATATAGTTACATAATGGATAATTGTACAGTTGTAATTCATATGATCAGTTTTTAATGTGCAATATGTACTCATTTGTTGTTCTTGAATATATCGTCATGGGCGGTTCCTTTAGAAATAAAGTGGGTAATATGAAATTGGAAAATGATAAAGACAGCCCTAGGGGCTGTTACTAACAACTTATTACATGTTTAAAAACTTGTACATTATATATTAAAAACTGCCCCCCTGATTTTCCTAACAGCAATGTACAAATTTTTATGCACCCAATTAATTTTTACTGACAACCTTAAGGGCAGTCATTAACAAAACCCTATGAAATTTAACATATAACTAATAAATTACCCGCACTTAACGGACATAACGTATTGTAAATGGGCTTTGTTAAATTAGAAGTCATGTAATGGTCGTTATTAGAGAGAATGACCTCAGCAGATTTTGTTACTATACATAACGCCCATTTAAGCTTTATTTATTCTATTTTATCTATCTACCAATAATTATAAAAGAGGGTATGAAGATATTTGAACGAAATGCATTTTTGGTCCCTGTGTTATCATACCATTTGCAATCTTGGTCCAAACATTTGCAAAGTGGCGATTCTGGTGCCACAAATGAAAAAGTTTCACAATTTTGGTCCATTTTTAACTTTTCGTCCATTTGCCTCCGTTATTAGCCCCATGTGCGTGTCACGTGAGGGGCAATATTGTCTTTTCATATAAAACGAGGACTATTCTTACAACTCACCCAAATAGATATATCATCATCAAACACAATCTATGAAATATATCTTCTGAAAAATCTTAACACAAATTTATTAGATACTAAAAAAATTTTACCTGCCGTATGAAATATATTCCGTTTACTCCAATCCATCATCATCATACAATACAATCAAAGAAAAAACATAAAGTACCACATTCGCTTTGCCTAAAAATCTTAATCTATTCATCCACCTATTTTTCCCCAAATTGAAAGAAATAATACTGAAATCAATAATTTAAAAACTCCCATAAAATACCAAAACCCATCTATGGAGTTGTTAGAAGCTACAATGGTGTTTTTTACCCGTCAGCCGCCACATGAACCACCACCACAACCGTCAGCCCCCACGCGAACCATCACCACAACCGCCAACAACACACGTCAATATTACTCTCCTTCCTTCTCTCCGTCACTGTTGTCTTATATACTTGCTCCTTTTACTCCTATTTATATCACATACAAGATCTAAAATGTGTACTCAATCTCACCATAGCACCACCACCAAATAAACACCAGATCTAATTCATAAACAAAAAAACTTGCAAAAGTCTTGAAATCAAGACCGACAACAACCACTTGTTGATGCTAAAGTAATGGCTATTGATGATGATAGTGGTAATCTCTTTTATTTTTAATAATCAACTTTCGGCAACGCGCTTACCGTGATGGATAGATCTATGCATGAATGGCCCACTTATTGATGCTTGAACATGTATTGGGGTTAAGGTTTGTGAATTTGAGGTTTTTGTTATCTGTTGTTGTTTTGGATTAAGATTTGATGATAAATTTAAATTGGTGAATTTGTTTTAGATATTTATGTTAGATGTGATTTTTTGCTTTGACAAAGGATGCTTATTGATGAGTATTATTTTCTGTTTAAAGTTAAAGAAAAAAAACCAAATTTATTAAAAGAAATGTATATGAGCATTATGATGATGGTTGTTGTTTATAATGAATGGATGATTTTGGAGATGATGAAGATCGACAGTTACTGGAAAAGTAAAATAAATAGGTTGAGAAGAGAGATAAACAAAGTGTGAGAATTAGTTTTTGTTATGTTTTTGCATAAATGGTCCTTTGGGTATTAAATGGACAAATATACCCCGCATGTGACAAGCACATAGGGCCAATAATGGAGGCAAATGGACAGAAAGTTAAAAATGAACCAAAATTGCGAAACTTTTCCATTTGTGGCACCAGAATCGCCACTTTGCAAATGTTTGGACCAAGATTGTAAATGGTATGATAACACAGGGACCAAAAATGCATTTCGTTCAAAATATTTTTTGAAAAAACTAAACCCTTGAATGAAATAAAATATTAAATTGTGACCTTAACTCAAATGGGTGACATCATCTACCTTATTTAGAATCAAAATATATTAATATTTAATTAATATTAATACCGTATATAAAAGTTATTTATTATATGTGGTATTTTAATTTATTATTGTGATTCTAAATTAAAAGATAAGTTTTACTTTTAATACTTTTTGGTAGATATTTAATAAATTTAAAAATACATTCATTTAATAAATTATTTATAACTAATAAATGATTATATGACATTTTTTTTAGATCTATTATACATAAATAACTATCAAAATACATATGATAAATATCACATTAATTATAGTCCATATGAATAAATAATCATTGTATATAAGAAAAGTAGGAGAAGTAATATAGCATAAAAAAAAAGTATATCAAAATATATCACTAACAAGTATTTACTATGATATACTTCGTCCACATCATACTTTTTTTTAAATGAATTTCGCTTGAAATTTTGTGTCGTGATTCAACAGCGGGAGGTCTAGCATACGTTGATTTAACTGGGTCCGCGTTAGAGATCTTTTTCGAAGTAGAAATGCCTATATCAAATACCCGATGAGAGGAAAACCTCACATTAATCCGCCCGAAGGCACAACGATTAAAAGAGGTAACCCTTGCCCAGTGACGGAACTTGAGCTATTATATTGAAGGGGCTAAAATATACAAATTTTTATTTGAAGGGGTTAAAGCTAAGTTTATATTACAATATTATAGTATAAATTATAAACTTGTAAATAAATTTAGACATAATAAACTAAATTTTGGAGGGGCTACAACCCCCCTTGGTCTTAATGAAGTTCCGTCCATGCCCTTGCCTCCTCCAAGATTCGAACCTGGGGTTACCATACCCAAATCCCTTCATTAAAGAATTGCGTTGCCACCGAGGTTTCACCCGTATAAATCATCTATTTTAATGCAAATTACAAGATACAAGACAATACAATTCCTTACACATGTATAATTTTATTTTTTTTATTTTCATGTGTGTATATATCTTACAAATATGTAGGGTATTCAATTTACACATGTATAATGTGTATAACTAAACATGTACGTATTTTTACTATTTTCTTTAGATAAAAAATTTTATTAAAAATAAAAGATGCAATAATAATAATAATAATAATAATAATAAGGTGAAAAAATTTATAAACTATTTTTTAAAATTTTTTTCTTTAAGTCAATTTCTCATTTGAACATTACCCTATATGTAAGGTTAAAATCTTGCACGCTTCAGTTATACTTTAGCATGTCTTTTCTCTATAATTCTAATTATGTTATTACGAAAACTTAGTACGTTCATCTCGCGTATAACGCGGGAAAATAATCTAGTGTGATATATAGTTGTACCTCAAACTATACTATTAAATACAGTTAAAGTTATGTCAAGTAATATAACGGCCATCAACGACCATTAGATAAAAAGACATGTTTGCAGCAAATTTTTTGTGACTACACTTAACGATCGTTAAAGTTATGTAATGTTTTTGTTGTCTACACATTACATAGTTGTATCTAAAAAAATAAAATCTATACTATTATCTACAGTTAAAGTTGTGTCACGTAATCTAACGGCTATCAGTTATCGTTAGACAAAAGGATCTTTTTTGCAACAGATTTTGTGACTACATTTAACGACTGTTAAAACTATTTATCGTTTTTGTTGTATTCATGCAATCCAATGTTGTACTTTCTATGTATAGATAACTTGTGAAAGCATATAGCTTTTTAGTATAGTCATAAATAATAGTTTTTAAAGCCGTCAAACATCAAAACTCTCATTTATAATATGCTATGTTGCCCTCCACGAGCCTTTAATCCATAAAATATAAAATGTTGTAGTAATAATGTTGGTTAATTTGTCAAATTGATGCTTTTTCTATCTGCTACTTATAAAACTTTTATTTATAATATGCTATGTTGCCCTCCACGAGCCTTTAATCCATAAAATATAAAATGTTGTAGTAATAATGTTGTTTAATTTGTCAAATTGATGCTTTTTCTATCTATCTGCAGCTTATATATAATTAATTTTGGATGTTGACATGTTTTTTAGAATATTCTATTTATACTTTATTTATTTATACATTTTTATTTATTTATACTTTATTATTATTATTTGTTATATATATATAATGAAAAAACAAGTAAATACGTATGAACCCTCTGGTCTCATGTACCGTTTTGATACCCAGAGCACATATCACATAGAATCCATGGCCAAAGTTATCATTCTCATACATGGATCACAAAATATAGTTTTTCTACTTATTGTTTGGAAAAATTTCTTATATATTATGTTGATATAAAGTTCAAGGCAGGGGCGGAACTATACGGAGGGCTAGCGGGTGCTCGGTCCCCCAAACTAGTGTAGAGGTACAAGTTTTTGCCATAAATTGATGTCTCCATTCATTGCAAGTTTGGAAAGTCAACGTATAAATGCTCTGTGAGACACCAGATTTATAAATCCTGATGATCGAATTTTATCTTTTTGTAAAGGTTGGATTTGGTTTTAATGGTGGAATCTATAAAAGCAGAGGTAGAGCCAGGATTTCATATTGAGGGGGTCTCAACCATATTTCTTTCTTGATCGGTGTACACAATGTAATGTGAAAGACATAACAATTTAATAAAATGTTAGGAAAATAGAATTTTATTATGATGGTTTACTTTTATGGACCAAATATAAAGGTTTTACTTGAACAAGTCGTAGCTAGAAATCAAACATTTATAGATTAGGGGTGACTTGCTTCAAAAAGACCTTGGTATTAGTTGGCTATGAACTAGTGATGAGCGTCCATTTTGTGATAAAAACCCCTAAAGAAAGGCTTCATTTCTATGCTTAAATGAGTTATTATTCCGGAACTATTGGTACTTAATGAATGATGTGATTATGCAGGTTCCCGGAAGATGCGAAAGAGGGTAAATGACATCATGTGACTCAAGAAGGAAGCCTATGAAGTTACAAGACACAAGGAAGTGGTTTGGGAGCCAAACGAAGACACAAACGCAAGACAGCAGCCACCAGCGGCCGCTGGCCACCTAACCAGCGTCGCTGGTACTCGCCAGTGTCCGCTCCCCAGCCAACCAGAGCTGCTACTCGTTCACCAACGGCCGCTCCTCGACCAACCAGCGCCGCTAGCCCAAGGAAGCCCAGGACCAGCGTCGTTGGTCGGCCCACCAGCGCCG
Source organism: Erigeron canadensis (assembly GCF_010389155.1). Classification (NCBI taxonomy): domain Eukaryota; kingdom Viridiplantae; phylum Streptophyta; class Magnoliopsida; order Asterales; family Asteraceae; genus Erigeron; species Erigeron canadensis. Next base: position 35,044,605 of record NC_057761.1, on the reverse strand, counting down.
CTGGTCAGCCCAGATCTGAAACCGACTTTAACACCTATTTAAGTTGAACTAACCCTCAAAACTTGAAGAGAGAGCCGATTCAGCAGCCCTAGCCGCCCAGGAATAACCCTAGATCGAAATTGCAGATTCCAAGAAGGTTTTGGAGCATCTAAACACCTTCCGATCTTCACTCTTGGTCTAGATCTTTCATCTTTATTTACTCTTTGTTATTGAACTATGTCTTTTATCTTCTCAGACTTTGTTATTCCTTTAATAATGCTAGGCTAGTAGGCTGAATACTTGTTTGGATCAATGTGATCATGTAGACGCTTATTGTTTTACTGTGTTTGTTTAGATTCTGTTGGAGTGTACTTTACTGTTTATCGTAGATCCATGTTTATTAGTAATTCATGTTGCTATTGGTTTTATATCTGAACATATTAGTTTAATTCTAATGGTTGTCTATGATCATGCACTAGGACTAATATGCTAGGACAGAAAACAACTAGTCGGTCTATAACTAGAAGTAAAAAGTGATTCACTTGTAACCGAGGGCTCCAGAACCATAGTAACTAAGATGAATTGAACATGAAGCTTAACAATACCAGACGCGATCCTTTGACTTGGAAACGAGCACTGTGGTCACCGGAGGGAATTATACCTGGTCATGGCTTAAGAGCCAGGTAATTAAAAGATGAATTAGTAACACAAACTTTAGGTCATAATACTTAAAACAATGAATCTAGCGAGAATTTGTTTTAATGGGTAGTGTGAGCCTAGCGACAGTACTACTAACTAGCTGGTAAAATGAATCTAACGAGAATCTGAACCGTGATTAAGTTTCTAACAGGCTAACAAACCAGTAAGATAATATTTGGTCGCACCATGAGATCGGAGATGCCAAACAAGTATTTTAATTTAATTGCTGTTATTTGCTTTTTCCAAACTATTATCAGATTAGCCTCTCGCTGCAAAGCGCGTGGTTAGATTTTATTTATTTTACTGTCAAAAGTATTAGTTTATTAGGAGTTAGTGACAAACCCCCAAACAAACTAGAATTACACGTACTACTAGATTAGGTAACGCAACGCGTCCCTACGAACGATCCTGTAACTTATCACTAGGCTATATTGCATTGACCGAGTTCTCTACTCGTTAAAGTGTGTGTTAGTTTAGATAGTTACTTGTACAACATAAATTTAAAGACGAGAATAAAACACCACCATTAACTAGCCTTGCAATGGAAAACATGAATGGTTGACGGGGGTTAAGCACCCTCAAGTCCCCCTACTAGCTCCAACCCTGTATAAAAGCTACTCGTATAAAGGAAGAAGACGATAAACAAAAACTTTGGTGGTGTCGTACAATTTAATATCCAATTTAACTATTCAGAATGTTAGTCTAGCCCCCTATATTTATTTTGAGTATTTTTACAGCAAAAGCCCCTACCTTTCTAACTTTATTTAAATTTATCTTTTCTTTCGTTTGAATTTAGGCCCCTGTAATCCTATTCTTGGTCAACAGTGATCCTCTTGTGTTTTAAACTTTTAATTACTGTGTGTTAAAAATGTTAGATCAATAATTTTTCTTCACTCGGCTCCTATCAACCGTAAATCCTGGCTTCGCTCCTGGTTCAAGGTTATTTAAATTGGGATATTATTCGATCAAGAAGACTCTAGTACAGATCTTTATGCTAGCTAGACATTTGTGAATAATCCGCACCCCTAAAAAATCGTGAAGGGAAATTCAATATAAGTTGTCATAGTCATAGTGTCGACTCGTAACTTTTGACTTGACTCGAAAATATGATTTTTTGACTTGTGACTCCAAACGTGACTCGACTGATAAGAGTCATGGCATTTTTAAATATTACATAATATAGCATAGTTATATCCACGTGACGTCTTTATAAACAAAATATAACTTCATTATCTCAATAGATACTAAAATATTACAAGTTCAGTATTTTTGAGTAATTAACTTACAACTTATTTTCATATTCGCAATAAAATGATCAAAACTATATTGATAACACACAAAATTAATAACGTAGCAATAAATATAATATACAGTATAATATATAACCATAATATATCAAATTACAACATTTATAAGTTTGTGACTTGTAACCTAGCGACTCGTAAGAGCCTGAATAAAAACGAATCACCTAGCGAGTCGACTCGTTTTTGGTGTAAATTGACTCGATTCATAAGAGCCGACTCGTGACTCATAAGAGTTTAACCATTATGGTCATAGTTAAAGATGTTCTATTTTACTATAATTTAAGGCAATTCAAGTTATTTTTAAGAAGTTAAGGGGTCGAGTCGCTAAATATGTCTTTATTTGTTTTGTTTTGTTTGTTTATAGCCATAAATAAAATTCCTTTTTATAATGTTTATTTATAAAAATAATAATGAGAATTTTTAATTGATGGGGGATGTATTTTCGAAGCTTCCAAAAAGAATAGAAGTGTCCGACAATAAATGGAATCAAATTAAAAAGAAAAAAAAAAGTGGGGCCTAGTATATGTTTAGAACTTTATTAATTTTTGAGACATAACCTAGAATTATATCTTCATTATCTTGCGTAAAACTCGGGGTAGCAATGGAACCGTAGTAGTAGCCAACGAGGTTTAATGTAGTGTTTTATAAAGGGAAGGTGGAAATTTTTGTTTATATAGAAGTGTCAGGTTGAAATCAAAAATTCTTATTATTATTTTCTGCCTATTTACGTTGTTTGTTGTTAAAATGTACTTCAAGTTAATAGAAGGCCAAATTAGAAAAATAAAAAGTTATGAGGGTGGAAAGTGAAAATTACGGTGGAAATGGTGACAACAAACAAGTGAAACATTCGTGAAAAGTTTGTAAAATTGATTGGCGGTAAGTTCTAGAAAATGAGGGACCATATAGTTAAAACATAAATATATATGTAAGCATTGTTTTTTAAGAGCGTATAACCAGTCATATTAAGATGGCAGAAAATAATAAAAACAAAGGAAAGATAGTGTGTGTAACAGGAGCAGGTGGTTTTGTAGGATCTTGGCTGGTCAAGATATTGTTATCTTATAACTATACTGTTCATGGCACTGTTAGAGACCCATGTAAGTTATCCTTCCTTTAGTCGAAGATAAATGCACGTAATTATATTTTGTGTTGTTTGTGTTTTGAATTTTGTATTTGCATAGCAGAAATATATAATACAAAAAAGTGTTGAAAAAATATTGATTATTTGTGTTTTTGTATATCAGTTTTGGTAAAAAAAGTCAAGATATGTATTTTCAAAAAGTAGTTTTAAACGTGAATTTCCCAACATGGTTAAAGAATATGGACCTCCACTGTTATGTTGCATGGCTACGACCACGGGACTTTATTATTAGTAATTTTTTTTTAAGCTGCATGTTTTGGTGTTTTTATAAGGAATCTCGAGATGTACGATTGATATGAATTTTTTTGATATTTTTAGTACCAAAGTGGCAGTATATAATTGAGATTAATTATGTTGGGCTTGTTATTATTTTACTTTTAGTAATTAAATTTGGAAATTATTATCGATCTTTTGAAACCGAACGAACCACCAAGCTAAATCTAGTAGCTAGAGTAGCAGTTTGAAAAAGTTCAAACTAACTGAACGTTTTGGTTAATGCTTTTAACTTTTTTACTGTGTTTATTGGACCAATAATCAACTTCTCTCGTTAAATCTTTTATTAAATATGCATGTTTTGTGGTTTAACTCGTTTTGGAATTACTTTGAATATTTACGTCTATTTGATTTCTCTTCAATAGTGAGTATAAAATACACGTTTTAACTTTTAACATTTGAGAATTATGAGTTAATCAATATAAAACTATGGGATTAAATAAAAACAAAATATGTGTAAATTGATCAATCGAGGGTCTTGATTAATTTGATTTTAGTACGTATTTCTATTTTCTGTTATGACTAATAGTGTCTTTATTCATCCATAGGACTAAAAGTATATACACGTTTGTATGTCTAACTAGGTATTAGAGTTTGCAAAAGTCGATGTGAGTATTTAAAACTTTACCTAGTCGTCTAAATACTTTCAAAAATGGAAGAAATGTATAATTAGCAAAACGGTGCAGGTCTGAAAGTATGTGTTGGTTGTCGTAGAACTTTAATGTGATTAATTCATACATATTTTCTTTCAGTGGATGAGAAAAACGCACATTTGAAAAGCCTAGAGAAAGAATATAAGAATTTGAAGCTTTTCAAAGCAGACCTTCTGGACTACGAGTCTCTTTGTGCAGCTATTACGGGATGTGATGGTGTGTTCCATAATGCGAGTCCAGTTCCATCTAGTTCTGTTCCAAACCCAGAGGCAAGCTTCAATCACATTTGACTTTGACTGCTTGTAGCAATTTGGATCCATTTAGGTTGTGTTTTTATCATAAAGGCGTCAAATAAAAGTTTGGTGTTCTGATAAAACCCTCAAACCCATCCATTTTGCCCACATTTAGGTTTGACTAATCACAAATGAAAGCTTCTTTGTTACTTTTCGTGCAGGTAGAAGTGATTGAGCCAGCAGTTAATGGTACACTAAATGTACTCAAGGCATGTTGTGAAGTAAATGTCAAGAAAGTTGTGTATGTGTCCTCTATAGCTGCTATTATGGTCTTACCTAATAGACCCACAGATCGACCATTGGATGAGACTTTTTGGTCTGACCAAGAATTCTGCAAGTCAAATAATGTAATCAGCTGACCTTTTCTTTAGTGTAGACTTGTTTTCAGTACATGCGACATATTTGTGAACTTTCACTTCTCATTGCAAAGTGATTATCATAGAAGAATTACTTTCCACAACTTTTCAAGTCACTCATTCTTGCAAATTAGAAGCAGCATAGGGGTTGTTCAAGCAAGTTGGGGAACAGGCCAAAATACGCATATTTTGTTCTTGGACATAGACATACTTTGCTTGATCTGAAATATTGTCTCTGTCCAAGAATACTTTTTCAATAAACACATGTTTGTCAATATGGTCACAAAAGTTTTATATTTCTACCCTAGTATAGGGTTTTGGATAAGAGGTTGTAGTAGGTCTTATGCATTACAACCACACTTTTGGCGAATTTCCACCTTTATGGCAAATTAAGTTTTTTTATATCCCCATTTCAATGATAATAGCAGTGTGATTACAACCAAAAGCAAATTGCAACGGTTCAGAAGTCAGACCTGCTCTATCATAATATCTGTAATGTCAATTGTGCTATACAGGAATGGTATTGTCTTTCTAAGACGCAAGCAGAAAGCCAGGCTTGGGAATTCTCAAAAAGAAATGATATTGATTTTGTGTCGGTATGCCCAAGTCTTGTAATTGGACCCATGTTACAGAACACAATCAATACTAGTAGCATGATTCTTATGAAGCTTCTTAAAGGTTGGTTCTTTTGTAATACCGATATTCCTTACTACATACCTTCTCTGTTTGTCTGCATCTTTCTTGATATCATATGATGGTATAGGTTTATACGTAAGTTAAAGATAACTTATTGCATTTAGAGTTTTTAGTGACATTTTTACTGCATTTATGGGCAGGTGTAGAAGGAAATGAAGTTGAAAACAGGCCGAAGCTGGTTGTAGATGTACGTGATCTAGCAGAAGCACTGATTTTAGTGTATGAAAAACCGGAGGCCAATGGAAGATACATATGCTCATCACACGAGGACAGAACAAAAGAATTTGTAGAAATACTGAAGAAACACTATCCTGACTACAAGTATCCTACTAAGTGAGTTTCTTTTTCTTTCAATTAATCCTCCATTATGTGAATGGGTAATCGGCTGAGGCTTCAACAAGAACTTTCAATATTTTTGGGTCCACACGACTATTTTGGATGTTCCGCGAGTAATTGAATACTTTTCTTAATTGGTGCTAGGCTAAACCAACTTATATACTCAACACCTTAAGATAACATCACAGATTGCGAACAAGCTATAATCTTTTGTTCTTAATCATAAACATAAATAAGATCACATTTTGTAACACTTTGACTTCATGTTTGCTTTTTGCCAACAGATTTATCGAGCCAAAAGGGATATTTACAGTTACATCTGCGAAACTACAGAAGTTGGGTTGGAGTTATAGACCACTTGAAGAAACACTGGTTGACTCAGTCAATAACTATGCTCAAAATGGTCTTTTGGGTTAAATTTAGACGAGTCTCTACCACTTTATTTAAGACTTATCGTTTGCCATTTTTGGTTTTGTAATATGATGAACTCGTGCGGCAGTTGGCATGTAGTATATGCTTGACTACAATCGGAATAAGTTTGGAACAACAATTTGATTAATAATAAGAATTGATATTTTCAATCAACAAGGAATTAACGGGTAAACAAGTGGTTTTCCTATTCGGGTTATACGAAAATGACTGACCATTTTTTTACTCAAATTTCGTTTTCTATCCAAAAAATTTTGCTCAGTTTCAACAATTCGATCAATCCCAAAATATTGGTATAGGACATGTTGAACCTCTAACCTTATTTTTTTTAAAGGCACTAGTATATATTAATAATAAACAAAAGTGCTAGCAAGATGCTAGAAAAATACAAATGTGCATACTATACATATAAGATAGGAGCTAGCTACACTTACACGCCGTACACCGGACCATAACCACCATTTGACCTGATCTAAAACACCATAAATGATCGGATCTTAACTGCGAGGGAACTAAAATAGATGGAAAAAACCTGAGGTGATCCAGGAAAAAATCCCCGAGGTTAGGGGCCGAGCCACCGGTTTTCACCCTAGCTCGTTTTTGGTAATTCCCCATACAGACCCGGTCGACCATGACACCCCAATGAAAACTCCAAAAATTATACACCAGCAACAAAACAAACAGACCTGAAGATGAGCTGAGGAGCATTACACGCCAAGAACGATATCCAAACACCATTAAGCTACATGAATATATAAATCAGGAGATGCACAAGGTACACCACATTTATAACCTCTAACCTCTTGTGATAAAACATACATGATATCTTTTTCCATGAAATTATTTGATGATGGTTGCAGTTAATAATAAATATTGATGATAATGCAATAAGAATATTTTAAAACTTTTATTTTTTTAATCTATATAGAATATATGTGTCTTTTTTAGTAATGTAAATACTATATTTGCGTTTATATGTTATATATATACTTACATAGATTGATTTTATGTAAGTGATTACATATTTATAGCCTAATATGAGATATATTAATTGAATCATGTTTATTTCAACATGTGATATCAGAGCTAAAAATAAATATTTTTGGTCAATAATTTAATATAAAGGATTCTTTTTATAAGGTTGATGATATATACATTATTATATATATATATATATTTATATTTTAGTTGTATACCATGAAACATGTCTTATGGTATTGTAAAATATAACAACTAAAAGATGTACAACTAAAACAGATACGGATCACTGTTCTCTTTTATACAACATTGATATGATATAATACGGTTAAAATAATTTAACGATGATAAAACATTCTATTAAAATTGGTGTACTAACATCATCGATCCTTTAATGATAATTTAATTGACTATAATATTACTAATATTTAATATTAATTTTATCATTTTTTAATAATTGTAGATTGTACATCATAACAAGGTCTAAAATATTAATTTTATTAATACATATTTAAAATTATACAAGAATTGTTAAATTATCTAGATCTATACAATCTTATATATATAAAAGTTGTAAGCTTGCAATCAATTCTTAATTTTCACATTGAATATGATAATTATGATTTTATTGCATGGGTAATTTGAAGTGTTGCTGCTTGGGTAATTCGAAGTGTTCAGTAAATTTTGGTGATAATGATGTACTTGATGAGGTTTTGTAATTATTGCTTGAAGGTTTGTTACTATTACTGCTATGTATTAGGTGAGAATGAATGGAATATTTAATGTATTAATGTTTCAGGTTAATCAATTGATATCTAATGAAGGTGTTATATAATTGATGATGTCGAAACCATTGAGCTTCCTTTCTATCATTATATTTCTTTGTTTAGATTGTGGGCTTTTGGCTTTATATTTCAATAAAGACTCTCATTCTATTCATAAAAATAACCAATTTCCATACGTGAAAAGTCTTTAGCTTTCTTTTCATTATATTGCTTTGTTTGATCATGATCATATATAAGAGTTGAATATGTATATGATTTTAGTGAATTTGCTGTGTTTTGGGTCATTAACTGAGATATCGGTAGGTGTATATCTATACCTATTTTTCATTAAAAAAAATGTAACTCTATTTATTAAGGTAAATAGTGATGCAAATGATTTGGATTTATATATTTTTCATATTAGAAGTGAAGCTTATACAAATTTTGGTTTAAGTCATTAACTTCTGACATTTATTAATAAGAGGTACTTTTTAACCTGATTTCTTTCTCAATTGCTAGACATTATTATCACCAAAATTCAATTGCTATTAGAAAGTAGGCTTTTTTGAAGTTCGTTTTTTTAGGCTTTTATTTTAAATGTCAATCATGAATATATTTTCTAATCACTGTTTATATACTTTTAATTGAAGGTTATGATTTGTGCAAGGTTTAAGAAGAAAAGATTTGGTGATCACTCATTATCTCAACGGTGACCCTAATTTTGTCATCCATTGCATCTCTCGAGGTATTTTATTCTCTTTTACTTTATTAATCCCATCAAAATTAGATTTTGAATGTTCTTTATTGCATCATTTGCATATATTTTGTTCACATATGATTGAAACTATTAACATGTACACAAGATGTTCGATGAAATGCTATAAAGAAACTTGATTGTTTCTGGTATGAACACAAAAAGTGGTTAATTGAAAAAATAAATGAAAATATTATTTCTGGATATTATGTAATATTTGGATGTGTACTTAATTGAACCTTTTTTGGCTATAACCAACTTTTTTATCTCATATTATTGTGATTTTATATGTTTAAAACTATTAAACAATGTGTAATATAAAAAAAAAAAAGTGAAAGCACGAGACTAGAAGTTACAAATTGATCGGTTCAAGTATGGGCTAGAACACCTTCAAGTGAAGGACTGTATTTTTGTAAAAATAACTTATTAGTTGCTTAAAAAGTATTTTTAAGCCACATTTCTAATTGTTGTTGAGTGTGTGTGATTAGATATGGATTATTACAAACTCATGCAATGTAATAGATAACTTGAAACCCATCAGTGAAAGTCATTGACTTGATGCTGAATGTATAAGGTTTGTTTTTTATACTATATGAATTGGATATAGCTTTTAAGTTTTGTTTAGAAACTGGGTATCATAAAGGTTGATTGCTAATTGGAATGTCAATCGCTAAAATGGAACTCGAAAGACTCCCGAGTGCTGCTCCTCCCTGTTCACATGTAAAAGAGATGACTTTGGTTTTGTGAATACGGGGAGTTATGGAATGCTTACTGTTGGAGTGCATTGTAAATTTGCAGGCATGAGTTTGATTCAAAGTTCTAGATTATTATATGCTTACTTAGTCCTTTGGAAGTCAAACAGATTATGAAAGCTGAAAAAGAATGTTCTGCTAATTAGCTTTGACCTGGACACTTAATTGTAAATGAATATTTGGTTAAACATGAGGAAATGACTGAACTTTTAGGCTGCCCATTGGCCCCACGAAAGTTGAAACCAGAAAAGCATTGGAGTGACAAAGAATCGGGGCTTTGGGGAAAGGTTAATATGTGTTTCTTTAGCGTGTTAGCTTTATGTTTGCCTGTATAGGTGGCAAAGGCTGGTCAGCGGGGGTGGTTATTATGTCAAAACGGGTTATATATGGTAAGGTTTAAAAACTGGTCCAGTTGTCTCTATTTAAAATTCAAATTTTCTATTAATAGTTTTTGTGCCAGTTGCCAAACAAAGATTATATGGTGATAATAACAAGTTAGTTTTATGAATAGACTAATGGAAGCTACCTATGTCTTTAATTCGTAATATGGTAATTGTAGTATATATTGTTGTCTCGAGTTAGATACATGTAGGTAGCTCGTTGTACTTGGTGTTTGGTTTCTGCACATTGTGCGCTATTTGTAAAGCCGAAGTGGTATTGAAACGACAAGACTTGATAACTTGAAAACACAAAAGTGTTTTTTTTTTTATACACATGCCCTACTGCGTCGCAGTGAGGTCGAGTACTCCCATTGCGGCGCAGTGGGAAACCTCAGACAAAAACTGGAAGAACCCCACTGCGCCGCAGTGGGTTTGACACACTCCTACTGCGCCGCAGTGGGAGGAAAGGAAAGTCTGGCCGTGGGATTCCACTGCGTCGCAGTGGACAAAACCTCCTCCACTGCGCCGCAGTGGCCCATAGTTCAGCAACATCAAAAATGTACTCACTTGAGATTTAACCAAAACCTTCAAACCACAAACAAAATTATAAGCAAGTTACATTCCAGACATGAAAGTAAGAGAGTTAACCCGAAAACATTCATATTTGTCAAATTCGTTTGGTCCATGAACGACCACACAACCATATGGGTCGATTACCTATTTTGACATCTTACAACCAAACCAACTATCTTTAACAACGCCAAAAGACATGAACATGACCATTTACAAAACATATCAAAATATGACCAATAACAACCAAAATGTACCATGAGCCAAAGTCAAGAGAGATAACTAGGTTTCTAACCAAATTATGCTATTCTTCCGAGAATATCCAAAGTACCTTCCAACTATCTACAATCCCTAGCAACTTCGTTCTCTATTCTTCAAGATAAGCAAACCTAGTTCCTTCTTCCGGAACCATCTATAATCAAAAGGGTAAACATTTGAAAGGTAAGCGAATGCTTAGTGAATTGCTTGCATAATATCATATAAATGAAGGAGGGCAATGCTCAAGGGACTGTTGCATATGGACTATGGCACCGTCGTGTCATATCCATAATACTCACCCTTGGGCTAGGCATTACATGGATCCATATAAGCAAATGATTACAATCACAACAATTATAACAATAACAAATGCTCCACATGAGCCTATGGCTACCAATTAGGCCTGTAATCAAACTCAACCATAAACATGGGACTTAACACCAAATCAATTACCACCATGGACTCACTCAACATGATTGGTAATTGACCCGGGGAATATACATATATGCAAGTATACTCACCTCCTTCGTAGAAACAACAAATAATCAAGATAACCGCAAAAGCACAATATCAAGCTTTCAACCTATCATATATCATAATGCATACATAAGAAGATGTTCACTTTCCTAGCTATCTCAACATAGCTCAACAACCCTTTCACTAGCATTTTAACCTCTAACCCATTTCACTAAGTCATCGAGTTACTTATTTAACAAGTCTTTTCATATAAATTCCAAGGTTTCATCATCATGATCATTATTTCAATTACTAATAAAATCACCATTTTTCATAGTTGGAGTTTCACTACCAATCTTCTCATTTAATTAAATTTTAACATAAGCAACTCAATAACTAACTCAGTATATACAATAATTTGGGGGGTTTCATACATGGACTCATCACTAGTAAAAACTCCAATTTCATATTCTCAAAAACCCTAATTCCTAGTAAAGAAGGGAAATTAGGTTTGGAAGTAATTACCTCAGGGAATACAAGACCAAATCAATACTTGAATTTACAAATTTCTCCTCCCCCTTTTCCCTGAAATAGTCGACCACCACCACCACTAACTAATCCACACCCTAACTTGTAAATTCTTGAATGATATTAGATTATGGTTCTTGATGAGTTTTTGATTTGAGATTAGAAGTCAAGTTTGCATGAATTGAGATTGGATTGAAGAATCAAGGAGGATGAAGAAGATATTGGAGTAAGTTAGGTGATGGAAGTGAAGTGGGAAAGTGGCTGGCATTTTAATGTGATGCCACGCCCCTTTTTACTTTTTGTGGGTATTTTACCCGTTATCCGTTAAAGTTCCAACTAAATTAACCCCATATCCAACAATAAAATATTAGGAACTTATTTTAATATCAAAACTACAAAAAGGGTTATTTTATTACCTTAAAATTATTGGGGTGTTACAACTCTCCCCCACTTGGAACGGTTCACGACCTCGTGATCCAAGCCATATGCAAAGACGGATAGTACACTAAAACATCATGTTCGGATTCCCATATACAATCGGACATTCTTCCATGCTTCCATAAAATCTTGTATGTTCTCACCGTCTTGTTTTGAACTCTCCTAAGTTCTTCTTCCACAATGGCGATAGGTTCTTCCACATAATTCAATTTGTTGTCCACTTCAATCTCCTCCAAAGGTACATAAGATGCATCTTCAGCGAGACACTTTCTAAGGTGTGAGACATGAAAAGTGGGATGAATTCCCGAAAGCTCATCGGGCAATTCTAAACGATATGCAACTTTGCCAACTCTAGCAAGAATCTTGAAAGGACCGATGAAACGGGGACTCAACTTTCCACGTTTTCGAAATCGTAGGACGCCTTTCCATGGAGACACTTTTAACAAAACACGATCTCCCACATCGAACTCAATCGGTCTTCTTCGTTTGTCCGCATAGGATTTTTGTCGATCTTGGGCCGCCTTAAGTCTTTCCTTAATCACATCAATCTTCTCAATTGTCTTCAAAACCACTTCCGTATGTGTATAAGAAAAAAAAAACTTTCGTGTTTTCAAGTTATCGAGTCTTGTCGTTTCAAGTGGTATCAGAGCCAAGGTTTAAGGGATTTAGGTATTCCCTCATGTAGAGAGTGCCTAAACTTAAACCTTAGTTGAGACTCGACCTTAGGTATTAGAAATTTTATATGGGACCCGAATATGTGTTTGATGATGTTAGCTTATGAACTTGCTAGTATTAAAGCACAATAAGAAGTCGGCCTTATTGTGATTGAAGTACTAACAAATTTATAAACCAACCGCATCAAACTTTGGAACGGTCTAGTATAAAGTTATCGGTTTTGGCTTATGACTCGTAGAGAGAGATAGGTTGCGTATTTAAATCGATTTATTTACTCTTATTATAGAATGACGGATCAACATCATGAAGAGGAAGAACACGATCGACATGACGAAGAGGAAGTTACCTTCCTGGAAAATAGCATGGACATTTCTGACCAAATTGGAAGGGCGTTGGAGAAATACACTCCACTTTTACTCAAAAGGCTAAACCAAACAATGGAAGGGGCTATGAATGATCATATAGCCCAGATGATTAGAGAGGAGGTGGCTCTAAATGTTCAACGGGAATTTGAAAAGATAGATGGAAACGGGAAGGGTAAGAAGGACAATGAAGATGAGGAGGTGGAAGTGAGGGGGGAGAAGTTCCACAAGAAGAAGTTCTCTTTTAAGGATTTTGATGTGTGTCACCCTCCTGAATATCATGGTGACCGCAACCCCATTGTTTGTACCAGATGGGTGTCGGAGATTGAAGGGTCTTTTTGCACCAGTCAATGCCCTGAAGATCTTAAAGTGGTGTATGCTGTGAGCATGTTGAGGGATAAAGCTAAGAGATGGTGGGACAATTTATTGTTGGTGAAGAAGGGAGCACTTGATAACGTGGATTGGCCTGAGTTCAAGGTCATGTTCTATAAAGAATTTAGATCAGAGGCGGAGGTGACTAGGTTGAGGAGTGAATTCCTCAATGATTCTCAAGGAACCCTTAGTTTGATGGAGTTTCGTGCCCAATTTCTTGATAAGGCACAATTCTGTCCCGAGTTCTTAGAGAATGAGCAATTGATGAAGGAGCAGTTTTATATGAAGTTGAAGAAGAGTTTGAGGGAGAGGATTAGTTTACGTCAAATGGAGTCTTTCTCCATGTTGTGTGATGTGGCTCGAGATTACGAGATCGAGCAAACTAAAGTTGATGAGAATGAGGTGAAGAGAAAGTATGATGGGGATAATTCACCGAATAAAAGGTTTAAACAAGATGGTGCTTCCGGTAGTAATACCTTTGGAAGAAATGCTCCCTTTTGCAAAACTTGCAAGAGAAATCATCATGGCTCGAGTAGGGAGAAAGCTTGTTACAACTGTGGGAAGACGGGCCATGTGAGTTGAGATTGTAGATCGAAGCCCCATAAGCCCCTCATTTGCTTTAAGTGTTTTGAAGAGGGACATATGAAGAGCTCGTGTCCTAAGCTAACCGAAGAAGAGAGACAAGAAGAACGAATGAGAGAAGCAGAAAGAAAGAATGCATTGGCACACGGTAATCAACGGGGAAGGTCCTTCCAACTTACCGTGGAGCAAGCTAAGAACGCTGATGACGTGGTTACAGGTACCTTTCTTATGTATAATGCGCCTATGCGAATTCTTTTTGACTCCGGAGCAAATAGATCATTTATTGCAACTAGGATGATTCATGTTATTCCTATGCCTAAATCGAGTCTAGTTCATACCTTACAAGTTGAGGTCGGGAAAGGGAGGACGGAGATAGTAAAAGATGTGTATAAAAATTGTGAAATCAAAATTGTTACGGAATCCTTCCAAGCTAACTTAATTCCCTTCCCTATGGGAGAATTTGATGTAATTTTGGGTATGGATTGGTTGAGCTCTTGTAATGCCAAGATAGCGTGTGATGAAAAGGCGGTTTATTTGAAAACCTCTAAAGGTGAAGACTTGATAGTATATGGTGATAGAAATGGGCGTCTTATACCCGTTTGTACTTTTGCCCGTGCCCGACGTTATTTATCTCATGGATGTCATGCTTACCTTGCTCACTTCGTTGATGTCAAGAAGAAATCTCTATCTATTGAAGACATCTCTATAGTTCGTGATTTTTCCGATGTTTTTCCTGACGACTTGTCGGGTGTTCCTCCCGAGCGGCAAGTTGAGTTTTCTATTGATCTTGTTCCGGGGGCTACCCCCATTGCTAAGGCTCCCTATCGATTGGCACCAACGGAGATGCAAGAAATGATGAAGCAACTCCAAGAGTTACTTGAAAAGGGGTTCATTCGCCCTAGTAATTCTCCTTGGGTGCACCGGTACTATTTGTTAAAAAGAAAGACGGAAGCATGCGCATGTGTATCGATTACCTGGAGTTAAACAAGGTGACCATCAAGAATAAATATCCATTGCCGAGAATCGATGACTTATTTGATCAACTTCAAGGAGCTTCGTATTTTTCCAAAATAGATCTTCGTTCGGGTTATCACCAACTCAAGGTACGTGATGAAGATATACCGAAGACCACTTTTCGTACTCGTTATGGCCATTTTGAATTCGTGGTCATGCCTTTTGGTCTTACAAATGCTCCCGCGGCATTCATGGATCTCATGAACCGTGTATGCCGTCCCATGCTTGATAAATCCGTTATCGTTTTCATTGATGATATCCTTATCTATTCTAAGAGTTCATCCTAACATGAAATACCCTTGAGAGAGGTGTTGGAAACCTTGCGAAAAGAAAGACTCTATGCCAAGTTCTCCAAATGTGAATTTTGGCTAAGGGAGGTACAATTCCTTGGTCACATTGTTAGTAATGAAGGAATCAAGGTGGATCTGGCAAAGATAAATGCGGTGATGAAATGGGAACAACCAAAGAACCCATCGGAGATTAGAAGTTTCCTTGGTCTAGTGGGGTACTATCGTCGTTTTATACAAGATTTCTCCAAAATAGCCTCACCTTTGACCAAGTTAACTTGGAAGAACATCAAATTTGAATGGGGAAGTGATCAAGAAGTTGCTTTTCAACAATTACGGGAGAAGTTGAGTCAAGCCCCGGTACTTGTTCTACCCGATGGTATGGAGGATATGACGGTGTATTGTGATGCATCATCAAATGGGCTTGGGTGCGTGTTGATGCAAAGAGGAAAGGTCATTGCCTATGCCTCAAGACAACTGAAGGAGCATGAGAAGCGTTATCCCACTCATGATTTAGAGTTGGCGGCGGTTGTTTTCGCTTTGAAGATTTGGCGCCATTATCTTTATGGAGTCAAATTCACCATCTATTCCGATCACAAGAGCCTTAAGTACTTCTTCGAGCAAAGAGACCTTAATAATCGGCAACGAAGTTGGCTTGATCTTTTGAAAGACTATGATTGCGAAATTTTGTATCATCCCGGAAAGGCAAATGTTGTGGCGGATGCGCTAAGCCAGAAAAGTTCACATCATTCTATCATCATCTCCCCATTATGGGTCTTAATCACTAACGATTTTATGGAGCAAATAAAAGCCGCTCAAGAAAAGGCTTTACAGCGGGATGCTAAGAGGGAAAGAATTCAAGGTCAAACGCAATATTTCACCAAGGATTCGCGTGGCCTTACCCTACGCTTTGGAAGAATTTGGATTCCTTTCTCTTGTGAGTTAAAGCAAGTTTTACTTAATGAAGCTCACAAGTCCAAACATTCTATTCACCCCGGTGCTACCAAGATGTATCATGACCTAAAGGTTGATTATTGGTGGCCCAGAATGAAGAGGGATGTGGTGAAATGTGTCGAAGGGTGTCTAACTTATGCTCAAGTCAAGGCGGAGCATCAAAAGCCGTACGGTGTGATGCAACTATTAGAAATCCCTAAATGGAAATGGGAGGATATCACCATGGATTTTGTCACCAAATTGCCCAAAACACCTAGAAACCAATTCGACATGATTTGGGTGATTGTTGATAGGTTGACGAAAAGTGCCTTGTTCCTTCCCATTCGCGAAGCATCATCATCCGAGGTTTTGGCAAAGATATATGTTAAAGAAGTAGTGGCAAGGCATGGAGTTCCAATCTCCATTGTGTTGGATAGGGATACTCGTTTCACTTCTCACTTTTGGCAGGAATTTCAAGAAGAAATGGGTACAACTCTAAAGTTTAGTACCGCTTATCATCCTCAAACCGATGGCCAAAGTGAGAGAACTATCCAAACTCTTGAAGACATGCTACGGGCGTGCATCATCGTCTTTGGTGGGACTTGGGATCTTTACCTACCATTGGTGGAGTTCTCGTACAACAATAGTTACCACTCAAGTATATAAATGCCACCATATGAGATGTTGTATGGTAGGAAGTGTAGATCTCCCATTTGTTGGGGAGAAGTGGGACAAAGAGAAATTGGTGGTACGGAAGTGGTTTTGAAGACAATTGAGAAGATTGATGTGATTAAGGAAAGACTTAAGGCGGCCCAAGATCGACAAAAATCCTATGCGGACAAACGAAGAAGACCGATTGAGTTCGATGTGGGAGATCGTGTTTTGTTAAAAGTGTCTCCATGGAAAGGCGTCCTACGATTTCGAAAACGTGGAAAGTTGAGTCCCCGTTTCATCGGTCCTTTCAAGATTCTTGCTAGAGTTGGCAAAGTTGCATATCATTTAGAATTGCCCGATGAGCTTTCGGGAATTCATCCCACTTTTCATGTCTCACACCTTAGAAAGTGTCTCGCCGAAGATGCATCCTATGTACCTTTGGAGGAGATTGAAGTGGACAACAAATTGAATTATGTGGAAGAACCTATCGCCATTGTGGAAGAAGAACTTAGGAGAGTTCAAAACAAGACGGTGAGAACATACAAGATTTTAGGAAGCATGGAAGAATGTCCGATTGTACATGGGAATCCGAATATGATGTTTTAGAGTACTATCCGTCTTTGCATATGGCTTGGATCACGAGGTCGTGATCCATTCCAAGTGGGGGAGAGTTGTAACACCCTAATAATTTTAAGGTAATAAAATAACCCTTTTTGTAGTTTTGACATTAAAATAAGTTCCTAATATTTTATTGTTGGATATGGGGTTAATTTAGTTGGAACTTTAACGGATAACGGGTAAAATACCCACAAAAAGTAAAAAGGGGCGTGGCATCACATTAAAATGCCAGCCACTTTCCCACTTCACTTCCATCACCTAACTTACTCCAATATCTTCTTCATCCTCCTTGATTCTTCAATCCAATCTCAATTCATGCAAACTTGACTTCTAATCTCAAATCAAAAACTCATCAAGAACCATAATCTAATATCATTCAAGAATTTACAAGTTAGGGTGTGGATTAGTTAGTGGTGGTGGTGGTCGACTATTTCAGGGAAAAGGGGGAGGAGAAATTTGTAAATTCAAGTATTGATTTGGTCTTGTATTCCCTGAGGTAATTACTTCCAAACCTAATTTCCCTTCTTTACTAGGAATTAGGGTTTTTGAGAATATGAAAGTGGAGTTTTTACTAGTGATGAGTCCATGTATGAAACCCCCCAAATTATTGTATATACTGAGTTAGTTATTGATTTGCTTATGTTAAAATTTAATTAAATGAGAAGATTGGTAGTGAAACTCCAACTATGAAAAATGGTGATTTTATTAGTAATTGAAATAATGATCATGATGATGAAACCTTGGAATTTATATGAAAAGACTTGTTAAATAAGTAACTCGATGACTTAGTGAAATGGGTTAGAGGTTAGAATGCTAGTGAAAGGGTTGTTGAGCTATGTTGAGATAGCTAGGAAAGTGAACATCTTCTTATGTATGCATTATGATATATGATAGGTTGAAAGTTTGATATTGTGCTTTTGCGGTTATCTTGATTATTTGTTGTTTCTACGAAGGAGGTGAGTATACTTGCATATATGTATATTCGTCGGGTCAATTACCAATCATGTTGAGTGAGTCCATGGTGGTAATTGATTTGGTGTTAAGTCCCATGTTTATGGTTGAGTTTGATTACAAGCCTAATTGGTAGCCATAGGCTCATGTGGAGCATTTGTTATTGTTATAATTGTTGTGATTGTAATCATTTGCTTATATAGATCCATGTAATGCCTAGCCCAAGGGTGAGTATTATGGATATGACACGACGGTGCCATAGTCCATATGCAACAGTCCCTTGAGCATTGCCCTCCTTCGTTTATATGATATTATGCAAGCAATTCACTAAGCATTCGCTTACCTTTCAAATGTTTACCCTTTTGATTATAGGTGGTTCCGGAAGAAGGAACTAGGTTTGCTTGTCTTGAAGAATAGAGAACGAAGTTGCTAGGGATTGTAGATAGTTGGAAGGTACTTTGGATATTCTCGGAAGAATAGCATAATTTGGTTAGAAACCTAGTTATCCCTCTTGACTTTGGCTCATGGTACATTTTGGTTGTTATTGGTCATATTTTGATATGTTTTGTAAATGGTCATGTTCATGTCTTTTGGCGTTGTTAAAGATAGTTGGTTTGGTTGTAAGATGTCAAAATAGGTA
Source organism: Erigeron canadensis (assembly GCF_010389155.1). Taxonomy (NCBI): domain Eukaryota; kingdom Viridiplantae; phylum Streptophyta; class Magnoliopsida; order Asterales; family Asteraceae; genus Erigeron; species Erigeron canadensis. Next base: position 35,025,480 of record NC_057761.1, on the reverse strand, counting down.
ATCGACCCATATGGTTGTGTGGTCGTTCATGGACCAAACGAATTTGACAAATATGAATGTTTTCGGGTTAACTCTCTTAATTTCAATTCTGGAATGTAATTTGCTTATAATTTTGTTTGTGGTTTGAAGGTTTTGGTTAAATCTCAAGTGAGTACATTTTTGATGTTGCTGAACTATGGGCCACTACGGCGCAGTGGAAGAGGTTTTGTCCACTGCGACGCAATGGAATCGCACGGCCAGACTTTCCTTTCCTTCCACTGTGGCGCAGTGGGAGTGTGTCAAACCCACTGCGGCACAGTGGGGTTCTTCCAGTTTTGGTCTGAGGTTTCCCACTGCGGAGCAGTGGGAGTACTCGACCTCACTGCGGCGCAGTGGGGCATGTGTATAAAAAAAAAAAAACACTTTTGTGTTTTCAAGTTATCGAGTCTTTTCGTTTCAGGTATTCAGCCACTTTGCCTGTTTTATTTTAATATATAAAAGTTGGGGATGAAGTTGCCATCTTTATTTGCATGTAGAAATTGTTGTAATTTGATTTGATTTTTCATGAGGTAAAGAAACCAGATAGAATTGCGAGTTCAGTTTTGAGTTTCACGGGTAAAGTCAGTCCGATTGCTAACAATGGAAACACAGAAGTTTACACGAATGGTCGTTTAATCACAAAACTTGAGCTTAGAGTATTCAAGGTCAGTTATTTCATTCTCCATTTCACTTCCCGGGTTTTATAGAGGTGGTCAAATGGGTACGCGCTGGTGGTTGTGTGATGGGTCAAATAGGTTCTGACCAAGTTCATATTTCCTTCTCTAATTAAATTTAGCGAAATAAGTTATACGAATCTATTTCCTGTAAGCTTACTTCGACTTTGTTATGATTGATTATACAGGTAGATAGATTCTCTAGCCTAATACTCTTTTTCCTTTTGCATATGAATGTCATATAAGTAAAAAAAAAAAAAACAATTTTTCATTTCATACATGAGATTAGGCCATCAACCACTCAAGTAGCCAATCCATATAATTAGAAATCACTAATAGTTAGTTGAAGCCTTATAATAGCTCACAATGACTGGCTTTATACTTTGATCTGAAATCCATGATTACTGGGTATTACATCATTTAGTCATATTCATATCTTATTGTTATTAAAATTTAATTTTATAGTAGGTCATTTCTCATCACCATCTGATTAGTAGGCGAGCAATGCAACCTTGAGGCTGAAAATTATTAGTAGAGGTGATATTAAGCATCATTAAGCATTTGGAGTGACTGCTAAAAGATTGCCTATACCCCTTATCCTCTTGTTTATTGTGTACCACACTGTCAAAATTTACCGGCACTTAGCAATCTAAATCTTTCATATTTTAAGATATTTATAAGACTCACTGAAGATTATGGTGGAACGTTCTATATACTATGGAGATGTTTGACTTCGGGCCATTACTGGTTTGCAACGTTCTATATAAATCTTAATGTATTGCCTATTTTCTTTTGTGTCCAATAAATATATAACTGTTCTTCTATCAATAGGATAATTATCCATTGTGACTTAGAGTGTTGAAAGCCTATTTAAGAACCTCATTAATCGTAGCAGCTCATCAGATGGAAAAATCATGAGCAATGGCCCTTCATGCCTTCAGTTCTTATGTGGATTCAACAACTTTATTAAATTGCCTTCCAATTGATTTTGTGCACAGGAGATCACCATTATTTTAGATGATATCTATGTCTTCTTCAGGTTCCAGTTCTGTGTTGAGGCATCCAAAAGGTACATCAAACTTATTTGAGTAGATCACTCGACAACACTAAGCTTAATTTTAATGGTTCTAACAATTCTATCTACAATCTCAGGCAATCCATTGAATTTTTGAGAACCGAAACTGAGGATGCGGTATCGAGGTTGTACGATATAATGCAAAAACAGTTGATTGCCTTTAGGAAAGCAAAGCATGAGAAGGATCAAAGCCTAAAAGACAAGGATGAATATTGAGGTTCCCTTCTTTGTTCTTTATTACTATTGTTTCGTAATAAGGCTATTATTTATTACTTGGCTAATTATATTTGTCTTAGATGCTAGCAAAGAAAATAGATACGCTGAAAGCTATTAAGGTTGAAGCTAAAAAGATGAGAAGGGAGGTAGCTGGATCGAGAAAGAGATAGCTACTAGGGTGTTAACAGAGAACAAGAAAACATGGCTAAGATTCTGAATTGAAATTTCTTGAGTGTGAGGAGCGGGTTGTATCTTTATGATCCATAATTTCCAAGTGAGTTAGTTTTGAAGTTTCAACAACAAATTTTGGAACAGAGAAATTGTCGGTTTATGTGGTATTCCTATGTTTTGCATAAATGCCTTACTTTTGTCGTGATGCTTTTTCTGGGTTCTTGACATCTTTGTACGAGTATTACATCTTGCTACATATGGTTAGATGACAATTTGTACCGATAAAAAAAACATGCTTTGTTTGTTCGGTATGTGCATTATATAATTAAGTTGTTTTCGTTCTTAATTTAAGCTACATTGTATAATTAAGCTGTCGAAATATAAAGCTTTATGAAACAAATTTCATCAACGATTAAAAAACCGACAACATAATATATGCAAACAATATATTTCAAACTCGACGTGCGTAGCACGGGTTTTTAAGCCCTCGTATACTCAATAATCCTACATCTTCCATCTTGATTAATACTTAAGCTCATCTATTAATGAAAGTTCATAAATGTTATTTTTAAATTTGATTGACATCAAAAATAAAATGTTTTCAATAAAGTGAGTCATACTCAATAATATATTCAATCTTTTTTTTCTTCTTATAGCGTATGGATATGAACCCTATATGCGAGACCAACTAATAATTTGTTGTCACCTAAAAAATCTCCTAATTATTTTAAAGCAACTAAAAAGAGATTCTTTAACGAGAAAGAATTTAGTTTAGATGCATGATATCTATCGAGAAGTTTTTGCTACTTAATCATAGATGATGGAATCATCAAAGATTTAACCTTTTCAAACTATATATGTAAGTATGTAACTCACTAGAGGCCCCAAAAACAAAGAGAATATATCTACAAACGAGATTTCAATCCCCAATCACAACTTTTTTTCATGGGTAATTTTATAATTATTATTAATAAAATTTAGATCTATAAGCTATTACGAATACAAAAAGGTTACCTCGTAATGTAAACTGCAAGTAATCTTCAAAAAATAAAAGCTCATAATACGTTTATTACGTTATTAGAAAGGTTTGCATTCTATTTCAGTATTTTTTAGGAGTAATGTTGGGTAACTCATTATTATTATTATGTATAGACGAAGACATCCAACTCTTATGATCCCATATTGGTTTCAATAAACTTTTTTATGCTTATCTCATGCTTATATATTTTTTAAATTTTTTTTCTAATAAAATATAAGACACAAGTTATCTTAATTACTGTAAGGATAAGGAAGTATAAATATACATAATTCTATGAAATTTATTTAAGATATAAAAATAGATGTATTAAAATTTTAATTTTATTTTTGAATTGAATCTTTAAAACACTCAATATAACTTTAAATACTTAAAATTAGATTATGAGTTTTCTTTTCCATTAACATTAAATCAAACTAGAGGAGTAGCCGCATAATGTTGCGGCGGTTGGTGGTGAGGCGGTGGTGACAGTGACAGGTGGCGGCAGTAGTGGCGGTAGCGATAAAAATGTGATTATTTAATGTAAAAATAAAAAGATTAAAGAGTAAAGATATTATAGTTGTTTAAGTATAAAGGTATTTTGAGTATAAAAAGGGTGTTGAATTTTTTAAAATAAAAAAGTTAGTTTGCTTTATAAAGAACGAAATGTGTACTCTCACAATGCGGCAGCGGCAACGGGTACGGTGGTGATGGTGGCGTTGGTGGTAACGATATAGTTCTTAATCTAAAAGTAATTGATGTAAATAGTAGTGTGATTATTTTATGGTTAAGGATGTATCTTTTGTAAATAATTTTATCAAATGTATTATAGAGATATCTGGTGAAAATATTTAAATCAATGAATAAAGGAGATAGATAGTTTGGATAAATATGGTTGGAAGATATTTTAGGGATATATTGGGTAGATTTAGTGTGTGAGTTAAGAATGTTTTGAAAATTAAGGATATTTTAAAGGTATAGAGTTAAAAAGGCAGGAGAGTACTTTGTTTTATAATAGAGTATAAATTAGAGATTATATATGTATATATATTTATATCTATACTACATCTTTACAGAAAATGCCCTCTTTTTATTTTAGGTAATTCTACCTTTGAATTATCAGATTTATCCTTGACTTTTTATGTTTTGCCCTTAATGAATTATAATTTACACTCTAAACCTTTATTTTAATAATTAACACTTTAAGCCCTTATCTTTTAAACATTTTCACTATCATAATTACATCAACCTACACCACTTGACCGCCACCACCACCAATAGTACCATCAACGATACCACTAGACCTCCTTCTCCATCCACCGGCGCCGCCTTGCACGAGTACCATACTCGTATAAAAAGAATAACCCTCATATTAAAAGTTATATGTGAGGAAATGTTCAAACTACCCTTCATTAAAAAACTCTCCCTCTTTCATCACACATGAAACTCTCTCTCAATCTCTCTCTCTGTCTCTTTCATTTGTACTTTGTTAATAACTTAATGATATCTTGCTGCAACGTGCGAGTAACATGCTAGTAATATACTAATAAAAATACTTAAAAGTTTTAATACGGTAGTATAACTTGTGGAAAAGAACAATTAGTACAGCTGTGGTTGCAATGACCAATATAAACTTTCCATCATATAATTTATGTTATTTAATTTAATATTTAATATATGGATAGATATACATCAACATTATAAAAATTAAAATAATAAATTCGATAAAGGTAATAATAATAAGGGAAATGAAAATGAATAAATCATTTAATTATTACAAGAAGATACGATAAAGATCTTGTTTTACAAAGCAATATAACGACTTCTTGTTCTCTAAACTAATATAAAAAGGTCCGTAAAAGAAAAGTCATTACAAAGCGGATTTTAATTTCAAAAACCCTCAAAAATACTCACCCAATTATTTCTATTTATTACGAGTACTATTAAATTAAAGTAAATTAATTAAATTATTATTTCATAACATTATTATTAATTATTACTGTATTATTATTTTAATACTCAATTCATTTCTTTTCAATTTCCCCGAACCCAAGAAATTGCTTCTTTTCTCTATAAATTAATTAATCCTCCCATAATTTCCTCACCAAATTTCCTCATATATTTATCTGTAAGTATATTTCTATCATTTTAGTTTTTTTTTTTCTTTTCTTATTATTATTATTATTACTATTACTATTATAATAATTATAATTTTTTTTTTAATTTTATATATTTTCAGTAGCTGTAAATTCTAAAGAAAAAAAAAAAAGAAATTCATTTTTCTGAATTTATCGTTTTTTCTTTACTGTAAATTTTAATTCTGGAAGTAAATTAGGGTTCTTAAGCTATATTTAAATTTGTAATTAAAGTTAGTTTATTTTGTAATTATGTTAGTTTAATAGCTATAATCTTGTTACTAATGTATATATTAAATTTTTTCCAGGTAGTTTGTTGAATCTGTATATATTTCAAATATATAGATACAAATAACTAAATCTATATGCAAATGAACGGATCTGAATCTGGGAGAACATATGAACCAGCTATAACACAGGCACAGCCGCAGCCGCAGCCGCCAGTGAGTAACGCTCAGATACCGTACGCTCCGGGCGTTACAGGCGGCTACGGCGTTGCCACCGATGTTATGTCTAGCACCGGTGGTGGTGGCAGTGGTGCCACTGCAGGTGGCGGTGGTGGGTTCCACCGTGGTATTAACATCAATGAGCACGGTGGCCATGGACTTGTTGGCCACCGTGACGAGTTGATGGTTAAAAAAAGGGGAAGGCCAAGGAAGTATGCACCGGACGGGACTTTGTCTCCTTCCACCGCAGCCAGGGCGGCAAAATCGAGTCCGGTCAGCCTCGCCCCGGCCGCGGCGTTAAACGGAGCTTTCGAACAGCGGTCACCACAGTCGGCTCCGCCGGTGATATCTGCGGCCCCGGTGAGCTCGGTTCCTATGGAGGACGGGCTCGATTCGGTTAAGAAAGCTAGAGGGAGACCTCCAGGTTCAACAAACAGGAAACAGAAAAGAGAATCTTTCGGTATATATATAACTTTTAATCTATGAGTCTTTATATGTATGTATATAGCTTGTTTAATGTATTCAGGTTCATTATGTGCAAATTTGAGAGTTGACTTTTTATCTGTACCCCAAGTGTTTGACTTTTGAAATTTTCTGTTAAATGAGATCCATAAATATGCTGTTATCCATGTGATGGTGGAACATGGAATGTTTTTTTTGACTTTATATGATTGTATATGGTGGGTTCTGCTTCTGATTGGTACCTGTTTGACTTGAGCTAAATCTGATATTTCACTTCTAATATTCTCGCGTGTTCGGACCTCATTTTATTTTGACTTTTCTTTTGACACCGACACACCGTGATACTGGAATACTGGATTGTGGTTAAGATTCATGCTAAAAAGACTTCGCATATGTTTTTACTGAAACTGTGGCTCTGATAGGTCATTGTTTGTTTTATTGCTAAGGTAGAGAACTGAACAAAAGTTATCTTTTTTCATCATCTGTCAAACACTGTTAGCAACCCATGATTCTATTCTATCATCAATGTTCATGCTTTTTCGATTTATATGTTTTGGGTATGATACTTTTATGATCAATGAGAATGATATTCATATAGTAAGATATACGAGTAATTTTTAAATTTTGTGTTATGTTTTTTAACTTCGTTTATTCTTTCTATATATACTAGTCTGTAAACAATTGGTTCTTATTACGTTCCTAATTTAACACATCCTGAATACGGCTCATTATTGGGACAGTGAATGTGCCATTGGCATTTATGAATGCACATTTGATATTGAATTGTAGATTACTTGGCAAGTTTTTATTTGATACCGTAATATGTGACTATTATGTCTCTTATTATCATTGGTTACTTTTGTTTTGTAGTACCAGTTGGAGTTGGGTTTACTCCACAAGCTGTATTCGGGTTTACTCCACAAGCTGGATCTGGGTTTACTCCACATATTATCATGGTGCAGCCTGGAGAGGTTAGTTTTATGATCACTGTTATCTTATTGCTTAATGACATCGGCTTTATAATTTCACCATATTTTTTTATCTTCAGCTACTCCTGAGCGTAGAACTAAGATTTCAATGACATACTGTCTGTCTAGTTTATATTATCAATAAATTCCTTAAGATGTGTCTGAATATCAACAGAAGTGTATATACTTTGAAAATAACAAATGAATTGTATCCTTAACCTCGGAAGACTTAATTAAAATACATCATTACATCATCTAAATGTGTATATTGAGTTTGCAAAACATGATAGTAGTAAATACTACAAATGTCGTGTTAATATCATTCATTACTAGTCGATTATTTTCATTTTGAACTTAGTTTCTTCTACGCTCATGTTCAAGTTCTATGGATTTTCAGGATGTGCTTAACAAGATCATGTCATTCTCTCAGAATGGACCAAGGGCCGTATGCATCATGTCTGGCATTGGTGTCATAACTAATGTGACACTTCGTCAAGCCGCAACTTCTGGTGGAACTGCAACTTATGAGGTATGTGGGATTCTTTTTTTTTTAGAAACACAAATTATTCACACATTCATACAAAATTCAACGATCACAACCTAATAGTAGTATTGTTAATAACATATTGTGTAAACAGGTTCATGCATAGTTTTTTTTGTCTGATCATCAATAATAGGGGCTGTGGTTAAAAAGTGATAATTTTTTTACATCTATAGTTGTTTATGATATGAAAAAAATAAGGTAATAGACTCTTTTGTAACCCCTATGATCATTTCAAGGCCAGCATGGAAGAGATAAATCGTGCAACACCTTTTTAAAACTGTACAACTATTTTTTATCTAAAAGAATGTTAATGCTACTTGTATGTTACTTAATATATAATAATATAATCTAATATGTTCATTACATATTATCCCTTAATGGTCTAACATATCATATTAAATCATATTCGGATGTCTTATATTTCTTCATCTGACTGTATCCCTATCTTGTGCAGGGACGTTTCGACATATTAGCTCTTTCTGGTTCATTTGTACAATCAGAGTTGTATGGTCAGCGCACAAGGACAGGTGGATTAAGCATCACATTGTCTGGACCAGATGGTCGTGTTTTTGGTGGTGTAGTAGCTGGACTCTTGATTGCCGCATCTCCTGTTCAGGTATTCCCTAATTATATCAAACTTTCATAATTATCCAAGTTTATGTCCATTGTGTGCATGTCTAGGCTTTAATATTTAGTCCCTGTAGGCTTTGAATGATTGTTAATGCGGAGTATAATTTTGGGTAGTAAGTGTCTGACAATGTTTTTTGCCCTGTTGATAATAGCTGTCAGTTAATCTCACAAAGGTGAAAATAAGTGTACTTGTTTTCTTATATTCTTATGTGCAGGTTATTGTAGGCAGCTTCCTTCCTGAAAACAGTAAAGAATCCATGCAGGCTAACCATGTAGAACCGTTGAGTGTTACACCGAAGGTCACCCCAGCCAGCCATGTCGCAGGACCAAGTAGCTCACAGTCTCATGGGACCTTAAGCGAGTCATCAGGTGGACCCGGAAGTCCATTGAACCGAGGTAACGAAAGTAGCCCTCGGGGGATGGCAAACATGCCATGGAAATGACCTGTTCACAGCTTCAAGAACTAGTGGACTTAGCAGCAGAACGTATAAGGTATAATTGTAACTTAGTTGATCTACGTAAGAGTGGACTCCTGGCATGTATCTTCCAACATAGTGAGATAATCTTTTTCTTTTCCAGGGTAGTATGATCAAATCCAATGCTATGTACAAAATAAAAAATTCAAGCATGACATAGAAGTCATTGTAGCATTGTGTCATTGAATTTGGTCATAGCCCAGAGTTAGGAATGTAGTCATGGTTAGACCAGCTCCCCAGCTCCATCTTTGCCTTTAGTTTGTTATGCATTGTGGTGTGCTTAGATCTATTATATGCATTTTTAACAAGAAAGGCATCTTTGTGACCGCGTAAATTATATTTACTAGCATTGTTTGTTAGACTAAATAGTGATTAATGTAAGTTGGAGGATTATAGTTCTATAAAGGGTGTTGCATTTTTGTAATACTGTAATGTATGTGTAGGGAAAGAGATGGATAAAAGGGTTGTACATCTTGCTGTTGGAGTAGTACGTTTTATTATGAATACATGAGGGTTGTGGCCTTGTAGGGGTGTGTGTTTTGTGTGTTGGTTTTGGGAGAAATGTGGATCTTGCATGGAGGCCATCATTATTTTTTTTCTTTTTTTATATTTTAAGCTACTTAATGTTTTAAAAACCTTACTTCGTATAATTTAGACCATTATCGATTGAAAACAAAAAAAACAATCTAAACCACCAACTAAAAAGCTTTACATGATATTTTTGTTAGTTTTCAAAACTATCTTTGATGAAAAGTATTTATTAGTGGTTTTTAATCTTTTTGTATTATTATATATTTTTAATTATTATTCTATGAATAAAATTGTGTTAGGTTTTTTATTAATTCATGTGTTTTGGTTTTTAACTTTAAAGTGATAATTATATATTGTTAAGGTCTATCTCTTGGTGTCATGGTTAGAAGAAAAAATAAACGCCTTTGAAGTAATTTATGTTATAGTAAAAAGTCAAAACATTAGGGATGTTTTAAGTACGAGGAGTGGTTTTTATGATAAATTTGACGCTTTCAAAATCATCCACCTCATTTTAACCTTTTAACTTTCTCAGCCAATTCTCTTGTCTCCTAATAACTTTTACGGGCGCTACAAAAATTCTTAACTATCAAATTTACTTTTTTTTTTTCTTTTTTAAACTAAACTAAACATTTTAAAATATGAAATATAACATTTTATTATTAAGGATAATTTATATTTTTCGTCCCTGAAGTTGGCAGGTTTTTCATTTTTCGTCCTTAATGTTAAAAAATTACAATTTTAACCTTAAAGTTGGCAACATTTTGCAATCAAGGTCATTTCTCTAGACGACGTTTGTTTTTTGCCGTTAATGTACACACGTGTTAAACACGTGAGGGTATTAATGTTATTTGTTTGTGCCAACTTCAGGGATGAAAAGATAAAAACGTGCCAACTTTAGGGACGAACTCTATATTTTTACTTTTTATAATATAAATTTTAAAAATAAATATAAATAATAAATAAATTTTTTCTTCTTCAAGTGTACTTTTTAAACATTAAGGACGAAAATTGTAATTTACCCTATTATTAAATTAGAAACTAAAACAAGAAAAATGCATTGCATTATTATTTCTATAAATAAAAAAACTACATACTACTAAATTAAGTCTTTAATCGGTTGAGTTGCTAGATCATCGAAGTATGTCAAATTTAGACCTATTACCCAAGTCTTCTACCCGTGGATAAGTCGGGAAGGATAGGTGAGATGATGGGTTTGCCGGGTGAAGATTGATTAGACATTTTAGTGGAATGTATATGAAAGTGGATGTGTTTATTAAATGTTTGTTGTGGTTTTTGAAATAAAATAAGATATGTATGAATATAAAAAATGGGGGTTAAATTTTTTTTTAGAAAAAAATAAAGAGCTAATGGCTATTTTCGTCCCACACTTCCAAAAGCAACGATCATATCATGGGGTCTTCCCCCATTTTTGATATTATGGTTTGCGGCTTCCCGACCCTCAACCAAACCATTCACTCATAAATTCACAATCAACGGCGGTGTTGTCGCAAGTTTCAAACATAAAATTGTGCTACACACTGACCACTCCTACCCCCTAAAGTCTATTCAAAAGCTGGTCTTCATGGGTTCTTTCAGGGCTTGTCCTCGAGGAGGACGCGGTTGACATAGCCTCACCGCTAATCGTAAGAACGTGTCATGTGGAAGAAAAAGGATGAGAGGGGCTGGTGTCGGGGTTAAATCTTTATTTTTAAATTTTTTAAAAATGGTTTATCTTGTTTTTTTTTATATATATGTGACTAATTAATATACAGAGGAAGTGGATGTGAGGCTGTTTGACACCCTATTTGGGTGGAAAAAACCCCTCACATATTAATTTTTACTACATAAAAAACATGATGACCAATCATTTATTTAAAACATTAAAAGATTAGCATCTAAGTGATTTTTTTTTTTTTTACTTAAATTGGATGCCTAATAGTCCATCTTTAATTTTCCATTAAATATTACTCAATATAGTTAAAATATTGATGCCAAAAGATGACATAATCTAAATTTTGGAGATCTTTATTTCTTCTTTAGTTTTGCTAATTATGAGATGTCATAATAGGATAAAATGATATATCTTTATCATAAAATTTAAAAAGCATGCTTTTTATATTTAAAGTTCTTTTTTTTTAATGTATGTTATTGATAATTCTAAAGGTTGTTAATAACAAAACTTTGTTTTTTTAATCATTATAAGTTTTTTTATATGTTTATAAGCTGTTACTTTTTAGGAGTAATCTGAGTTTAAATCTTGTTAAATTCAAAATTGAATTTAAATAGTTGATTTACCTTAACATTATCCTTTATTAAGGATTATGTAAGTACCAATTTAATACTTCCCATCCGTTTATTTTTAAAGGGATTTGCTAACTAGTGCCCCTAGTGCATTAGTTAAGAAGCATTTAATGAAGTATTTATTGAAGTCTAACATTCTTAAAATATAGAAATATGTATTAATTATTCAATTAAAAATAAAAATTGTTGAGTTAAATTAATACACATTAAATAAAATTTTTGATTAATAAAGAAATAACAAGTTTATTAAATGCTTCTTAACTAGTGCACTAGGGGCACTAGTTAGCAAATCCCATTTTTAAAAGCCCCAATGTCATGTACTGGTATATCATTTTACAAAGAGAAATGATATTCGTACCACCGAAATTGATTCATTTACCACACAGTACAAATATTGCAGCACATTATACATTCAGTTAATGCAAAGTTGTGGTAAATTAATTAATTTTGGGAGTACTAATATCACTTCCCTTTTACAAATATTTACTGAAAAAAAGGCCAAACACAAAGAGCATGTAAATATTTCACACAGTTTCGAAGTGTCAGCAGTGATCCTTCCTATCTCATTAAATTAACTATATCAAATCACAACTCGTTTTTTTTTTTTTTTTTTCCATTGCCGGCCACATGTTTGATGAAATGCTCCACCGAAATCTCCATTTTGCCAAGAACAAGCCTTTTCTTCCTCAAAATTGATTCTGGTAAAACCCTTTTGCTTCAAATGCATAATTATGTTGTGGGTTTTATTAGAATTTTGAATTTAGATATAGAATGATTGATTGCATGTTGATATTGTTTCATGGGCCATGTCTAGATTTTGTATAAAAAAGAGATTAATTTTTATAGATCTATGTAAATGTATATAGTTATTTTTTTACCTGCCTAAGTTTGTTAGAATTTGTGGGTGTTTGCTAACATGCTTTAGGTGCTTAAAGCTACCAATTTTTAAAGGAAGATATATACTAGCATTTAGAAAAATGCCTTCTTTTAAAGGAAGATTTCCATGATCATGTTAGATGGCAAGCCAAATTTTACTTGTATACAGCGGCCTAAGCGGGTTCTTTTTAACCTGGGGCCGGTTGTAGCTATTTTCTTGGACACGTGTCGAACTCGTAGATAAATAAGACTCCTTGGAACTAGGCTATTGGTGGTGGTTTATTTAGCAAAAACTCAACTTTGCCATGGCCTCCCGCTACTTTTGGCAAACATAACATGCATCAAAATATCAAAGTTCTAAGGTTAAAGTGAATCCACTTGTATTTGACCTTATTTTTACACCATTGTTTTCATATTGTGCAACTTTTTGAGCCTAGAGATATCAAAGTCCTATTGTTATTGAACATCCGCATCAGTTTAGGTTATCAACATGCCACATCTGCTTTCCATACATCCTTCTCACAAATATTTTTTACCCACAAGTACAATAACATATTCATCCTTCCTACAAATATCCAATTTATATACATACAATTATTATATACATACACACACAAACCCCTCTCTTTTCCTCCTTCACAATCCTTCCCTACAAACACTCATAGATGGACACCATCCATGTCATCACCCACAACAACACTCTCCTTATAAACATCCTCCACCTCACCATGGATTTCCCACAAACATCCCCATTGGTGGATGATTTTTTTATAGCTCAATGTTGGTCATTTTAACTTTAATTTAGTACTTGATGTCTTGATGATTTAGGGAAAGATATATATATGGGTTAACTTTCATATTGAAGGATCTCTCTCTTAGATTATAATTCGTCGATATTCTTAATGTTATCTTTTGTGCTTTTTAGATGCGTTAATTACCATATAAGGTATATAAATGTATGCAAGATCAGCCATTTCCTCATTTGACAATCAGGAATGATAGTTAACAAACATGGAGTTTTGGTCTTTCAAAAGTTGAGTTAACTACATCCTAGTACAGGATTGCTTAATCATTTGTCATGCCGGAATGCTAATGTGCATTGCTGTCACATCATATTTTCTGCAAAAAGTTCACCTGAATTTTTGATTAGCTAACAAAGATATTGAATATCTTTGTCATGGTGGTACCTTATTAGTCGCTTCAAAATCTTCAAGGCCCGTGAAAACTAGCATGTGTTTTTATAACTGTCTTATAATTTACACTCATGGCTACAAGCACCAATAGTTCAAGATTTGTGTATATACTATGTTGTTATCCTAATTTTGATTAGTAATCAAAAATTTATTTTTTATTATTTAATGACATGGGTACCTTACAAAAGGAGACAAGAAAGATTGGATCAATCACTTGTTGAAGATTATCTACATTTAATGTGAACCCAGTACTCAATTAAGTTGTTGACAATAATGCTTTTGAAGAACTCAGTGGAGACAATGACAACTGAAGATTCAAATGAAGATGGGACTTTACCTACTTTTGAAGATAATTACAATAAAAAGCAGAGGATTGATGATGGACCTTTTGTGATGCCCCTTATATCAATTCCTAAGGTGGAAGAAGAAGGTTCAAAAGCTTCTATTGTATTGTCTGGAACGGCTAAAAAGGGTGAACTAGGACCACCTATTGGAGCGTTTGACATCGGTATTAGCAAAAGTGCATATTTTTTCCAAGTCGCTCTACCTGGTGTCAAGAAGGATGCTGGTATGCTTTCTATCCTTTCTGTCATTCAGTTGCTTTTCAACTGTAAGTTTTATGGGGTGTTTGCATGCGAGTGATCTAGCATATCATCTTTGACTTTGCAGGTCAATTTAGCTGTGAGATTGAACAAAATGGGATGGTTCATGTCAAGGGAGAAACATCCACAGGTGGTAAAACAGTCACCAGACATTCTCGAGTATTTGAAATGAAATTTCAACAGCAATCGCCTCCTGGACCATTTACTCTATCGTTCACTCTCCCAGGACCTGTGGATCCAAGGCTGTTCTATCCAAACTTTCGATCAGATGGTATTTTTGAAGCCATTGTCATGAAATGCGAATAAATAAATTGTGTCCTATCTGCATGCATCTATAAGTTCCAGTGTTCCTTTTTCTACTTTTCAACTCGTATTGTACAGGGATGAAGATGAAAATGTGTAGCTGCAAGTGTTTAAATGTGGCTTGTTAATATGTTTAAGATGTTTAACCGTATTCACAGCAGCTTCTGTTTCTGGTTATTCTCCAACAAATTGTCTTTCGTCCTGTTCAATGTCAAAGTTGAAATTACAACATTTTATAGTATCACTAAGCACGCTTAGGCATGAGCATAGGTCAAAACCCGGCCTGACCCGTGCAAACCCGAAACCCAACAGTGCAACAAAATCGAACACGTGAACTGGCCCGTTATCCTATCGGGAGGGTTGGTTCACACAGGTTCGGTTCTCAGGTCTAAGAGACATTTGTTCATCACGCGTCAAAACCCGGCCCGACCCAACCTAAGCCCCCCCGTGACTTGGCCCGTTACCCTACCGGGCGGGTCGGGTTCGGGTGGGCTTGAGCCGGGTCTCTGGTTTTCGGGTCATATGCTCATCTCTAAGCATACTACCAAGGTGGCTTAATTGTTAGGAGTCTTGTTTCACATTTGAACCTTCCTAGATAAACATCTCGGATGTGGTTATGAATATGGTCAAAAACGGCTACCGGATTAACTGGTTAGAATGCATGGATTCGAGTAAAAAAACTCATCATTTTTTGGTAACTTTGAACACGAAAAATCTTTATTTACTAAGCACATCTTTATGAATGTTTGATTTCTTAAATATCCCATCTCAATCAAACACACGCAAAGATGGTTGAAAAGCATTGTTCTATTGTTGGAATCGTTCGTGACCTATTAAGAGAATATGCAAAGATTCAACATAATATTCTGGAGAATATCCAAAGATTCAATATAATATTTGGCATATCAAAAGAATATGTTATATGTGAAATTGACATTTAGTGTGGAGCTTACTATATTGTGTTAGCATGCTAATGTGCAAAGACAAGATGAAAGGGTGTCTCACTCTTCTTGGATTTTTACATTAGTCCAACGTAGTACGTTATGTCATGGATTACGAGTACTTCTTATGCCTAATTTTCTACATTTTATATATATAATAGTAAAGTAATTACTTTGATATAATGTCTTTACTCAATTCATTGAGCCTTTTATATACAATTCATACTGAGTTTGGGAATCGAAACATCTTCCCGAGCACAAAGACTCCCAAGGCTTACCATAGAAACATTCTTTTTCAAAGGTTTTGTTAGAAATTTTGTATAAAAACGAGCTTGTGATTCAATGACCGGATATCGATACGAATCATGAGATCACTTTCCAAATACAACAATTTGACCGTGTACAGTCTATGTATCATGGATTTTGTATTGTAATAATACGTGTATGTTCTTGTATGCGCCCCAAATATAGGATTATGGCAGTATTAACTTGCCCAAATCTTCTCCTCGGAGTCAGGAACGGTTAATGGTAGTTAGGGATGCACAAAACCTATCAAAGGTACCAAAAGGCGGGGGGCTACGCCTACAACCCTGTAAGGGGTTCGGTCACATTGACCCACGTTATTTTAGTCCCGAGCACGTATACATTGCTTTATAATGAGTACACTAAAATTTTTAACAGATTTTAACTTTCATTTCTGAAAATTTTAAAAGATTTTAACTTTCATTTCTTAAAATTTTAACTTTCATTTCTTAATATTAACCTGGACCATGTAACTTGAATGGTAGGTTGGGCAATTCGGTCTGGTTTGGGGATTGTCTTCGGACTCTTCACGACAACAAATTAATTGACATCCACGACTTCATTATTATTTATATTTGTTACCAAATGGATCGGCACATCACATATATATTAAAAATGAACAATAAAACTTAACATTGACAACGTCGATCTTTGAAAATATTGGAAATGACGAACATCCGAGGTAGTATATGCCAAGGATTTTACCACTACGAAACTCCCTAGCAATTTACTTCACTATATCTTTAGTATTTCTGTCTATTTTTACCTACTAAAAACAAATTGTTTTATCCATGTTTTATTTTAATGCATTTTACATATCATATAAATTCTTGTGTTCGGATCAAGTACAATTCATACCAAAATGGCACTGAAAGTTTTATCAGCACTTGATGCTGCAAAGACACAATATTACCACTTTAAAGCAATCATAATCGCCGGTATGGGTTTATTTACTGATAGTTACGATTTATTCTGTATCCCTCCGATCATGAGAATGATCGGAAGGATATATTACTCCAAGGTATATAGAAATGAGGACGAAAAGGATTGGTTTGAGGTAGATAAACATGGGAACGACACACATTGGTTTAATATCCCAAAATCCATCGCATCCGCGATGATTGGAGTTGCATTGATGGGGACCGTGGTCGGGCAACTTGTTTTTGGACGGCTTGGTGACCGTGTTGGACGTCGGCGAGTGTACGGTGTTTCACTTTTGATGATGGTTGTGGGATCCCTAGGATGCGGATTCTCACTTTCAAGGTTAACCTCAATGGTGTTTGTGAGCCTTGGGTTCTTTCGGTTTTTGCTTGGGATCGGTATTGGAGGGGACTACCCGTTATCAGCCACAATTATGTCCGAGTTTGCCAATAAGAAGACTCGTGGAGCGTTCATTGCCGGTGTGTTCTCTATGCAAGGGTTTGGAATACTTTTGAGTTCGGTCATTACCATGGCCGTGTGCTCCATTTTTAAAGTTTTTGCTGACAAGTTAACAACCCCGTTACAACTCCCACTATGGGCAAACACTGCTTCTGTCCCGCCTGAGTCAGACGTGGCATGGCGGCTTATTCTCATGTTTGGTGCTATTCCAGCAGCTATGACCTATTATTGGAGGATGAAGATGCCTGAAACAGCCAGGTACACTACCTTCTAATACGATCCGAGTCCAAACCGACCTTTTTGGCAAGGAACTTTTTAGGATTTCTAGCAGTTTTTTACGAGTAGCTTTTAGGATAATAACTTTTCTTAAACAAATGTCACATTTGATTGCAGGACCTTAAAACTTTTAGTTTTAAGCAAGTGGTTATCTTCTAGCTTTTAGCATTTTGAGCACTTGGATAATCATATTTCACCAATACCCTAATTAATTCATATAACTACCAACCAAATCCATAATTAATTATTTAGTTTGTCCATTCATACCTTTTTATTAATAGCTTCAATTACCCTGTCAATTAGAATCTTAAATATATATTTTAGAAGTTTAAATAACAACTATCAGCTAGTTTTGCTAAACATACCTTTAATCAACATGATTGTTTTGACTAGAAATGACGTTTCTTTTGTGACACTAATTATTGTGTTTCTTGAATACTGTTATCATAGATTCACAGCTTTGGTAGAGAAAAACACTTTACAAGCAGCAAAAGATATGGAGAAAGTGTTGAACGTTTCACTAAGCTCAATACGAGAAGATGTTGAGATGTTCAGCACACCAAGCTCAATATATGAAAACGTTAGGATGATGAGCACACCGGACACTCGTGCAGCTTTATCGAACACCTACCCTTTCTTTTCACGGGAATTTTTGCGACGACATGGTCGTGATCTCATAGCTGCTTCAACCAATTGGTTTTTGATAGATCTTGTTTTCTACCCTCTCAATCTGTTCCAATATCACGCGTTTAAAGGAAAAATGATTCATAAGAGCCATATGAATATCTACGATGATGCATGGCAAGTAGCGAAATTCCAAGCACTCGTTGCTATCAGCTCGACTATCCCTGGCTATTTTGTGACAGTTTACATGATTGATTATGTTGGAAGAGTCAAAATTCAGGCAGCCGGGTTCCTTTTTATGGCCGTAAGCTTGTTTACTATCGCTAAAATTAATACAGGCGGTTGGGGATCCGATCCAGGTATTGGGTTCATAATACTTTATGGACTTACCTTCTTTTTTTGCAATTTTGGACCAAACACGACGACGTTCATAGTCCCAGCAGAACTCTTCCCAGCAAGGTTTCGTGCAACTTGTCACGGGATTTCTGGCGCAGTTGGAAAAGTCGGGGCGATAATTGGATCGATAGGGTTTATTTGGACTTCACGTAATTCTCGAGATGGGGTGTCTGATACTTTAAAGGCAATGGGCGGAGTTTGTGTGTTAGGGTTTTTCGTGACCTACTTTTTTACCCGAGAGACAAAGGGGCGGTCATTGGAGAAAAATGAGAATGTGGACGAGTTTACAGGTGTTTGGTTTGTGAGATTCTGGCCCCACAAATTGTGGGACAGAGAAACCGCGCCTACACCTGGAAATTAATGTAATTCCATGCTGGGCGGTGTACGTCTACGAGTTGGTTGTGTTCAAGCATCCTTGAAAGCTGATCCTGAGTTAACTTTTTGTGTTCAACTTAACCGTCTTAAATTAATCTAGTGGCAGTGACGGATTCAAAAATATGTAATAGAATATATATGAAAGACGTAGAATAATGTTTGAGTTGTGTTCAGGCTATCTATTCGTGAATTCGGGTCTGACTTTTGGTTTGATTTGTTGGACAAATTAAACCTACAAACTCCCAAATATAGTAACCCATAGAGTGGGTAAAGAAAGAAAAGACTAAACTTTCATATTTCATTCATAGTTCCATACTAGAACATACGGTTATTTATAACCTTGATTACAAACAAGGAATTGAAATAAATTAATTACCACTAAGTGGAGCCTAAAACAAGGAGGAAACGTGTAATATGGTAACCGCTCATATCCTCTCATTTGACCAAGTAAGTAACAACTATATAATACTAACAATAATTTATTACGCATGAACATATAAAACAACGTGCAATATATGTGCATGGTTTTTCACTTCCAAAGTTAACTCCAAGCTATCCAGGCACGTATCAAAGTTGAGATTTCAACTAACATTTAATTTTATTGTAACACTAAGCACGCTACGAAGTTAGGAGTCATGTTTGGTTTGAAACATCCCTAGATAAACATCCCGGGAGTGGTCATAAATTAAAAGTGGTTAAAAACGGTCACCAAGTTAATTAACTGGGTTATGACGTACAGGGGCGGATGCACAATAGAAAGAGGGGGGGCAATGGCACCCTATAACCTTGGGCCAATTAAGTAATGACAACTAGTATTTATTCACTAATGAATCAAGTTTTTATAGAATTTCTATAAATGCCCCCTGTTTAAATTATGATGGCCCTCTTTAACTTGAAACATCAGCAATATAAAAAGTTTCATTTAAAATTTATCCCATAAGCTTGGCTTTCTTAAAAGGTCTTTTTCCATTGAGTCAATGTGAAATTCTTCAACGCCACTCACAAAGTTTACTCCTTATCATCTATTATAAAAGTACAGTATATGGCTTATGAAAACTTAATTTTGTTCAAATTTTTTAAATTATATACTAAATGTGAACAATTGCTAGTTATGTGTTTGTGATGTTCTACTAGACTTTTATTTTCTTTCGTTTATCAAGTATATACATATTATACAAAAAAGAATTTAAAAGTAATTGTTAGTTCTAAAGTTAAACTCGTGAAGCGTAATGAATTACAAAATGTTCAATGAACAAAAAAGAAAATTGTTCAGTACTTTACTAATTTTTCTTGAAGTTTACAAATATGACATTACAACGTATATGCAAATAATTAAATTGATTTTTCCTTGAAAGTAAACTATTGCTATAAAACATGTTAAAATTAGAACGCTAAATATTATACTCACCCGACCCGTTTTATATAGATTCGTTTTGACATGTCGTGCGCATCTCGCTCACCCGAACAGAAAAAACATTATCCATTTACTACGAACATGTTATTGAATATATATGTGGTCTCTCAAATATATCCCATCTCAATCAAACACACACAAATATGGTTGAAAGACATTGTTTTATTGTTGGAATCTTTAAGAGAATATGCAAAGTTTCAACAATATTCTAGAATATATGGAAAGATTCAACATATCAAAAGAATATGTTACATGTGAAATTGACATTTTATTTTGGAACTTACTATATCGTGTTAGCAACCTAACGTGCAAGACAAGATGAAAGGGTGTCTCACTCTTCTTGGATTTTTACATTAGTCCAACGTACGTTATGTCATGGACCAAATGCTAATTAATAGATACTCTTTATGTCTGGTTGGTTATTGTAAAACAAATGTTAAAGTTAAAAATAATAAGACGAGATATTGACCTTTAGATCATGATAAAAATAATACACGAAAATTTTATAAAAAAAAATATGTATGTTCTTGTATACGTCCCAAATACAAAATTATGGCAGTTTTCATTAGCTTACCCAAACCTTCTCCTCGGAGTTGGGAACAGTAGTTAAGGATGCACAAAGCCTATGAAAGGTATGCCTACAACCCTGTAAGGGGTTCAGTACCATTGACCCAGGTTGCTTTTTTAGTCTCGTGCATACATTGCTTTATACTGAGTTCATACAGTATAAATATACATTGACAATAACACTCTGAATAACACTTCCGAATTTCACGTAATTTGTTTGCCATTATTGTTGTGTTATTTGTTTTGATCTACGAAAAGGGTACCCACGGTTACTAATATGAAATTAATTGATCCAAAGAATATTCATGGATGAATGGCGAAAATCAATCCATCCCCTAAAATCTTATTATGAGATGGATAATACAGTTATCTCTATTATTCTCTTGTATTTTTTAAA
This sequence comes from Erigeron canadensis, assembly GCF_010389155.1. Taxonomy (NCBI): domain Eukaryota; kingdom Viridiplantae; phylum Streptophyta; class Magnoliopsida; order Asterales; family Asteraceae; genus Erigeron; species Erigeron canadensis. The sequence goes on along the minus strand of NC_057761.1, from coordinate 35,004,171 downwards.
TTTATTAACTTAAATAGTGTTTTAAGGAATTATTGGAAACACCAGGTACTTGTGTCATTCATACTAATTAACGTATATATAGCTTAATTTAATTAATCGACAAGAGACATAATTCATCAATTAACGACAACAAAGTTGACATTCACGACTTCATTATTATTTTATATTTGTTACCAAATGGAAGCACATCACGTATTAAGAACAAACAATGAACCTTAACCTTGACACTTTCTTTCAAAATATTGGAGACGGAGAACATCGGAGGTAGTATATGCCAAAGGATTTTTCACTACGAAACTCCCTAGCAATTTACTTCCATATATCTTTAGTATATTTCTGTCTATTTATACCTATTAAAAACACATAGTTTTAGATATGTTTTTTTAACCCATTTCTACATATTATATATATATATATATATATACTTGTGTTCGAATCAAGTACAATTCATTCCGAAATGGCATTGAAAGTTTTATCAGCACTTGATGCTGCAAAGACACAATATTACCACTTTAAAGCAATCATAATTGCGGGTATGGGTTTATTTACTGATAGTTACGATTTATTTTGTATCCCTCCGATCATGAGAATGATCGGAAGGATATATTACCCCAAGATATATAGAAATGAGTACGAAAAGGATTGGTTTGAGGTAGATAGAAATGGGAATGACAAGTATTGGTTTGAGGTCCCTAAAGCTATCGCATCAGCAATGATTGGTGTTGCTTTGATGGGGACCGTGGTCGGCCAGCTTGTTTTTGGACGGCTAGGTGACCGTGTTGGACGTCGTCATGTGTATGGTGTTTCACTTATGATGATGGTTGTGGGAGCTCTAGGATGTGGATTCTCGCTTTCAAGGTTAAGCTCGATGGTGTTTGTGAGCCTTGGATTCTTTCGGTTTTTGCTTGGGATAGGAATTGGAGGGGACTACCCGTTATCAGCCACAATTATGTCCGAGTTTGCGAATAAGAAGACTCGTGGAGCGTTCATTGCTGGCGTGTTCTCTATGCAAGGGTTTGGAATACTTTTGAGTTCGGTCATTACCATGGCTGTGTGCTCCATTTTCAAAGCTTTTGCTGACAAGTTAACAACGCCGTTAGAACTCCAACCATGGGAAAACACTGCTCCCGTCCCACCTGAGTCGGGTTTGGCATGGCGGCTTATTCTTATGTTTGGTGCAATTCCAGCAGCTATGACTTATTATTGGCGGATGAAGATGCCTGAAACAGCCAGGTACAATACATATACCTAGTTACAGACTTACAGTCCAAGTCCACACCATCTTTTTCTTTCTTCTGATGAAAAAGTAAACAACGACACAAGTTTTTAGTCCGGTTCACAAAATTTGTTTGAGATCCAACCGCTACCAAACTGATATGGAACCAGTATAAAATGGTCCGGTATGCAGTACTCATATGCAGTACCATAAGAGTCCGGTTTTGAACCATATCATATCCCTACTAAAACAACATGATTGTTTTCACTACAAATGAGGTTTCTTTTTGGGGACTATAACTAATTGTGTTTCTTGAATACTGTTTCATAGGTTCACAGCTTTGGTAGAGAAAAACACTTTACAAGCAGCAAAAGATATGGAGAATGTGTTGAAGGTATCACTGAGATCGATACAGGAAGACGTTGAGATGATTAGCACACCGAGCTCAATACGGGAAGATGTTAAGATGATTAGCACACCGGACACTCATGCAACTTTATCGAACACCTACCCTTTCTTTTCACGAGAATTTTTGCGACGACATGGTCGTGATCTCATAGCTGCTTCAACCAATTGGTTCTTGATCGATCTTGTTTTCTACCCTCTCAATCTGTTCCAATATCATGCATTTAAAGGCTATATGACTCATAAGAGTCATATGAATATATACGATGATGCATTGCAAGTAGCGAAGTTCCAGGCACTGGTTGCAATCAGCGCGACTATCCCTGGCTATTTTGTGACTGTTTACATGATTGATTATGTTGGAAGAGTCAAGATTCAGGCAGCCGGGTTCCTTTTAATGGCTGTAAGCTTGTTTACGGTCGCGAAAGTTAACAAAGGCGGTTGGGGATCCGATCCAGGTATTGGGTTCATATTACTGTACGGACTTGCCTTCTTTTTTTCCAATTTCGGACCAAACACAACCACGTTCATAGTCCCGGCAGAACTCTTCCCAGCAAGGTTTCGTGCAACTTGTCATGGGATTTCTGGTGCAATTGGAAAAGTTGGGGCAATAATTGGATCCATAGGGTTTCTTTGGTCTTCCCGTGATTCTCGAGAGGGGGTGTCTGACACTTTAATGGCAATGGGCGGGGTTTGTGTCTTAGGGTTTTTCATGACCTACTTTTTTACTCGAGAGACAATGGGGCGCTCATTGGAGAAAAATGAGAATGTGGATGAGTTTACAGGTGTTTGGTTCTTGAGATTCTGGCCTCACAAATTGAGGGCCAGAGAAACCGAGCAAACACCTGAAAATTAATGTCTACATGTCTGTTATTAGATGGAAGAAGATGTCTCTGGGTTATTTGTGTTCAACCATCCTTGTAAACTAGTCTCACTGGTGTGTCGATGATCAGAGGTTGTTAGTGATCTGATCAGAGGTCGTTGGGTAAGTAGAAGTTCATCATATTGGATAACTTAAAGTATTTGTGTTTGATTTGCATGCATTCAGCAAAAAGAGTGTTAGTTATTTTATTAATTCATTGGTTTTAATGTGAATTTTGAGTTAAAGATTGCTAACAATATGTAAAGTATATCATACCTCATGTCGCCAATTTACCAGTAATCCCGGCACGAGCAACACCCATCTGTAAAATGATGGTAACGGTTTGTATCTCGAACTATAAGTTCCCTTGAGGTAACATGAGATGCCAACTTCATTACCTGATGACAGTCATTGCATATTCTAAGATTTTTCACTATATGAATCGGCATCCATGCTGGTAAAGTCATCAACCCAAACGCCAATGCAAGCTTTTCACTATGATACATGGAACTGGTTTTCTTAACATACAGTCCTGCTTCTCCTATCATTTTAATAACCTCCCCTAACGTGTCATAAACGTCTTTGATTTTTGGATGATTAGTATCATTTGCTGTAAATACGTGAACCCTGTTATCTGCTTCAATCCAACTGCATCCTGGATCCTTTCTTATTCTTTTATCTTTCATAAATCGTCTAAGATTTGAGACATTCTCCAAGTTCCCCAAATCAAGATAAATATTGGCTAAGAGAACATAGCTTCCAGAATCCTCTGCATCTAAATTAACAAGATTCTTTAAAGCAGTTTCTGCCATTGTTGAATTGCCATGAATCCTGCAAGCACCCAGCAAAGCTCCCCAAACAGCAGCGTTTGGTTCCATTGGCATTTTGTCGATAAAATCTTTTGCCTTTTCAACAAGCCCTGCACGCCCTAGTAAATCCACCATGCAGGAAAAATGCTCACATGTTGGATTCACTTCATGATCATGAATCAACATATCAAAGTAATGATGACCTTCAGATAATAATCCGGAATGGCTACAACCTGATAGAACTGACACATAACTTATATCGTCGGGCATTATTCCCGAACTAATCATCTTTTCGAAAGTATAAATTACTTGATTACCCTGACCACTTTGGGCATACCCAGCCATCATTGCGTTCCATGAAATCAAATTCTTGATAGGCATCGTATCAAATGTTTTTTCTGCTTCTTTAATACGACCGCATTTTGAATACATGGTAATGATTGTGTTTTTAACTGAAACATCAGAAGCAAAACCAAATTTTTCAGCTTCAGAAACGATTTGGTTCCCAAGTTTTAGTATGGCTGCATCTGCACATGCACCAATTGAACTTACAAAAGTAATCCAATCTGGTTTTACCCCTTTTTGTCTCATCAAAACATAAACTTTGAGACCCTCTTCCCATAATCCATGGTGTACATATCCCCCTAACATTGAGTTCCAAGAAACAACATTTCGTTCAGGCATATTATCAAAATATTCTTGAGCCTTTTCAACATAACCACTATTAGAGAATGATGTGATCATTGTTGTCCAAGATATGAGATTTCTATGTGACATCCACTGAAATGTGTTTTTTGCACTCTGAATATCACCGCATTTGGCATACATTGTAATAAGAGCATTTGCTACTGGGATTAAATGGTCAATACCAAGTCTGACTGAGTATGCATGAATCTGGCTTCCAAGATTACTGTCCTTCAAGTTACTACAAGCTCCTAAAACAGTTGCTAGAGTGAATTGATCAGAAACCACGGGTACTTTTTTCATCTCTTTAAACAATGAAAACGCCTCGCTTCCATTGCCACAATGTGCTGCGCCACCCATAAGTGAAGTCCATGATACTATGTCGTGCTCTTTCATATCATTAAATACCTGACGTGCTTTTTTGAAATTCCCACATTTAGCATACAAGTCAATAAGACCACTACCGACAAACTCATCAACACTTAGTTGAAATCTGATAATCCTGGCATGCAAGTGAGTCCCCCATCCAAGTTCATATACGCTGGTACAAGCACTGAGAACACTAGCATATGTCATGGAATATGGTCTAAAACCTTGATGACACATCTCAATAAACATACCAAGCGTCTTCACAACATTCCCATGCTTAGACAGAATAGAAATAATCATGTTCCAAGAAACAATATCCCTTTTAGGCATTCTTTCAAAAAACTCCAAAGCCTTTGGTGCACCATATAATTGCGAGTAACCATAGATCATGGAATTCCAAGAAAACAAATTCGGGTTCACCATCTTTAAAAAAACACGTTCAGCAAAATCCGGCTTCCCACACTTAATATACATATCAACCACCGACGACTCAACAGAATCATCCCTTAAAAACTCAAACTTTGTAACCAACCCGTGCACTTGCATAGCCAAGTTCAAATCTTTAACACAAGCACACGCTTTCATCACACAAGTAAACGAATACACATTAGGAACACATTCAAACCTCCTAACCATTTCCACAAACACCTCCACACACTTCTCCACCATCCCGTTACGGAAATAACCCGACATCATAGAATTCCAAGAAACAACATCTCTTTGAGGCATTTCATCAAACACCTTCTCTGCATCACTTACCCGCCCATTATCAACCAACCCTTCAATCAGTGCATTCCAACTAAACACATTTTTCAACTCAATCTCATTAAACACAAACATCGCCTCATCGATTAACCCACAGCCTGCATACATACTAATCACATTATTTTGAATAAAAACCGACCCTTTTAAACCCGTTGTGATCAATTGACAATGCAGCCCTTGAGCCAAAGGTTTCGACCGAATTCTTACGCATTCTTTCATTGATTCGTAAAATTTTTGAGATAGTTCCATATAACATTGATTTGGGGTTTCGAAAGAAATTATCTTTTTTGAAAGATTTGTGTGTTGGGTTGCGAAAAAGCGGCGGATGATGTAAAACATTAGATATTGTTAAAAAGATTGGAAATTTGGGGGGTTTTGGTTTCATTTGATTGATTGCATTCAATAATTTTGTGAACCTAACTACATAAGAATGTTAAATATGAGCTGATGAATGTTAAAAAAGCTTAACAAGTTTGAAATATGAAATTGGATATAAATTTGCGCCAATTATGGTTAGGGTGAGAGTTACATATGTAGTCCTTGAACTATTTGGTAGATGCCTTATTTGCGCCAAATATGGTTAGGGTGAGAGTTACATATCATTGCTTCTTTTAGAAAGTGCCTTAACAGAACACTTATGTATTTATTAAGCTGTCTTTGTGTGTAATTTTTTTTTTTTTTTTGTCACATCATATCCTGTGTTGGTACATGGAATCGGAATGTTCGCAAAAACAAGTGTCCATACAACGCAAAATCAAATTTGTTAACATAGATTTGGATTTTAGAGGAAGCGTTAAGAACCCTTAAAAAAATAAGGAATACAAGAATAATTTTGGACCACTCATTTTATCCAATTTTTAAAATTTATCCAAATCATTTAAAATGTTTTATCTCACAAACCGTAAATTGTTAGATGAAAAAAAAAAGTATGGGTAGTCTTAAAATTTCGTCCTCTCATTAGAGATGCAATTCGGTATACTTTTAATGAATTTTTAATTTTTGTTTTTTTTCATTACACGTATGTAGGATTTTTGTTTTCACATGTAAATTTGTAAATGACCATCTGTACACAATAATCAAGGTTAAGGGAGAAGCCCATCAATCCATGGCTCCGTCATGGTGCCCGTCATTCCATGGCGGAGCCCGTTAGGTAGACCACCGATCACCCCTTATGACCTATCACACTCAATGACCTATCACCCCCACCAGTTACCCTTTATGAATTTACTTAAAGGCGAAGCCCGTTCCGAATCACAATTTTCGTTCAACCTACACATGTGTAGTTTATGTGTAAGTATCAAAAAGAAAACGAAATTTAAAAAGTCGTCAAAAGTATATCTGAAACGACACAACTCGATTAATAGAAAAATAAGGATTTTTTTTTTTTTTATATATAAGCCCACTGCGCCGCAGTGGGTGGATGCAATCCCTATTGCGCCGCAGTGGAAGTGACATGCTCCCTGGACCGAGAATCCCCACTGCGCCGCAGTGGGCACCAGTTCAGCGACACCAAAAATCGTTAGATGCTTAATCGAACTTATAGACTACCAAAATCAAAACCAAACTTCATAATACAACATTTCTAAGTTCAAATAAGTTTTCAACTCGGAAATAAGCAAGGTAAAAGTATCTGTTGACCAAACATTCATTTTACCACCAAATGGGTCAATTACCCGAGTTGACATCTCACAAATGACGACGTACAAAATTAGAAATTTCGGCATGACCCATTCGTAAAATCATCATCCAAACCTGTTACGGATTATGAGTTTCTCCAAAACACATTTAAACAAAATCAATACATTACAACTACAAAACGACCCATTTAAAATACCCAAAAACTCGAGTCTAACTCTAGATATCATAATAATTCTCCAAAAAGACATAACAAGAGTACAAAGAGCCAATAGTTCAAAGGGGTCACTATGGGTCCTATTACCAATACCATTATCCGCATTTAACCAACGCCACCCATATCCATTAAGCATCTTTAACTCCAATCTTTACAATACTTACTTTCTTCCTCATCCGGGACAACCTATAAAAGGGTAAACAACTAAAAAGTAAGCAAAGCTTAGTGAATAATCTTGCATACGTTTATACATACGAAGGAGGGCAATGCTCAAGGGACTGTTGCATATGGACTATGACACCGTCGTGTCATATCCATAATACTCACCCTTGGGCTAGGCATTACATGGATCCATATAAGCAAATGATTACCATCACAATCAAATATATCAATAAGAAATGCTCCACATGAGCCTATGGCCACCGATTAGGCCTGTAATCAAACTCAACCATAAACATGGGACTTAACGCCAAATCAATTACCACCATGGACTCACTCAACATGAATGGTAACTGACCCAAGGCATATATAAAAGTATGCAAGAAAACTCACCTCCTCCGCGAAAACCAAAATTATAAATCAAGAAAACCGCATGAACACAAAACATGTATGCTTCAACCTAGCAACAAATCATAACGCATAAAGGATCATCAATCACATACTAGGCCATCTAGCCATAATCACTAGCATTTCAACACCCAACCCCTCATTTCCAATCTTATATAAATCTTGGGTTGGTTCACATAACATGTATCTCTTACATCATTTTCAATTGGCCAAGAGTTACTTTCGTATCAAAATTGTTATTAACATATTTGACCTAGCAGACTTCAAACAAGCATAACTCAAGTTCTACTTACTCTTTTTACTTGATTCCAGTGGCCAAATTTAGGTGACACATATACCTACCTTTTATCTTTAGTGACCAACATGTGAATTGCCTTTCAAAGGTGATTTCTGGTCGTTTTAAAAATCAAAACTGCTGCTGTTAAACAGCTTTGACCCTACTGCCTTCAAATGACCATAACTTGAGTTCTACACCATATTTTGACCTCATTCCAGTGGCCACTTCTTCTTAACACATTTTAGTACATTTTATATTCAGTGACCAAAACATGAATTAACTTGCAAGAATGTGTTTTACCCGTTTTAACAACAGACATCAGAATCATTTTTGCTGAAAGATCAGCATTGCGCCACTGGATTCAAAAATTCATAACTAGAGTTCTACTTCGAATTTTGAACTCATTCCAGTGGGAAAATTTTGCTAACACAATAACCTACATTTTCTTTTTAGGACTCAACAAGTGAAAATGCTGTCATGAAGGTGTTTAACTCGTTACAACATCAGGGGCAGAATCTGTCCAGATTTCTTCTTACTTCCATTCATCAAAATCTATCATGCAACTCAATTAAACCCTAATTTGATTAACTTACAAGAACCCTAATTCATATTATATCAATTTAATCAATATAAAGAAAACCCCCAATTTCCCCAATTCAATTTAATAATAAGAACCCTAATTTCTACAATAATTAAAACTATGATTAATAAGAAAATTACCTTAATGTTTCAAGAACAAAAATCATGAATTCAAGCCCTAATTTCTCCTCCTTCTTCCTCAAAATTTCAGCCACCACCACTAGGCATAAACCCCAATCCTTTAAATTTCTTAGATGTTATAAAATTATTGTTATTATTAATCTTTGATGGAAACTTGAATTGTTTGGAAGATTAAGCTTGGAATTAGATTGAAGAATAAGAAGAATTGAGGAGAATCAAGATAGTGGGGAGATGATTCAACAAGAATGAAATGGCTGAACATCCTTTCTACATGCCACGTCCCATAATATTTTTGGTGGGTAAAATACCCGCTATCCGCTAAAGTTCCAACTAAAACAATCCCATGTTCAAAAATAAAATACTATGAAACTATTTTAATGTCAAAACTATAATAGAGGTCAATTTTTAATTGGCTTAATAATTTAGGATGTTACAATATCGAGTCGCATTTCTAATGAAAGAGACCATACCTTTTTTTTCATCTAATGATTTAAAATTTGTGAGATAAAACATTTTGAATGATTTAGATGAATTTTCATTTTTAATTGAAGAGAAAGAAAAGATGTGAAAATGTGTAATATAAAATTGTTTTCGCGTTTTTTTATTTATTTGTGAATTCTCAATATACCCACCCTTTAGATTTTAAGCATTATATATACATTTTGTAGACCTATTAAACTATAATGGCCCCTTTTTGGTACAGAAGTTAAGTCAATACAAAGATCAAATACAGAACACTTATATATCATATTTCTGTAGAAGTGCATAAAATTGATCAGTTTATTTGATAAAATGTCTAATCATGACAAGATTATAAGATATATGCACTAGATACAAACAAGAGATTTATCAGAATTGTATCTTAAAAGTTCTATCATAATTCATAAATAGTATGAGTATTTGGTTTTTTGAATAGAAATACAATATGCTGTAAACAAGCAGTTGAAACATCAGAAGCAGAGAAAACCAATCAATAATGCTATAATTAACTTAACCACAAAACTTCTAACTATACAAGTATGACCAAAACGAGATGCTCCCGGCCAGTGATGGGCGTAGGGTTCCTCACCACGTAAACTACACGATTACAAGAACATAGATTACACGTGTCACCAAATCTTACCATTTCACAGAGCAACAACTTACAGAACAACTTTCCAGGTAAACACACGCATAGCCTTGATCTATCCAGATCAGATGGTGCTCGATCCCGGCCTCTATAAGTTATGCAAAGATCTCCAGGTTTTAAATAACCAACTATAGGAGACAAATGAAGCTTAAAGTTGTCATCTTGATCATCCGGAGAATGGATTTTGTCTACTTTACCGTTATCTTTGCTTTTGTCGTATTATTCAGTCGTCATGTGGTATCTTAACAAATACAGTATGAAACATCGAAAACAATGTGACAATACCTTGCAATCCTTATTAACAAACTAAATGACAGTAATATTTAAAGTATAATCTTACTTTAGGAAAATAAAAAATAAAAAATTGGACTTCACTTTAGAACACGAATACCTGTACAAGTACTTTTTATAATCGATGAATGACATGAATACCCAGCGAAGGTATTTCAACCGCCTCTCCAATAAACTAAGGTCCCATTAACAAAAATAACCGTAAATTACCGATATTTTACTTAATACATAAGACATTATATATACATTCAGCCGTTTAATACTCTCAGCACTTATTGACTAAAAAAAAAAACGTCTAAATTTGATATAATGATATCTTAAGCCAACTCACTACAGTTACAAAGGAGCTAAGAAAGGTTTGATTTAAGTTCCGAAATAGGCGGTGCAACATATAATTTGCATCAGCAATATGAATTTTGTCAACAGTACTTACCTGTTATATTCAGAGATCAAGTGTAAGCCATCATATGCAAAATATGCTGCACCACCGTTTATGCCTCTTTTTATTTAACTTAACAAATTCATCAAGTAAATGCTAATTATTTATTTATAGCTCTATTGAAGATATTCTATCTATTTATAACCCTTAGGTCGATTATTAGCTTCCAATTGCTTTCAAGATAGTTAGGACTTAGGATTAAATTCCATTAACTAAAGTTAATAAATCTGAAGAACTTTTATTTACCAAGGGATAAAGCGAGTTAAAAATAAAAATAAAAAATTTTGAAATAAGGGGGAAGTATTTTATAAGGCTTAAACATTTACTAACAACTATAACACTTGGATATATTATGAGTACAAAAATACTTATGCCATTGAAAATAGATGAAAGTTTGATAAAAGAAACCTGAATGTGTGTGTGTAAAATAAACAGTTAAAAACAATAGTTAGAATTTACTTACATGTTTTATTTGAGGTATATATGAATGTAGAATTACAGATAGCAGGAAAACATATATCTTTTTATTGTTGAGGTTATGGCGGCGTGTGAAGAAGAGAAACCCTATGATGGATGGATGGATGCGTGGGTTTATATAGTTCCCATGTTTGGCTTCTTGCCAATATGTGTTTTTTTTTTTTTCTTTTCTTTTTTCCCCCGGATTGATGATGCTCAGAAAATGAAAGTAGATAAGTTATCGAGTAAATTACAAATTTGATCTTTTTCATCCCAACTTCTAAAGTTATGGTTTTTAATCCCTGATTTAATTACCCCCAATTTTGAGACATAATAGTCTAATTACCCCTACATCCCCCAACTTTGATTATGATTAGAGTTTTGATAATATTAAACTAGCACGGTTGCTACGCAATGCGACAGTATTGACGGCGATGGTGTCGGTGAATATTGAAGGTAATTTATGTAAAGGTAATTGATTTAAAGCGGAAATAGAGATATTTTAGAAGATAAGAAACTTATGGCGTAAGTTAATTAATCCTTGAAGATAAAATTGATCATTTCACATCTAGTTATTTACGAAGGGAAGTTCATTAAGAATATTTTGATTAATTCAAAAAATATTTAACTCTTTAAAAACTTTTATTTAGTAGTAAAGAAGTAAAGATAAAGGTACCAAAAAACAAGAGGTATTTTTGCCGTTTACTAATATCTTTTTGCTAGGAATAACGAGTTTTGTTCTTTTGGATATAAATTTGGTAACTAGAGCCCTAGAGGGAGTCTTTATGCATTGTAATCTTCAGGGTCTCAATATATTTCCGTAAGTCCTAACTTTTTTCACGTTAGAGAAAGAAATATCTACCAGAAGCAATACTGGTCATAGATGAAATATTATCGATTGTATTAAGTTAGCAATTTTTGAATTTTGGTAGAATGAATGAGGACTACCAGTCTACAACAATCAAGGAAAAGGGATTGTACCTTTATTTTGTTTCAACAAACCAGCTGGACCAAAGACCAATTCCGTTATTAAAAAAAGCACTTTTTCACTACTCTTTTTTAGATTTATTCCTTTTTTCAACATTTACAATTATCATGTCTCACTTTTATAAAGAATGTACAAAAGTTTTACTGTAATCCATTATTTGAAAAGATAAATATATTTTGCATTACCACATAAGATTTGTACATATGCTATATATCTATTTATTGACTAAAGGATTCATATCTTGGTTAGCTCCATTTCTTTACTAGCATAAGTTCACTTGAATCAATATGGCCCTTCTATGTCTCCTTACCGTCTTCCTCCACCTCCTCCGCCTATTCACCACCGTCTCCGCTGTAGGAATAAACTACGGCACACTCGGAAACAACCTTCCTTCACCAAAAACAGTAGCCCAACTCTTGCAATCAACACTCATAGACAAAGTCAAAATATATGACACTAACCCTCAAATCCTACAAGCTTTCTCCAACTCGGGCATTGACCTCATAGTTGCGGTCGAAAACAGCCATGTTGCTAATATAAGCTCTTCCAAGTCCGTGGCTGAGGATTGGTTTTCAGCCCGTATCGCCCCTTTCATCCCTGCCACCTCAATTGTAGGCATTGCGGTTGGTAATGAGTACTTAGCCATGGATGATGATGATGATATGGACCCTAATGCACTTATTGAAGCCATGCAAAACCTTCATGAAGTATTGTTGTCACATGGACTAGACCGGAAAATCAAGATCTCCACCCCACATAGTATGGCAGTGTTAGCCAGTTCATTTCCACCGTCTGCTTCCACCTTTGCCACCACCTTAATGCCTATAATGACTTCCATTGTCACCTTCTTAGCCGACACGGACTCACCATTTATGGTCAATGCCTATCCATACTTTGCTTATCGTGATAACCCTACCACGGTCCCACTTGAATACGCCTTACTTGGTAACTCAAGTGGGGTCCATGACCCCAAAGGGTATGTCTATACAAATATGTTAGATGCACAAATTGACGCAATACGCTCAGCTATTGTGTCGTTAGGATTTGGAAACCGATCCATTCATATAACGGTTTCTGAATCTGGATGGCCCTCAAAAGGTGAGCCCGGTGAAACAGCAGCCTCACCGGATAATGCAAAAACCTACAATAGTAGGCTAATCACCAAGGCGCAATCAAACAAAGGGACCCCAATGAAACCTAATGACAAAATAGATATCTTCCTATTTGCTTTATTTAATGAAAACAAGAAACAAGGTGGTTCAAGTGAGAGAAACTTTGGGCTGTTCAATGGGGATGGTTCAAAGGTTTATGATGTGGATTTGAGCTGTGAGTTTTGTAGTGGAGCCAAAATGGAATTTGGGTTTGGGCAAGGGTCAAAGATAGTTCAAAGGGGTCCATCAGTTTGGTGTGTGGCTAAGCCACATGCGGATGAGAAAGTGGTTCAGGGTGTGTTGGACTTTTGTTGTGGCCCAGGTGGTGTGGATTGTAGGGAGATTGATGAGAATGGGAATTGTTTTGGGCCCAATAAGGTTCATGCACATGCATCATATGCAATGAATGCATATTACCAAATGCATGGAAGAAATTATTGGAATTGTGATTTCAAAGGAAGTGGTCTTGTCACTTTCAGTGATCCAAGTAAGTATTTTCCATCTTTTCATTACTGTATTATTTTTCTCCCTTTTCTGGAAAAGTGCTTTTTATGCTAGTTAATTGTTAATTACCTAATTAGTGAGTGTTACATTTGTGAATTTGTTTGTTAGATCGAGCTTTATATGTTTAATCCAACTATGATTTTCTAAAGAAAGAAAGCAAGAAAGAAAGAACCAACTTGCTCAGTGTCGCCTACCGTGAGTTTTGAGCCCCAATTCCTCAACGGTGTTTGGGGGAGGTCAAAATGTAGGCAGACCTTACCTTTACCAAAGTAGAGAGGCTGCTTCTATTGTATACCTAAATGGTAGAAAAGTTCCTCCAACCTTTGCATGGGATGAACTAATAATGCAAACGGATGGTAATGAACTAATATAATCGATTAGTAATTATGGAATTAACATTACTTAGAAAAGATACAACAGTTTTGGCATGATGAAATTATTTCATGTTAGAATTGAATCAATGTTATTGTGATAAAAGGTAAAACAATGTGAAAGAATATTGGAAAATCAATATTTCAATAGCACAACAAAGATCTAATTAATGTTCATAGAAAAATACTTTTATATGAGATAATTACTTAATTTGTATAAGACTTGAATGACTATTGTTAGGATCTTTGATACTGATTTGAATATAGAAATTGTAGCGTGTTAAAAAAAAAAAACTAGCTAGTAGCAATGTCGTACACTCTTGACATGTTTTACACATTTATTCGAGATTATCTCTAATATTGGACTCATCTTCAGACGAAATGGGAATGCTATTTGCAAATTGATAATATCTCTGATATTATTTTGAAGTAATTTACTGATCTTATTTTTCTGATGGTTTTAAACAGGTTATGGAACGTGCATATACTCCCATATGTAGCAAGGGTCTATGGAATATGTGAATCCTATGGAAATATATATATATATATATATATGGTTCAATATTTCAAAATAGGAACCGTAACTTTTGTGGTAACTAGGAGTTTGTACACCACATCGAAATCAACTCTTAATCTCATCCATTCGTCTCTTGAGTCTACATTTGATCTTTCATTAAGTTTAATAAATTAAGTTCCTGATCATCCTATTTGACCATCCATAAATTGATAGTATTATCATTCTATAGTATATTAGTATCGTCATTCTTGTAAGATGTAGATAAATTACTATACTTTGAAACAAAAAAGAAATACGACTACTATTTAGCAGACTATCCTTATGGTCATTTCTAATTTATGTAATGGGTTACATATTGTTTTTAAGTTTATTTACATTTAAAACGTTTTAAATATATATGTTGTGAAAGAAATCTTTTTTTCAAAACCACTAAAATAGTCTTTTGTAAACTTATGAATGAATTTGTTCAAGTTTTACGTTTACATATGAGTAAATGACTATATAATTATATATAAAGTTTTATAACGTTTCTTATACAACATACATTTTATTTATTTATTTATTATTTTTAAAACGACAATGCAACATACATTCATATAACGTTTCATATATTAATGAACTGTAAAAAAAAATATATGATTCAATACATAAATAAAAAATTCTCACAAATTGTTTTTGAAATTAAGTTATCTTTCTTTAACACTAGCACGGTACCCGCGCAATGCGGCGGTAATTGTGACGGTAATGGTGTGGTGATGGAGGCGATTGTTGGTGGTGGAGACGGCGTCTGGTGTAGATAATTAATGTAAAAGTAATTGATATAAAACGTTAATGAAGATATTTTAAAAGAGAAAAGACTGATAGTGTAATTTAATCATTAAGGATATTTTAAATAATTCTTCCATGTAACTTTTAAAAAGAGAGTTGTTTTCTTTATTAGATAGTAGTATAAAATTATAGATTAGGTGTATATGGAAATTAGAATTAAGAAATATGGGTATTTTAGGTATAAAAATGTACTAAATTTCCTAAAATAATATAGATCAGTTTGCTATATAATAGGTTATAGAAGTAGTATAAAATTATAGATTATGTGTATATGAAAATTAAAATTAAGAAATATGGGTATTTTAGGTATAAAAATGTATTGAATTTCTTAAAATAATATATATCAGTTTGCTTTATAATAGGTTATAGATTATAGATTAACAAGTAACGAGAATACTTTAACCCCAATTGATGACAAACTTGTATGGGTTAAGTCTTCGAACCCGCAAACCCTAAGGTTGTTAGATTTTTAATTTTGATCAAATCTTTATCTTAAACTTGTTTTTGGTCTTTTTGACCTTAGTCTTCTTTTATTAGTCGAAGAAAAAAACAATCCTACATTACTTTCAACTAGCTAATAATTTCGGTTTTAACCCGGGCACTAACTAAAATTTTTAAAACAAAAAAGTTAAAAGAATATATGTAGTTTTTGTGATTGATATATCATAACTTGGTTTGGAGATATTAAGTTGGCTAACATAATATATATGATTAGTATTTATTGCATTAACAAAACATAAAAAAGAAATTTACAATCAAAAAGTAAGAATTTAATATAAACATTTAATAAACTAGCTATTTATTTTTAAAAATATTACAATATTAAATTTAAATATAACATATGAAATTATAAATAAAATCAAACCTTTTGAAAGAAAAATATAGACTTGTCACATAATACATTTTTAATAGTTTTAGAATTCTTTATTATAGATAAAGATTAGATGAGATATAAATGGTATACATTTTCAATGATTGAAACTAATTTAACATATCATAGTGACGCATTCATAGTAAGTAGGTTGGCAAGTTTTATTATTAATCAATTTATTTGTATAAGATGGGATTTGCGTTGACTTATAAAATAGAAAGAAAACTAGTTACACACATAAAAGGTCAAGAGTTAATTGCAAAATTGGTATTTGTGGTTTATATACTTTAGCAAAAGATGTCTCTTTTCAAGTATTATTGCAATGGGGGTCGTTGTTTTGAAAACTTTTTGCATGATTGGTCCCTTTTTAACAGAACCGTAAGTGTGTCGTCAAGTCTGCACATGATCATCATGTACAGTGGTAATATTGTCTTTTCATACAAAATATAAAGGACCCTCATAGCTAATGAACTCGATAAAGGACCTCCATTACTAAAATGTAATAACCATATGGATCACTGTTGCAATTAAGTCTTGATAATACATATTATCATTTGTTTTTATCTTGCCAATATATATATATATATATGAAATAAAAAAGTAATAGTACTATGAATAATTGTAGAAAAGTCTTAATAATTTACACATTTTTTTAATCCATCACTAAAACTTTTTAATTTTTTTATAAAAGAATGAATCTTAATAAATACTTAATTTATACATAACTTTTAATATACTTTAGCTTTTCATGTTTATTGATAATTTAGTTATTAGAAGTATATTTTTATAAAAATATCCCAAAATTTGTGAATGTTTCAATTGCTGATGGTAATCAAATCCACTTAATAATTTATATTCACGTCTTAAAAAAACAAATTGTGTTACACGATATATCAAAAATATATTAAAACAGTTTGTTAATATTTATATAAAAGTAAACTATGTATTTATTAATTAATATTTATTAACAAAGTAATTGCATAAATGTTTAATATGTTACATAAATGTTTAATATGGTAATTATATTTTTCGAACAGGTTTATTTTTTAGTAATATCAAATTTCTAACACATAACCTTTAATTTCGTGACCATAAATAATTATAAAAGTTTGTATATCAATTATTTAAAAGAAATAAATAAAAGTTATATAAGGTATATCTCTATTATTAAAATTTTGAGTATACATAAGTTTACTAATTAGAGATCTCACACACTGACAATTGTATGTTGCAATCTCTTGAATTAAATCAAAAAAGATATAAGTTGTTCATTGCAAGATTGGTCCCTATGGTTTTTCTATATTAACAATGGGGTCCCTTTCCGAGTTTACTAACAATGATGGTCCTTTCTGAATTTTTTGAAATGATGATCTTGTGCAGACTTGACGTAATGGCCACGTGCAGACTTGACGACACTCACTGACGATTTTGTTAAAAAGAGACCAGTGTTGTAGAATATTCTCAGAATAAAGACCCCATTATAACGATACTTGAAAAGAGAACCCCATTATTAAAAGATGTAAACCACATGACCAATTTTGCAATTAACTCAAAGGTCAAAACATATGGTCTAATAGACAAGACGGTCAACCTCTTTTTTTACTTTTCTCTCAATATGTGAAGGTCAACCCAATTTGGTATTGTTTGTTATGTTATTGGTTTAAAACGTCACACATATATTAAACATCATATTACCACTTGCTATTTGCTTATACATTGATGGTTGCCAACCTCTACATAGGTTTATAAAAGCTAAAATATAGGAGTATATGATAAAAACACACAGCTTAGTAACATATTTATAAATTATGAATCATTGTACCAACAACTCTAGAATTAGGAGCATCTTAATCTTAATCTTATATCTCTATATAACTAAGAGAGGATAGTTTTTTGATTAGTTGACAATTATTAGAGAATGTCATGTAGGATTTTTTTGTTATGTGTCATACTTACATTAATTTCTTAATTTTAAACATTCTTTTAAAATTATTCTTTACAATTCATTATTATTTAATAATAAAAAAAGTAAAAAGTAAAAAAAGAAAAAAAACCATAAATGATAATAAGTCGGCTGCGAGATCATCCAAATCAAATGACATATCTATTTCCATATTTTTAATAGTTTTTTTCGATTTGTTTTCTTAAATTTACAATAGTCTTCATATTTTATATCCTAAAAATTATTATAATTACATAACATTTTATTACCTATTGTTTAAATTACTATTTCTTATAGATATTTTATTGTTGAAAGTTTATAAGGTAATCATTTTTTTATAATTACGAGAGCAAGTACTTGCGCGTTGCGGTGGTGAGATGGTGGGGTGATACCTAGGTCATAGAGTATGATAGGTTATAGGAGTTGATATGTCATAGAGTATGATAGTAAAATGTCTTAGTCGTACGGGTTCCGCCCTCGGATTTAAAAATTTGTCGAAAGTATATCGAATGACATCTCTAATGAAAGAGCATGAAATTTTAAGAACACCCATACAATTTTTATAATTTATCGATGTACAGTTTTTGAGATAAAAGATTTTGAATGAATTGAGGGAATAAATGATTTATGGAGGAGAGAGAAAAAAGATGATTGATTGAAATTTGAGGAGAGGGAAAGAGTATTATAGTTATTTTAGATAAATATAAAATAAATAGGAGAGACATTTTGGGGAAGTACTTAAAATCAATATTGAAAATTTCAAGTTCAATGTTGAAAATCTAGGAAAAATCTGTTTTATAATATAGTATAGATATTGATCTTTTTTCACCTCATACATGTATTATTATTATTATTATTATTATTATTATTATTATTATTATTATTATTATTATTATTATTATTATTATTATTATTATTATTATAACTAAGTGAGGATAAGATGTATTATTTATTATTTATTTTTATCGAAATTTAATGACAATAGTTATTCATCATGCAACGCATGGGTTTAATCTAGTTTTAATATATACTAAAAGACAATTGACCTAACCTTATTTGACCAATCACAACCCTCAATTTTTCAAACTTAATTAAAAAATGTCTAAATTAATTTACACTTTTAGGTTTTCCATCACAAATTTACACCTTTTGATTTTCCATCACAAATTTACACTTTTAACCTAATTTAAAAATAATTAATTTACATTTTTTGGTTTTTTATCACCAATTTACACTATTAACCCAATTTACAAATAATTAATACTTTAGTGCATAATTCCCCCCCCCCCCCCCCAATACACATACACATAAATATAGATACAGATTTGGAGTAATATGAATTAATATTTATATCAATAATTTATTTTATATTATTAATTGTAATCAGACTATAATTAGGATAATCATTATTGTCATTAGTAATTAGAATAAAACTATATTTAGGATACTGACGTGCGTTTTTTTGTTTGTTTCAAATTTTTATTACATGTAGTACAAGTAAATATCCCAAAACCCACTTTACAGGCAGAGGACCTGATCAGATGCAGTATAGTTAAGTGATAAGTACATGATCGTTCGTTGGGATGCATTGTTTTACCTAATCTAGTAATACGTGTAATTTTAACGGTTGTGGGTTGTCACGATTTCCTATTAAACTAATGCAATATAAAGTAAATAAAAGCGCAACCGTTGTTCAGCGAGAAGCTTAGTCTGAAAATAGTTTGAGAAAGCAAATAACAGTAATTAAAATACTTGTTTGGCATCTCCGATCTCATGATAGGACCGAATACTATCCTACCCATTTGTTAAACTATTGGAAACTTAATCACGACTCATATTCTCGTTAGATTTACTTTGCCTAAATAGTTAGTGTTGTCCCTAGACTCACACTACCCCATAAACAAATTCTCGTTAGATTCATTGTTTAAGCATTAATGACCTAAAGTTCATGCTTAGTTACCCGGCTCATAAGCCATGGCCAGATAGTAATTATCTCCGGTGACCACAATGCTCGTTTCCAACTCAAACGTGTCTGACATTGTTAAGCTTCATGTTCTATTCATTCTAATTACTATGGTTCTGGATCCCTCGGTTACAAGTGAACCACCTTTTACATCTAGTTATAGACCGACTAATGTTTTCTATCCTAGCATATTAATCCTAGTGTATGATCATAGACAACCATCAGAATTAAACTAATATATTCGGGATATACAACCGATAACAATATGAAGAACTAGTAAAACATGGATCTACAATAAACAGTAAAACACACTCCAACAGATCTAACAAATAAAGTAAAACAATAAGCTTCTACATGGTCACATCAATCCAAACAAGTATTCAACCTACTAGCCTGACATTATTAAAGGAATAACAAAGTCTGAAAAGATGAAAGACATTGTTTACCAACTGAAAGTAAAATAAAAGAGTAGATCTAGGTTGAAGATGAAGATCGGAAGGTGTTAGAAGCTCCAAAATCTTCTTAGAATCTGCAAAGTCGACCTAGGGTTGAATATGGGGCGGCTAGGGCTGCTGAATCGGCTTTCTCTTAGGGTTTTGAGGATTACTTCGACTTAAATAGGTGTTTAAGTCGGTTGATGATCTAGGCCGCCCAGCGGCGCTGGCAGCTACTGCTGCTCCTCGATTTGCTTCGTTCGGCTCCTGGATCACCTCTTTGTGTCTTGTAACTTCATAGGTTTGTAAATAAATAAACCTCTTTGTGGACAAGTTCTCAACAACTCATTAAACCTCTTAAATGACTCATGAAATGTTTCACCCGATTGTTGTTGAAAGGTTCTAATGGAAGTTCTTGCATCACTAGTCTTTTGCATTGTATAATACTCATCCAAGAATTGTTGTTGCATTTCAGCCCATGTAAAGATACTACCCGATGGCAATGATAAAAACCATTGCTTTGCTTTATCCTTCAAAGTGAACTGAAATAAAACTAGTTTAACTTCATCCGGAGAAAATCCTTGACCTCCAATGGTACCACAAATAGCCTCAAACTCCGACAAGTGCAAATAAGGCTCCTCCGTTGCTTTACCATAAAAACTCGGTAGAATACTTAAACATTGAGGTCTAACTTCAAAAGCTCTACCCCTCAACACCGGTGGTACTATAGGTGAAGCATTAACGGCTATGGCGGGTCGAAAATGACTATCAACTCCTTGTGGTGGAGGTTGATAGTTCATATTAGGATTGACACGGTTATGTGGTTGGTTAATGGGTGGAACTCCACGACGATTGTGACGTGGTGGTTGTCCTTGAGGAATTCTTGGGTTGATGTATTGAGGTTGGTTAAATTGAGGGTATTGAACGTTTTGTGGTTGCCCATAATCATCTCCACCATTCCAATCATATCCATCATAATTATCAAACCTCCCATCATTCCAATTATCAACTCTTTCATACACCGACTCCGTATACCGTGATCCTTCTCCAACAAAGGTTGGTGTTCCAGTTCGATGAGGAGTTGTGAATCCACTTCTCACGGAGCGGGGTGGATGTTGTTGTTGAGGTTGGTTTTGGGGTTGGGCATTTTGTTCAAGGTTAGGTTCTTGTTGGGTTCCGGTTGGTTGAATAATTGGTGGCATATTTCCGGGATTACTCATGTTTGCACGGTGAAGTACTCGGTTTCTCCTAGCTGTTTTCTCAATTTCCGGATCAAACAACAACGGTGATTTCTTCTTTGAATACCTCGTATGCATAAACAACCTGTAACCTACACAAATAACACACCTAGTGTAATTCGGAAATACAAAAATACAAAGAATTTAAACCACTACTAACAAAACTAAACTAATTCTTTTTGTCTTTTCTGAAAATGTTAACAATTGAAAGCAAACTTTAACACTTTGCACACCGATTCCCCGGCAGCGGCGCCAAAAATTTGATCGATGTCGTTGAACCAATCAAAATTAAAACTAAATACCAATAATTAGTACGGGTAAGTAGAGTATCGTATCCACAGGGAATCAAGGGAAAGTGTTAAACAAATTACAAGAGTTAATTGAATTAGACATAAACTTAAAACGATTTGATTGATTGATTTGTTTGATTAAAACTAAAAATGGGCATAAACTTAATAAAATACTTCAATTAAATAAAGGGACCATTCTCATGCTTCAAATTATGTTTTCAAAAGTATAACCTAACTTATGTTCGTTGGAAACCACATGGACATGATTCGTTATATGCTTGGATTGAATGAATGCTAAGAACTAATCAATTAGGTTGTGATGATTCACGATAATGAAAACCGGAGAATTGACATAACTAAATTATCTATTCATTAACAAGATTACAAATTCATAAGAGATTCTTCCAATAATAATTGATTAACAAGAATTTGAAATCAAAAGATAGATGGAATTCATTCAAGTCATAAACTAGTAATCATTCAAACAATCCAAACAACATTAGATGTAAAAGACTAATGGGAAATTAAACATCTAATCCAACATGAACATAAGAAAAGTTGAATACAATTGTCTTACATAATTGTTCACATGAGAATGATCAAAAGAGAATTAGCCTAAAATCTTCATCATTGATAATATCATTGATTCTTCAATTAAAGCTTTGATCTCCATGAAAATATGATTTGATGATGAAATTGGGGTGTTGTGTGTGTTAGGAAACTGCCCAAGGATGAGAAATTATGAAGTGTTAACTTCCCAAGTCGTGTATGAAGGTATTATAAACTGAAAAGTAATTAAATCCCTAATTTTCGGATTTTTAGTACAGCTCTGGCCGTCCCAGACTGCCTCCTGGCCGTCCCAAACTGCCCTCTAGAAATGGCAGTTTTCCAGATTTTTGCCTTGACACTTCTTGACTTGATTCTTGACTTTGCTTGACTTCTTAATGATCCATTTAACTTCAATTTGTCACCAAAAACCTGAAACACTTAACAAACATAAACACGCCCTAATCGTCTATTAACATTCACAAAACATGTCCATTTTCATATCTTAAAGTAGTACAGATTAGGCGTTTATCACATTCCCCAACTTAATTCTTTTTCGTCCCGAAAAAGACATTCATCATGTGACAAGTCAATTTACAACCCCATAATATATCCTATCACCAAAGAAACACCATATAAGAATTATATCGATTATATATACTTGTAAAACTCAATCTTCAAGCAACCTTCAAAATACAATTGGGCGAAACTAAGTAATGCAAACCAAACTACATAGTACAACCAACTCACAAGACTTATAACTATCAAAAGATTTACGACTAGCAACTAGAAATATATAAATGTGCAATTAAACCTAATAAACCTCAAATTCGCCACAATACATGCATCACACTCTCACAATGTACACTCCCCTCGGTTCATATTTGAGTGAATTAGCAAAAGATGTGCCAATATATGTATATGAAACTCTCAACTCATTATTGCACACTAAAAGTCATAGGCTAGTACACAAATCGAATCAAGACCTCATAACTCAAACTATTACTTCGGTGTTCATACAAGATTGATGGAAATATGGAATGAAACATGGTAATGATTCTCAATTGGTGATTTACTAGAATGATTTTTGAACAATTCACTTTTGGTTCTTTTGAATCAACTTACATGGATAATTGAATAGGATTTCATTATGACCATATACTTTGACTTTTCAACCGGATTTTTCGATTTAACTTTGATTTGTTCTTTCTTTCGATTCATCATCATAAACAACACAACTTTGAACTATTAACGGATTTCATGACGAAGTGAGGTGAAATATTGAATAATTTGTATGATCGTTTTATAATTTTAAGCACATAATTCAAGCTAGAGGTCTTAACACGGTAAGTGTACTAGTTCTAACCTAATGTACAATAATGGTTCACACAATATGATAATCACAAGAGCAATGCTACGCTAACAATCTAAATCAATCGTCGACGAGGCGTTTTTCTCATGAAATTGAAGGATATAACGGATAAATAAATGTGATACATGCATTGTGACTCACAATTGGCATATTACCCTTATTTGCACATTTCTATGTTTTTACTTGCTAGCAACTCTATCAAGCGGCTTATAAATCAATCATATCATGCAATCTAGCCTACATCACCTAGCCCCACTTACATGTACTCATCCAATCACAAGAAAACCTCATTTTACAAACATATATAACTAATATAACTCGAACATTTTGTCTCTTTGATTCAATTCAATATTACAAGAAAGTAAATCAACATCTAAACTAGAAACACAAATGAAATTAACTAGAAATTAAATCTACCTACAAATTGAAAATGCAAAAACATCAAAACAACCTAGAAAAGCACATAGTCACACAAGAGAAATAGAAAAATGAATAGAAGGTACCAATCACTGGTGTGGACCTTGAGGTGGTCCAAAGATCGACTCCATCAAGCTCCGATACAAAGACTGACCATCAAATGAATCATGAGCAGCAGTAGAAGAAGAAGAAGCTGCAGAGGATGATGCTAGGGGATTACTCGGACCAGTCTCCATCCGTCTTACATAAGACTGCTGTGGTAACCACTCAGAATCGTGGCTCTGAGGATAAGCAGGATGTTTCTCCTCCTCATAATCTCCTATGGTTTGAAAGTTATAAACTGGAGGAGTCTCGATGAAAGGAAGTCCCGCAGTGTAATCCTCGTGATGACGAACGGCTTCCGTATACTGGAATCTTCTCCTAATCTCCAACTCATGAGCATATGCCATTGCTCGCTCATAATCTCTCTGCTCTTGTCGCCTAATTCTTGCTTCTTCAGCTTGTTGAGCAGCCAAATCCCACATACTCTTCTCAAAAGAAGTCCATTGATGATAATCATTAGGCCGCTTAATCCCAACATTCGGCCTAATTCCTCCTCTTCTTGCATCTAACAAACCAGAACATATCCTTGGTAGTTCTTCTTCATTCCCCACATTATCACCACTCGGCTCACCATGCTCATCAACATCCATAGGCCCCACAAGCTCCAATTGTGCCTCAACCTCCTCCAAAGTTAATCCATCCTTAGGAGCTATCAAACGCCCCATTGATTTCAAATCCTTTAAAATCCTACATTGAGGCCTATCCTCCAAAGCCCACTCAGTTCCATTCAACAATTTCTTCATGGAAACAACAACTTGATTAACCGGAATCGTGGGTGAATCAATTGTAGCGGCTTTATGACCAAAGATTAGGCGAGTAATGAGTCTTGGATAAGGAATGATCAATTTAACCTTCTTATTGCGACCCTCCCAAACGTTTGTCATGATAATGTGTCTAAGTGACAAGTTCAACTTTCCTGTTATCAAAGCATACAATACTACAACTTCTTGTAACCTTATTGAACCCTTATCACTACTTCTTGGACAAATATTCCAACTAATAATGCTCATGATCAAACGGGGTAACGGTTTCAACCTAGAACGGCTCAAATTCTTGTTTACATTCAAAGCATCTCGAGGATATGTGAACAACTCGGCTATCATTTCTACCAAGTTCATATCCGGGGCTACCCCATTTAATACATCATCAGACACAAAATCGAATGACTTTTTCGACTTAGGACCTAAATCAAACTTCACTATTTTATCCAAAGTTTCAAAAGACATTATGACATCTTTACCATCCACCTTACCGACTAACTTGGTGGTCTCGGGAGGTTTCTTACCATCAATCTTTTTCAACGTACCCAACCATTCCATGATACCTTCTAAATTCACTTCAGGATCATCATTATTATTCCATACTAAGATATTTTTCCAACCAATGTTTTCAAAAGCCTCAATGAACCCAAAACCTTTAAAATCTTTCAACAAAACTTTTCTTTCACCCAACAATTGTTTTTTCATATTTTCGGCCGTACCCATTTTATCTCTAAATAATACACATTGCCATTTATAAGGTAAAGAAGATAAGGGCTTACTACACGGCCATTCGGGCTTCTCTTCTTGTTGTTGAACTTCCATTGATTGTTCTTGAGTTGTGTCATCTTCTTCGTCATAATTAACCATCTTTCTCCTCCTTTTTTGTTGAGGTTGATTCGAAGAAGTGGGCTCGGTTGATTTGGCGAGAGTTTTCATCAATGCTCCTGCTTTTTTCTTCATCTTTTTCAGAAAAATCTAGGTCGAAATTGAACAAACAAAGGTAAGGGTTTTGTAGCTCTCGAAAAATTATGCACTTTTGAATCAAAAATTGTTTGATTTGGTTAAGAATTGATGAAGATATGTTGATTTGAAGGTTTAGGGTTTATAAGAAAAATATTGGGGAAGAAAAGGAAAAGAGAGGGAGAAATCCGATTTGATCGTTTGTGTGTGTGGGCTGTACTTAAAAAAAAAAATAATAATAATAATTTTTCAATTTTGAACTAATTAAATAACAATAATTAAATAAATAATTAATAAAATATAAAAAAGAACTTAAATTAGGTCAGTTGACCCGGTCAACCTACAGACGACCCGACCCAAACTACCAGCCTAGCCACCTCCTCTTTAATGCTCAGCCAAACACACCCCGTCCCTGTTCATCTTCTTCGTCCTGTTTCTTGAAAATCGGTCGAACCCCCACACCGTTCCAGACGCAGCCTGCCACCGTCCCAGACGGTGGTCTGGATTTTAGGCTCGACCGTTTAGTGACCGTAAGACAGAGGATATGGCCGTCTAATGAGCGTGCAACTTTTCAAGACAATCTGGAGTACCGTCCAAGACGGAGGTTAGCCGTCCCAGACGGTCTCTGTTCTGGAGCCCACCGCCCCGCACGCCTGCTGCCATCGTCCCAGACGGTGGCCTGGAAGATGGTTGTTTGGCGTCTAATGACCGTAAAGCAGAAAAAGGAGCCGTGTGGGAACCGTTTTCTGTTTTGGAACAATTGATGGGAGCGTCTGGGACGTCTGTTGACCGTCTAGGACGTTGACCAACTTTTTTTTTTTTTTTTTTTTTTTTTTTTTTTAAGTACAGCCACATACACAAATTCTTTTAAAACTTTTTCATTAAAACTTTTAAGTCCATATTTCAACTTTATAAAAATTTGGATAACTTTTATAAAAATGAATTTCTTTCCCCAACTTAATCGTACGTTGTCCCTAACGTACACATAAATTAGAGAGAAATTAATTAGCTCGAAAAATTGCAAACCGTTCTGTTTCTCTCCCGACTCATTCATCCCCCAACTTAATCCAAAGACATAGATACCGAAAATTATCCAAATTGTGTAACTATGCGACAAACATTAAAACAACTAAATAAAATTAAACGAAAGTGAAAACATACCGAAATTGAAGCGAAAAA
Source organism: Erigeron canadensis (assembly GCF_010389155.1). Lineage (NCBI taxonomy): Eukaryota > Viridiplantae > Streptophyta > Magnoliopsida > Asterales > Asteraceae > Erigeron > Erigeron canadensis. Next base: position 34,976,896 of record NC_057761.1, on the reverse strand, counting down.
CAACAAACAAACAACGGGTTGCCTCCCGTTTAGCGCTAAGTTTATTGTCCTCAGCCCGACATTACCTCAAACGATTTAAGCAACATCATAAGATGGTGGACTTGAGATAAAGTTCACCATTTCCTTTGTCGCTCCATTGATGTCCGTTGCATCCAAATACGGCTTCAAGCGGTGTCCGTTGACCATTTGCTTCATTCCATCTTTTGAATCTTCAATTTCAATCTCACCAAACTTTCCAACTCTTGTAATCACATACGGACCCATCCATTTGCTCTTGAGTTTTCCCGAAAGAATTTAAGTCTTGAATTGTAAAGCCAAACCTTTTGGCCAACTTCGAACACCCTTTTCTTCAACTTGGCATCATGAACCGCTTTCATTTTGTCTTTGTATGTTGATGCGCATTCATATGCTTCATTCCTCAATTCTTCCAATTCACACAATTGCAACTTTCTTTCCTTACCTGCACTCTCAAAATCCATGTTAACGGCCTTAACGGCCCACAAAGCCCTATGTGCAAGTTCAATTGGAAGATGACAACCCTTCCCATAAACCAACCTATATGGTGTAGTGCCAATAGGTGTTTTAAAAGCGGTTCGATAAGCCCATAAAGCATCATTCAATTTTATTGACCAATCCTTTCTATCGGGCCTGACCGTCTTTTGCAAAATTTCTTTAATTTGCCTATTGGAAACCTCAACTTGACCACTCGTTTGTGGGTGGTAAGGAGTAGCAATTCGGTGGTTTACGCCATACCGTTTGAGAAGTTTGCCAAACTGAAAATTTTTAAAATGAGATCCCCCATCACTTATGATCACACGAGGAATTCCAAATCTTGAGAAAATGTTACTTTGAACAAACTTGCAAACAACGGTATGGTCATTGGTTTTAGTGGCAATGGCTTCTACCCATTTTGAAACATAATCTACGGCCACTAAAATGTAGTAATTACCAAAGGAATTAGGGAAGGGACCCATAAAATCAATGCCCCAAACATCAAAAATATTAACAACTAAAATTGGTTGCATGGGCATTTCGTTTCTTTTGGTAATACTACCTAATTGTTGACACCTAACACATTTCTTGACAAATTCAGCGGCATCTTTAAAGATACTAGGCCAAAACAAACCACACATAAGAACCTTATAACCTGTCTTTTGGCCGCTGAAGTGACCTCCACATGCAAATGAGTGTGCATGAGTCAAAACCTCTTGAATTTCTTCTTCCGGAACGCATCTTCTCACCAATTGATCCGGGCCAACTTTGAACAAATCCGGCTCATCCCAAATGTATTGCTTTGCTTGTGCCAAGAATTGTTGCTTCTTTCTTTTAGGCCAATGTTCCGGTATTTTACCTGCAGACAAGAAATTCACAAAATTTGCATACCAAGGAATAATAGAAACAGTTAGTAAATGTTCATCTGGAAACGTTTCATTGATCTCCTTGGTTGATCCATCCATTGATTGAATCCTTGACAAGTGGTCCGCTACCACGTTCTCACTCCCTTTCTTGTCTCGAATCTCCAAGTCAAACTCTTGTAATAGCAACACCCATCTAATTAGCCTTGGTTTTGCATCTTTCTTCTCCATCAAATGCTTGACCGCGCTATGATCTGTGTACACAATGACCTTGCTACCACAAATGTAAGAACGAAACTTGTCAAGTGCATAAACAACAGCAAGCAATTCTTTTTCGGTGGTCGTATAATTCAATTGGGCATCCGATAAAGTTTTACTTGCATAATAAATCACAACGGGTTTCTTGTCTACCCGTTGCCCCAAAACAGCCCCAATTGCAAAGTCACTTGCATCACACATAATTTCAAAAGGCATGGACCAATTAGGTGATTGCAAAATGGGGGCTTCAACCAATTTATCTTTCAAAGTTTTGAAAGCTTTTAAACACTCTTCATCAAAAACGAAAGGTACATCTTTTAGTAACAAATTACACAAGGGTTTTGTTATGACACTAAATCCTTTAATGAACCTTCTATAGAACCCGGCATGTCCAAGAAAAGAACGGACACCCTTAACATTGGTTGGAGGGGGTAAAGTAGAAATCACTTTGATTTTGGCCCGGTCAACTTCCATGCCTTTATTTGAAATTACATGACCCATAACCGTCCCCTCTTGAACCATGAAGTGGCTCTTTTCCCAACTTAAAACCAAATTTGTCTCAACACATCTTTTCAACACTTTTGTAAGCTCATCAAGACAATTTTCAAAGGTTTGGCCAAAAATTGAAAAATCATCCATAAAGATTTCTAGTGAATCACCGACCATATCTGAAAAGATACTCATCATACACCTTTGAAAGGTGGCTGGAGCATTACACAACCCAAATGGCATTCGTCGAAAGGCAAAAGTCCCATATGGGCATGTAAATGTGGTCTTGTGTTGGTCATCGGGATGAATAGCAATCTGATTATAACCTGAATAACCATCTAGAAAACAATAAAACTTCTGACCTGCAAGTTTTTCGATGATTTGATCAATGAATGGTAATGGGAAATGATCTTTTGAAGTAGCGGTATTCAATTTCCTGTAATCAATGCACACCCTCCACCCGGTGATGGGTCGGGTAGCAATTTGCTCACCACTATCTCCTTTCACCACTTGAATTCCGGCTTTCTTAGGTACTGTTTGTGTTGGACTCACCCATGTACTATCCGAAATTGGGTAAACAATTCCAGCATCCAACCATTTTAGCACCTCTTTCTTCACAACTTCACGCATATGAGGATTCAACCTTCTTTGAGCATCACGTGAAGGTTTTGCTTCAGAATCGGTGATTATCTTATGCATCACAATTGATGGACTAATGCCTTTCAAGTCGGCAATTGTCCAACCAATGGCCGCCTTGTTTTCCTTGAGCACTTTTAGCAATGCCTTTTCTTGCACTTCTTCCAAATTTGATGCAATAATCACCGGTAAAGTTTGTTCTTCTCCCAAAAATGCATACTTCAAATGAGATGGGAGCTCTTTCAACTCAACTTGTGGTGGACTTTCAATGGAAGGCTTGAGATGGGTATCAATATGATCCGGTAGACTTTCCACCAAGTGAGTCCATGGTGGTCTACCTTCTTGAATTGCCATGATCTCCCAATCCTTCTCTTCCTTCTTCAATGTTTCACTATGCTCCGCAATTAACCTGTCAACTAAAGCACAAGACTCCCGTGTGTCCTCCTCATTTTCATGAGAAATACACTCATCAATGACGTCCGCCATAAAGCATTCGTCACTAACTACGGGGTTAGGAACACTAGCAAAACATTCAATCTAATCTTACGGTTGCCAAAGGTCATTTCAACCGTACCCCTTCTACAATCAATTAATGCATTAGCGGTGGCCAAAAAGGGTCTACCCAAGATAACGGTGGGTTGCCTAACATTACCGCTTGGTGCAAAATCGAGTACCAAAAAGTCTACGGGGTAGTAAAAATCCTCCACTTTAACTATGACATCTTGGATAATTCCCCTAGGGAGTTTGAGTGACAAATCAGCCATCACCAAGGTGGTGTCGACTTTTTCCAATGGTCCAAAGTCATATTGGTCATACAAAATACCCGGTAGGATACTCACACCCGCCCCAATATCCAAAAGTGACCTTTCCATCTTAAAATCACCAACTTGAATTGTAATCAAAGGTGCTCCTGGATCTTGGAGTTTGGGTGGGAGTATGCCCATCACAACGGCACTAACTTCCTCATTTAAAACAATTTTCTTTGGAAGCTTGTGATGCCGTTTTTGGGTACACAAGTCCTTGAGGTATTTAGCATAAGCCGGAACTTGTTTGATTATGTCAATAAGAGGTATATTGATTTTCACTTGTTTAAAAATTTCCCACATTTCTTCCTCATGGGGACCTCTTTTCTTAATTGTAGGCCTAAGTTTTGGATCAATCAAAGCCAAAGGGAAAGGAATGGTATTACCCTCCATATCCTTATCTTGTTTTTCAGAAAATTTTTCACTAGACCTATTGTTTTTTACCTCTTTAAAAGACACTTTTTTACTTGGTTTAGGCAAAACAAATTCCGGTTCATGCTCACTATCTTGGTCATCATCAACATCCTCCACCACACCATCTACCAGTGATGATGGAGGTTCAACTTTATTATCATAACTCCTACCACTACGAAGAGTACTTACATTATTTATCTCCACATTCTTAATATTCTTTGAGCCGCTACTTTGGTGTTGTGGATTGATCTTTGTGTCACTTGGTAGCTTCCCCGGATCCTTTCTCAACACAGCCACATCTTCCGCCAATTGACCAACTTGCTTTTGCAAACTTTCAACCGTTTTGTCCCGAATCTCATTCTTTCGATCCATTTCCTTCAAGTACTCCATAATCTCCCCGGTTGATACCTCATTACCTCCCGAATTCCCACCTTGGTTATTACCTTGTTGATAGTTCCTTGGGTAGCCTCTATTGATCCCTTGATTTTGGCCACCTTGATAATTTCCTTGGTTGTAATTTCGGTTTTGGAACGGTTGAGATGGTGCTCCACTGGTTTGGTTGTTTCCTTGAAAGTTCGGGTTGAGTTGGTTTGATGAATTCCCATACCTAAGATTTGGATGGTTTCTCATTCCGGGATGATAAATATTGGAGTTCATGTCAAATGGCCTCTTTTCTCCAAACACTTGATTCACCTCTTCAACTTCTTCCGGGAGTAATGGACATTGCAAAGCCGTATGCCCAAGCTCATCACAACTCTCACAAATTGGGTATTCTTGAGAAACTTGAGCAACACCCCTATTTTCAGCTTTCCCCAACTTGGCAAACTTTCGCTCCAATGCCTCAATTCGATCTTTTGTTGCTTGATCACTTGTTGATGATAGTGAAGCAATTGGATGCCTTGTCCTCCTATTTGATTGAGCTTGTCTCTTTGAATTCACACTCATCTTCTCCAAGAATTCCCAATCAACATCTTCGGGATTTGTCAAGAAAGTACCATTGCTAATAGAATTCACATCTCTTTTCTCTTCCGGTAACAAACCATCATAGAAAGCCGTGATCAACTCCCATTTAGCAATCCCATGGTGTGGACAAGTTCTCAACAACTCATTAAACCTCTTAAATGACTCATGAAATGTTTCACCCGATTGTTGTTGAAAGGTTCTAATGGAAGTTCTTGCATCACTAGTCTTTTGCATTGTATAATACTCATCCAAGAATTGTTGTTGCATTTCAGCCCATGTAAAGATACTACCCGATGGCAATGATAAAAACCATTGCTTTGCTTTATCCTTCAAAGTGAACTGAAATAAAACTAGTTTAACTTCATCCGGAGAAAATCCTTGACCTCCAATGGTACCACAAATAGCCTCAAACTCCGACAAGTGCAAATAAGGCTCCTCCGTTGCTTTACCATAAAAACTCGGTAGAATACTTAAACATTGAGGTCTAACTTCAAAAGCTCTACCCCTCAACACCGGTGGTACTATAGGTGAAGCATTAACGGCTATGGCGGGTCGAAAATGACTATCAACTCCTTGTGGTGGAGGTTGATAGTTCATATTAGGATTGACACGGTTATGTGGTTGGTTAATGGGTGGAACTCCACGACGATTGTGACGTGGTGGTTGTCCTTGAGGAATTCTTGGGTTGATGTATTGAGGTTGGTTAAATTGAGGGTATTGAACGTTTTGTGGTTGCCCATAATCATCTCCACCATTCCAATCATATCCATCATAATTATCAAACCTCCCATCATTCCAATTATCAACTCTTTCATACACCGACTCCGTATACCGTGATCCTTCTCCAACAAAGGTTGGTGTTCCAGTTCGATGAGGAGTTGTGAATCCACTTCTCACGGAGCGGGGTGGATGTTGTTGTTGAGGTTGGTTTTGGGGTTGGGCATTTTGTTCAAGGTTAGGTTCTTGTTGGGTTCCGGTTGGTTGAATAATTGGTGGCATATTTCCGGGATTACTCATGTTTGCACGGTGAAGTACTCGGTTTCTCCTAGCTGTTTTCTCAATTTCCGGATCAAACAACAACGGTGATTTCTTCTTTGAATACCTCGTATGCATAAACAACCTGTAACCTACACAAATAACACACCTAGTGTAATTCGGAAATACAAAAATACAAAGAATTTAAACCACTACTAACAAAACTAAACTAATTCTTTTTGTCTTTTCTGAAAATGTTAACAATTGAAAGCAAACTTTAACACTTTGCACACCGATTCCCCGCAGCGGCGCCAAAAATTTGATCGATGTCGTTGAACCAATCAAAATTAAAACTAAATACCAATAATTAGTACGGGTAAGTAGAGTATCGTATCCACAGGGAATCAAGGGAAAGTGTTAAACAAATTACAAGAGTTAATTGAATTAGACATAAACTTAAAACGATTTGATTGATTGATTTGTTTGATTAAAACTAAAAATGGGCATAAACTTAATAAAATACTTCAATTAAATAAAGGGACCATTCTCATGCTTCAAATTATGTTTTCAAAAGTATAACCTAACTTATGTTCGTTGGAAACCACATGGACATGATTCGTTATATGCTTGGATTGAATGAATGCTAAGAACTAATCAATTAGGTTGTGATGATTCACGATAATGAAAACCGGGGAATTGACACAACTAAATTATCTATTCATTAACAAGATTACAAGTTCACAAGAGATTTTTCCAATAATAATTGATTAACAAGAAATTGAAATCAAAAGATAGATGGAATTCATTCAAGGTTATAAACTAGTAATCATTCAAACAATCCAAACAACATTAGATGTTAAAAGACTAATGGGAAATTAAACATCTAATCCAACATAAACATAAGAAAAGTTGAATACAATTGTCTTACATAATTATTCACATGAGAATGATCAAAAGAGAATTAGCCTAAAATCTTCATCATTGATAATATCATTGATTCTTCAATTAAAGCTTTGATCTCCATGAAAATATGATTTGATGATGAAATTGGGGTGTTGTGTGTGTTAGGAAACTGCCCAAGGATGAGAAATTATGAAGTGTTAACTTCCCAAGTCGTGTATGAAGGTATTATAAACTGAAAAGTAATTAAATCCCTAATTTTCGGATTTTTAGTACAGCTCTGGCCGTCCCAGACTGCCTCCTGGCCGTCCCAAACTGCCCTCTAGAAATGGCAGTTTTCCAGATTTTGCCTTGACACTTCTTGACTTGATTCTTGACTTTGCTTGACTTCTTAATGATCCATTTAACTTCAATTTGTCACCAAAAACCTGAAACACTTAACAAACATAAACACGCCCTAATCGTCTATTAACATTCACAAAACATGTCCATTTTCATATCTTAAAGTAGTACAGATTAGGCGTTTATCAATAGGCCTTCATCTTAAGTAACTTGATGCCATTTACCCTCACTCGCATCTTCTGTGAACCTGCGTAAACATACGATTCATTAAGTACCGATAGTTCCAGAATATTGACTCATTTAAGACATAGAAATGAGGTCTTTCGATAGGGCTTTTTATCATAAAATGGACACTCATCAGATACAAATTCTTATTATGTAAACCGAACCCTACAAATAAAATCATAATAGACGAAATCATTGAAAATCCCACAAACCAGCTACTATTTTTACAATATATTAATGAAAACTCGATCAATTGTGTAATCAAAGTTAACATATCATTTTTTTGGAAGAGTTTGTATAAAAGAAGTCATGCTACAATATCCACCCTTGATATAATTTAGCATTTGAGATTTACATTTGAATATGTCAATTTCTTTTTAAGTATATTTTTAAATTAAACGTATAAGTACTTTTTTGTTCCATATACCAATTTTTATATTAATAATGTTATAAAACCTGTGTGTTTGACACGGGCCAAAATCAAGTACAACACTAAATACAGTAGAACCTCTATAAATTAATACTCGATAAATTTATAAATTCGATAAAACTAATAATTTGTTAGTTTTAATTTGGGACTAGTACAAAATTAGACACCAATTAATAAAATAATAAGATAATATTTTTTTTTTAAACCCCAAAGTAAATATATAGGTTCCATCAAAACTATAAATTAATAATTTCTTAAATATTCTAAAATTTTAATATTGTTTAGTAAAAAATGAATCTATAGTCACCTTTTTTTCCAAACTTTAAATCTATGTTGAATTTATCCTTAAATTTCTACATTGCTCTTAAGAGTTGAGACATTGTCGTAACAAAAGGTGTGAAGAGTTGTTAGCCGCTTATAATGCTTATTTCCAAGTGATTGATTTCTAAATTAATGTATCATCCTCAACTTCATTATCAACTAGATTTTGAACAATCCATTACAAATTCTCCAATGCTTTGAACCTAATAACATTCATTATTTTCACCAGGATAATCCCGCAACTCATTCACATTCGTTTTGTGCTAATAATGCATACCCGTAATCAAGCTCACGAATGTCTTCTTCATAGTTTACATCGTTTAAATTACTTGAGCCGATTGAATTCATGAAACGAGTTTTATCGTTGAAAGCAATTTGCTTTGGACTCTTGTATCATTTAATGTGTGAATGTACATTAGATATGAAAATTTTGAAAGTGATACATGAACCTCTTTAAATTAATAATTTATTAATTTATCGATATAATAATATCTCGATAATTTAATAAAATATCCCGGTCCCAACATTATTAATTTATAGAGGTTTTACTGTAAGTGAAGTTTTAAGATTCAAATCTTATGACCCCTATATAATTATACTGTCTAAACGCTTTTCAGCCGTTTTAAAAAAAAATAAATCTAAAAGTGTGTCTGCTCGAAAACTTAATGATGGATGATTTTTTTTAAGAAAAAAGAAATTGTAATATACACAAAGGGAAAATAAATCGTATTGCAAACTTTACCTAAGCTTGGGTACTTTCACTTTAAAAAAAGTTACAAATTAAACTTTTAAATTATTAAATATACATACCCCTGAATTCTACATACCCCTGAATTTTACATAATTCCTCCTTCTTTACCTAAAATATGTATTGCATGCTTTACTTAACATTTCCCCGTACACAAAATGTATAAACTCTATTCGGTACATGAGTAAAAAGGTTATAGTGACCATTGCCTAACACATAGTTGTATAAAAAAATGTGTTATATTATTGCTATCATATTTGAAAATGGAATTGATTGTCTATCTTTATTTTTAATTTTAATTTAACCTCTTATAAAAAAAATTAGATTAATACTTTACGTATTTTTTTCTTTCCAAAATTTCCTTTTCACCATCTTTATGGTTCCCAAAATGTCTCTCAACATAATTTATTGTATGTATAAATATTATATTGGTGTATGTGTAAATATTATTTAGTATATGTATAAATATTATATTGGTTTATTTTTTGTTTTATTATATTAGTTCACTATTTTTGTTATTAATTTGTAATTGATTCTAATTTAATTAACATTGATCTTTTTATATAGTTTTAAAACAATCGATAAAATATTATAATCTATATTTTTGACTCACTCTATAACCAATGTATTCATCCAAAAGAGTAGTTATAAAATTCTGCCGCAACGTACGGGTATCATTCTCTATTCTTAATCACTATTCTAAACATCTAATATATTTAATTATATTTTTCTTATTCTTTTAGCCAAACTTTCCTTTTGTACAATTAACTTATTTAATTATCGATTTAGTTACTTTACAAGTGTACTATGCTATTATTTTTTTTACACAAATGTTTAATTTAAAGTTAATGTCGTTATGATATCTTTCAAACTGTATATTGTTGCTTTCGCATCGTGGGGATGAAACTTCGCACTTGAAACTGGGTCTTCCGATGGCAATCCTTCGATGCTAATTTAATCGACAATTTAAATTTAAATTTTAATATAAACTTTAAATTTAACGAGAGCAAGTACCCGCGCGTTACGGCAGTGAGATGGTGAGGGTGATAGGTCGTAAAGTATGATAAGTCATAGGAGGTGATATGTCATAGAGTGTCATACTGTCATAGCCAAATGTCTTAGCCGTACGGGCTCCGACCTCGGATTTAAAAATTCGTCGAAAGTATATCGAATGACATCTCTAATGAAAAAGCATGAAATTTTAAGAACACCCATATAATTTTTATAATTTATCGATTTACGGTTTTTGAGATAAAAGATTTTAAAAGAATTAGAAGAATAAAATAATTTATGCAGAAAAGAAAAAGTTGTAGGCATTGAGGTATGATACATTATGTATTATCATTTATATATTGTTGAAATTGAAAGTTGAAACCTTATTTGCCTTATAATATAGTATATCTATATCTCTATATATAATAAAGAAGAATTGTTTTTTAAACTATTTTTAGAAACAATTATGACGTGGCATGTCTACAATTTTTTTAAAAATGTTTTTAAGTTATTTATGATGTCATATCTAATTAATAAAATTTTAAAGATAAATAACCCATTAAATATTTTCAAAATGGTTTATTTTATTTATGATGTCTACAAAAATTATTCTTTTATTAGAAAACAAAATAAATACTTTTTTATATAATATCATAAATGTCTTTTTATGTTTTATTAATGCAATAGGTACTAATATATATAATTATTGTGTTAATCAATTTAATATCTTCAAGCTAGAGTTATAATATATCAATAACAAAAGTTATATACATTTTTTTAGATTTTTATTGCTTTTAAAATTTCTTTAAAAATGCTCGGGTTGAAGCCGGGCTGATTAACTAGTAATTTATTAAAACACTATTTATTATTATGGATTTGTTAAAACATTATTACTCAAGGGATCTAACTAAATTATTTTCTTTTTTATCAAATAAACACCCCTTTGTCCATTTCTCCTTTTCCTCTCTTTCTGATTTCCATTTCTAAGTAGTACCTTTTTTAGGGTTTCTTAAATTGGGGTTGTCACAATTGAAATATACTGATAACAACACTAAAACATCATAATCTTTCATTCACATTTATAAAAATTGGATCTTGATGCTAAAAAAAGGTTCCTACTTTTATGAATATATGATCCAAGATACATATCTTTTTGTTTTTTTTTTTAGTTCCATTTGTTGTTCAAGATTTAATCTTTGATTCCCTTCATTAGGTATAATTAGTCAAGATTTACTGTAAAGTTGCAAACTTTATTGTTTCTTTATGCTGTAACTTGAAGTTTAATTTGTTAGTTTTGTGTTAATTAAGTTAGTGTATATGGGTTTATGATTTTTAGTGGAATTAAAGGATAAAGTTGCAAACTTTATGTATTTTAGATATTGAATTATTTAGGAAAAAGAATAAAATTATTGTTTAGTTTTTCTATTTTTGGAATTTTTGAAGAATTTGTTGAGGGATTAGTAGTTGTTATTGAAAGAGGATTCATTTCGGGGTTGATTGGTTTATGCGTTTAAGATAGTGAGTATGGCTGCTGGAACCGATTTTTCGCCATCTTATGTAATAGTAGAAGATGGTTTTAATAATAATGATATTTCTTCTGGGGTTGAAGAGAAGTCTCAGAATTTGGATAATTTGAATCAAGTGGCAGTTAGAAAACCTCCAAGACATCTAGCGGTCGTTCGTCATAGTATCAGCACTGCAACGCTATTGACGCCTACAGATCCGGTATATAAGTCATTTCTATGTTGAAAGATGTTGATTTATTGCTTTTGTTATTGTTTGTTGACTAGAAATATATGTTAATACGGTTGATTGTCATTCTTGCTTGGATATCATGTTAGTCTTTTGAATACGTATTTTGATATTTATAGATATACACATAGTGGATATGTGTCAGTCTATGGCCATTGTGATATCAGATGAAATTTGTGGGTCTCATTTATGTATTAGAAATGTTTAGTTTATTAAATTAGTGTAGCTACGATGAACATTTATGATTATCGTTGTATATGCTTAACATTCTATTCTCCTATTATCTGTTTGATAGTTCATCATTGTTAAAACTTGTATTGGTAGCTGCAATAGTGAATAGTCATTTCATTTCTAAGATTAATAATTGTATCCAATTACAAGTGACGGTGTTACAGAAATACAGATACGCTTAATTAGGACTTTTATAGGTTTTTGATCTTTGTTTCAACTTTCAATACAAAGATTTAATAATATATATTACCTTTCTGTTTAGGAAACATCAAGCACCGATGAAGTAGTTGTAGACTTGTGCATATGACGTTGTTAGTGATCTTGGTCTTGATGAGCAAATATGTTTAATAGTTAGCATTTTGTTTTTATGTCATTTAAGGATGTCGATCCTGATAAGATGTGAGCTCATCTAGTTACCATATTTTTTTGCTTTTGATGTGTAATATTTGTTTTATATACAAAGGTCAACACGATCTCTGTCGATCCAACATTTTTCCTGCAATAAATACTACATTTTCTTTGAAAAAAATCCATCCCTAGCCACCTCTTTTTTGCATTAGCAATCGTTAGAAAGTAATATATTATATTTATTTCAGTCTACAGTGATCTTGTGCCTTTTAAATATATCATGTGTATTGAAAGACAACTTATTTATGCCATAGCCTTAGAGGTGTCATGTATTTCTGTACTTATCTTTTACTTAAGACCTTGTGTGTTGACTCTTTTATGTAACTTTGGCAGGACTTTGATCTTGGGATTGTTGGAGTCAAGTCAACTTCGGATGGTATATTGGAATATATGCCGATCATCCGATCAGGAAGCTGTGCAGAGAAAGGGCCGAAGGAATACATGGAAGATGAACATATATGTATAGATAACCTTCTAGAACATTTAGACAGAACAGAAGATTTCCCTTCCCTTGGAGCTTTTTATGGGGTATCGATTTTGTTCATTAATATTTTTTGACAGTCGGTATGTAGGCCCATTAGGTTGTCATCTATGCATTTCAGATTACGCATTATATCCTATTTATAAAAAAACTTTTGTGCTTTTATGTTGAACAGGTTTTTGATGGCCACGGTGGTACGGATGCTGCATGTTATGTTAGAAAGAACATACTGAAGTTCATATTAGAGGATCCACAGTTTCCAGGTTGCTTAAAGAAGGCAATACGAAGTGCATATTTGAAAGTTGATCAAGCATTTGCAGAGAACAGTTCGGTTGATATTTCATCGGGAACCACTGCGTTGACCACTTTTATATTTGGAAGGTAGGTGAGCCTCTTGTTTTTATGTTTAAGATTACTTGGTAATTGTAATGAGGAAGTTTTGCTTTTATTTAGTCTTATATCCGTTGATTATAGACAGTTAGACACATACACACGAACTTGCATACATATATATACACTGGCAAGATGGGTGGGTTTGGTACTTTAGGTAGTTCGTTTATGGGTCAATATGGGTAATTTTTTTTGGTATGGCGGGTTTGATTGATTAACCCGAAACGCTTTTTTCCTGTGAACATTAATCTTTTGATTAATTTTTTGCATGTCCAATATGACTACAAAGTTTATAGGATATAATTTAATGTTTTGAATAACATAATTTTGGAAGTTTAATGTATTAAAATTCCACTTTAGGCAAATTTCTAGCCGTTTGACCTGTTAGAGATAAACATAACCTGAAAGAACTTAGTCATAATCATATGGATTGAAATTGCCAGCTCATGGAATTTTTGGATATACAGAATGATGTTAGTTGCAAATGCCGGTGATTGTCGTGCTGTTTTAGGGAAAAGAGGCAGAGCAATAGAATTGTCAAATGACCACAAGCCTAATAGCATATCCGAGAGACATAGAATTGAACAACTTGGTGGTGTCATTTATGACGGTTACTTAAATGGGCAATTATCTGTTGCGCGAGCTCTTGGGGATTGGCACATGAAAGGCCCAAAAGGCTCTGCTTGCCCGTTAAGTGCTGAACCTGAGTTACAGGAAATTTTATTGATGGAAGAAGATGAATTTCTAATTATGGGATGTGATGGACTATGGGATGTCATGAGCAGTCAATGCGCTGTAACAATAGCTCGGAAAGCATTGATGATCCATAATGACCCGGAAAGATGCTCGAGAGAGCTTGTTCGTGAAGCACTTAAAAGGAGTACATGTGATAATTTAACTGTAATCGTGATCTGCTTTTCACCAGATCCACCCCCATGGATTGAGATACAACCTCAAGGGGGACATAGGAGGAGTATATCTTCAGAAGGGCTAAATTTTCTTAAAGGCATTCTGGATGGTAACTCGTGAGGTTTTAACGGCCGGCTACTAGACTATCAAACTTGAACCATGGTGCCAGCCTGGGGGCATGAAATGGTTCGTGTTTATAACGTTTTGTGTACTTGGTTTGGGGGAATAAGACCGTTATTATTGACGTCTTTTATGTTTCCTTTTTACTTTATTATCTTGAAATTTTGTACATTTTGGTAAGCTGTGTCATTGATAGATAGTACTCTTATTTAATTATTTTTCCCATTGTACAATATTTTTGAGTTTGCTATAGTTCAGGTTCCTTAAACTTAAATGTTAGTCATATTTTAACCCATCTTTACAGCTTGAAATTTGTATTAATTAGATTATGTATGCCACTATTAGATAAAACCTGATTGAAATACATAATAATATCAGGATTATTTGTTGAAACCTTTTAGGAACAACAGGCGAGTTAAGAATACTTTGCCAGTTTTACCAACAGTAAAACCTGATTCTTTATCCTCCTGTAGGATGAATTGATTATAGCTTAGATTCGTACAACACAAAAAACAAAACTTGATTGTTGAAAAATGTCAAACCACCTATTTATCGGTGATTCTTCAAGATTTCAAGTTTTCTTGTATGAAGTTCTAGGAAGTGTTACATAACAATTCAGATACAAGATGAAACAAAGTGACCCTAAATTAGTATTCATGTAAGTGTCTTGTCTATGCCGCTCCTTTTGTTGTTATATTGCAGTTCCGTGATCAAGGGTTCTTCAAAGTTCTCCATGAACTTCATCATCATCTTCATCATCATGGCTCGACTGATGGTTCTCACTGCACACAAATGCTAGAGATCAGAAATGCTCAAAGAACCATTCAGCACTACTGCACTAGCAGTGTAACAAACATGAAATTTTCTGGAATATTGCATGTTACTGGTCAAAAGAGTCTGAATGATGATTTATGAACAAGCTATGAACTGGATTTAAGTATACTCTCATCCAGATCATGAAACATAAAATCTATAAAACTGAACCCAATACCGAAAGTGCCTAAGTTTGATATGAAATCATAACAAGGACTAAAGATCAAGGTTTAAATGTACGGAAATGAGCCTCGAGGCAAACCGAGGCATAAGGTTGAGGCGATAATAAAAAAATATATAGAAGTTATATATCTAATATCTTATATTAAAAAAGAAAATACTAAACATCAAATAAAGTTCATAATCAATCAAATAACATAATTTGCATCATCTCCCAAGTCATAATCTAGTCATAATCTTCATGAACTGAATCAATCAGATATTAATCGCCAATTATTTAGGTTAGGATATCTTTATATTCATGGATCGCCCAATATTAATCGCACATATTATTGTGTATTTATATTAATGGATGTTTAGAGTATTTTAGGTCAGGATCTGCCTCAAAAAATATATAATTGGCTCCAATATTTGCCGCCAAATAGATATTGGCTCCAAAAAAAAATGCCTTGGACCGCTTAAACGCCTCTTGCGCTTCTATACGGCCTCATCTACCAGAGGCGTACGTACCAAAAGTCCACCCTGAGGCGCTGCCTCATACGCGATACATGTACGCCTCGCCTCAAAACCGCTTTTTAAAACCATGCTAAAGATGATTTCGAAAATTGTCATTGGTGATTCAAAGCTACCTGGACTGTTTGCAGTGATTGCTAAGGTCATGGCACAGAATTTTGCTGACTTCTCCTACTTTAAATGATCCTTTCATTATCAATTCTGCGAGCTGCATTCAAATACCATAACTATCAAAAAAGAACGAATGAACCAAAGAAAATGCTCGGGTTCCATTTATTTTACATGAACTCCATTCTTTCTTAAGATTACACTGTATTAATGGGACCCATAATATGGATATTTATCCCACAAAAGGATAGAAACTTCGCAACCAATGATCAATTGCAGAATACTATAGATGGATAGTATTGGTTTGTGAATGATGGGCATGTTGTGTAAAAAAGAAAAAAAGAAACTCACCTCGTCTTCAGTTTCCTCGAGTAACCTGAAACATGTATCATATTACATTAACTTCATGTTTTGTTATTCCTTATAAGAAACCAACATAGATAAAATATGTTAAGATGAACTGGTTTCTAAGCTCACCTTCCACAATAAGATGATATCTCCTTTGAGTAAGCACGAGATTCTTGCTTATCTATATACAAAGAGAAACAAATTGTAAGACAAAAGGTCTACTTAACGGTAATCACTAAGCATCACAGAACATCTACAGCAACAGAAACGAAGACATAAAAAGTATGCACACATGCTATTAGGAAGCAGGAACATATATATATATATATATATATATATATATATAGGAGAGAGATCAAATAAGAAGGTGTGTTAAGGAGAGAAGGGAGAGAAGGTTATATTAACCAATCAGAGTGTGACACATCGTTTTTTAAAAAAAATTGCGGTGGCATTTTTGTAAATAAATCAAACTTTTGGTCAGCTTGGGTTCTGGGTCAGCTTGGTTGGTCGGCTTGGGTCAGTTTGGTCAGCCTAGGTTCTGGGTCAGCTTGGTTGGTCAGCTTGGTCAACCCCAAGCTAACCCAACCCAACCCCAAGCTGACCCAACCCAACCCCAACCCCAACCTGACCCAGAACCTAAGCTGATTCAACCTGACACAGACCCGAAGCTGACCCAACGTGACCCAAGCTGACCTAAAACCCATAATCTACATTTGTGTAGATTATGTGTAAATTGTGTCAAGCTAACCCAACCCCAAGCTGACCCAACCTGACCAGACCCCAAGCTGACCCAACCTGACCCAGAACCCAAGCTGATGCAACCTGACACAGACCCGAAGCTGACCCAAAACCCATAATCTACATTTGTGTAGATTATGCGTAAATCGTGCTAAGCTAACCCAACCCCAAGCTGACCCAACCTGACCAGACCCCAAGCTGACCCAACCCAGAACCTAAGCTGACCCAAAACCCATAATCTACATTTGTGTAGATTAATCTACATTTGTGTAGATTATGTGTAAATTGTGTCAAGCTAACCCAACCCCAAGCTAACCCAACCAGAACCCAAGCTGATCCAACCCACAACCCAAGCTGACCCAACCCAGAACCCAAGCTGACCCAAAACCCATAATCTACATTTGTGTAGATTGTGTGTCAAGCTGACCCAACCTGGACCCAGACCCCAAACTGACCCAACCCCAAGCTGACCCAGACCCCAAACTGACGTTGACCCAAGCTGACCTAACCTCACCAGACCCCAAGCTGACCCAAACTCACCCAGACCATAAGCTGACCCAACCTGATCAAGCTAACCCAAACTAAGCTGATCCAACTCAGGCTGACCCAACCCACTAAGAGTTGAAGCTGACCAAGCTTCACAAAACTTTAAATTATTTACCAAATTGCCACCGCGCTTTTTTTTAATATAGACACATGTCGCGTTCTGATTGGTCAATAGGACCTTCTCTCCTTAACACCCCTTCTTCCAGGATCCTCACCATATATATATATATATATATACGAGATGGCTACCCGCGTAATGCAGCGGCGGTAGCGGCCAACAGGTGGTGCTAGCGGCGGTGGTAACGATGTGGTTATTAATCTAAAAGTAATTGACGTAAATGATAGTGTAGTTATTTTATGGTTATGTGTGTAAAATATTTTAGGGTTATATTGGATAAATTTAGTGAGAGTCAGGAATGTGTTGAAAATTAAGGGTATTTTAAAGGTAGAGAGTTGAAAAGAGGGGAGGGTAGTTTGTTTATTAATATAGTATAGATATATAAAGTTATTTTGAGAACCCTTTTTTTGCGAGAACCTTTGAGAACTTTTCAAATCAAGCCCAACCGATGATTGTTCTTTACATGAAAATTGTTTTTTGACTGTTTTCTGAATAACTTATGTGTAATTTTGAAGTTTATAATTGTGTGGAGGCATGAATTATCATCCGTTATACAATTATGTAGAGATTTGGATTCTTGATCACATGTGCACGAATATTGCTATGATCACACGTATGCAAGCCGATCACATGTGATCATAGCAATATTCGTGCACATGTGATCAAGAATCCAAATCTCCACATAATTGTATAACGGATGATAACCCATGCCTCCACACAATTATAAACTTCAAAATTACACATAAGTTATTCAGAAAACAATCAAAAAACAATTTTTATGTAAAGAATAATCATTGGTTGGGCTTGATTTGAAAAGTTCTCGCAAAAAAAGGGTTCTCAAAATAACTTTTCACTATATATATATATTATATATATATATATATATATAATAATGAGAATCATGGAGGTTTTGTGACAAAATATGATTCAGTCCTGAAGCTAAAGTATAAGCTAAGCTTACTGAAGGACATGGTCACCAATACATACTACTAGTGATGTCATCCCAGTCATCCACTTTCATCCATAATTTTTTGTTTGAATCTATCTGCATAAACAAAAACAACCACATAGCACCAGTGACCAGATGAGACTATGATTGATAGGTAAGGTTACATGTCATTTCCGACAAAGAAGTGAGCAATTTGATACTCTTAACATTTTATGCAGAGTTATATATTGATATTTGATGTATGACAGGTAACACAGAAATAATACCTTCTGAAGAGTATAGTCTTGCATCTTATCACACAGCCCATCCAAGAGGTCAGTAACTCTCAGCTCGCTGACTCTGTATGATAGAATTTGCTCATTTTGTTATCATATTCATCATAGTTTAATGCAAAAGGTAATTAACATCCAATACAGAGAGGAACAGATTTTTGAACTTTTTACCTGTAATCTATCACTTTTCCTCTACGTTGACCTGTGGAATCCAATCGATGTCTCATGTCCAGATGGTTTTTCGGCTTTTCCTAGAACAGTTTAAAGATAACAAGTAATACAATTCATATAACAAGTACATGTAAGAAAAAGGAGTTGACCTTTTGAAAATATAACAGTTTAAGAAATGAATGATCTTTCTTTTCCTCTATTAAGACGGAGAAATATAATGATTGTAACTTGAAAATTTACTATGCAGTACTAATGATTGTTTGGTACAAGGGAAACCACCATGGTCAAACATACTGATGAAGTTGAAAACATTTATTTTACATTTCTTGCTTGACAAAGGCACAGAAAGTCATCAACTGTAAGGTTAGTCAAGCTTCCAGTCGGAAATAGGCGGTAATATGTTCTTGATACAAAGTAAGACATTTTTTGTAATGATATGCTGTTCAAAATTATACCATATGCTCCTCTCTCTTAGTAAAAGCTAAAAAGGTAATGAGCATGATCCCATCTTTATCGGGTTGAATGTCAACCACAAGCTCCAAATGCCTTTTGCATTTAGTTTGCTAAAAACTTCCTACTGTTGGGTTATTGTTGTCTACGGCCCACATAAAGCTACAACAGATTCTAAAGGCAGGAGGCCTTGTTTGTTTAGGCCCGGTTCTGTTAAGTCTAAACTTGGAAAGCAGTTTGTTAAACCCTAATTGTAGCCTATATATATCTCTTATCTCTTGTACAAGTATTTGTGTGGAAAATCAATAAGAAAAACTCTTTCCCCCTGTGGATTAGTCCACACAGTTTAGTGTGAGATACCACGTTAAATCTGTTGTGTCCTTTCTTGTTATATTCTGGTTCTTGTGTGTGTGTGTGCAGTTTTATTCTTAACATGGTATCAGAGATAGGTTGCATAGAGATCACACATTCACCCAGCTGTCACCCAGATTAGGGTTGCAACCAAGTCCAGCCACCACAGCCATCGCCGTCACCCAGAACAGCCTCAATTAGGTCTGATTTAGTCAGAATTAGGTCTGATCAGGTCTGATTTTGGCCGAATTAGGGCTTGATTTGGCAGATTGGGGTTTTTTGGGGGTTCGTATTTTAGTAGAAGCCAGAAGGAAAAACTAGGTTCCAGGACAGCAACAGCAGGGGCTGTTTCGGGAGTGTGTTTGCAGCAGAAAAATGGAGACTTTGAGGGGTGTTCAAGTCTGTTTGTGGCTGTTTTTGCGGGACTGTTTTGATCAGGTATCTTCAAATCAAGTTTTTTTCTTTCTTTTGTGCCTAGTATAAGAACGGAAAAGCAAGACAACTTGTTCTTGAGGCATAAGTCATTCCAACCAGAGCAGAATAAGCAGACAGAAAAAATTCATCAAGCAGGAGGCTTTGAGCTAGGTCACACTTAGCTAGAACAAAAAAGGGTCAAAAACAGGAGGCCCAGTTGTTGTTTCTTTATTATTTGGTTGGTGGTTGTTGAGAAAGAATTTTTGGGTAGTCAAGATCAGATCAAAATTTTCAGCACACCGATGTTGAGTTCTTTACGAGTCTTGATTGGCTTGTTCATGATAAGAGGAGACCGCCGTGTTGCATGAAAAACAGGTAGTAAGGATCCGTCAAAGTAGGTGGCTTTGGATTCGTCTTGTTTAGCAAGATGAAAGAAAACATGTGGCTTGTTTTCTTGGTCAGTGCAGATGCTTCCTTGAACAAGCATGATCAGAAGAGGTTGGACATTTTAGGAATCAATGTCAGGAAAATAACAAAGAACTAAACACTACAGAAGACTACAGCTCAGACGAGGCGCTAATTGCAGAGTAGAGAGTAGTGTGGATTCCTAGGTCGTGGATTTCAGTGCTTCATTTAATGTTACCCACAGCGGTGAAGCAATACGGAATCTGAAATTTAGATTTTGGAAAGGTAAGACTGGCGAACGATGAAGTTCTTGATATGATGAGTAGGGTGACAGGTTTAGAGACTCCAGTCAGTTCATCGACTTTAAAGGATGTCCAGGTTATTCCAAGTCTGAAAAAGCAGTCCGTCGGTTTTCTCAGGCAGTTGGATGTAGCAAGGGCATGAGGTCAAGTTCGGGAACGAGCAATGGAAGGTTCTCAAGGGAAATCTAGTCGTGGCTCGAGGTAAGCAAGGTTCGATTTGACCATCCCGGTTCACAAGAAAAACCAAATGCGGTTCACAGAATCTCGTGGGCAGAAGAAGGTTTGCTTTGCAGATGGCAAACCCAGAGCTACAAGTCAGATTCAGGTTGAACGTGCTAAGAAAAGTTCAGAGAAACCAGTCAGGGATTTTTTTAACAGTCAGCATGGGTGTTGTGCTTCAGTCAGAGCTTCCAGACAATGGGTTAAGTGAGCCAGTATTCCAGTTGTTAAAAGGAGAGTGTTTGTTCTCGAGATTTCTTAGGATCCACAGTTCATTTCAGTGTGAGCTGGTAGAGACAGAGAATGAGTCAAGGGCAGATTTAGCCATGACTGTTGAGCTGAAACTCAATGGAGTTTCAGCAGGCCTTCACGTGCACTGATAAGGAGGCCCAGGGGCAAATAGAGCACATTGAAGAACAGGATTTGGTTCTTAATACAGATGTACAGAAGAGATTGAAGATGGTGCAGTTCGAGGTCCGAAGACACCAATTGGGAGATTGTTGGGTTATTGTTGTCTACGGCCCACATAAAGCTACACAGGAGGCCTTGTTTGTTTAGGCCTGGCAGCTGGCCTCTTTTGTTAGCCCCGGTTCTGTTAAGTTTAAACTTGGAAAGCAAGTTTTGTTAAACCCTAATTGTAGCCTATATATATCTCTTATCTCTTGCACAAGTATTTGTGTGGAAAATCAATAAGAAAACCTCTTTCCCCCAGTGGATTAGTTCACACAGTTTAGTGTGAGATACCACATTAAATCTCTCGTGTCCTTCTTTCTTGTTATATTCAGGTTCTTGTGTGTGTGTGTGTACAGTTTTATTCCTAACACCTACCAAGGTTTGAATTGACTTTCAGGTTATTGAGCCAGTCTACGGGTCTGAAACACTTCCCACCATGGTTTGATATTGTATAGAGGGTATCTAATTTGTATTCTACTCTGACATAATGTAATAGGATTGGAATTGTAAGTATATATCATTGCATTAAAGTTTTCAAATATGACTTTCTCCAATTTCAATTCATAAAATTTAGGTCCAAAAGTAGTCTGCATGTTATTTAGGCACTACATTGATTCATTGGTATTAGATGGTATCTTTTTAATAGGGAATGGTAGAAAAGACTTAACACTTCCTACTAATAATCAGCAATATTGCTTTAGATTCTCAAAAACCTTGATTCACAAGTTTTTAGCCAACCAAACATAAGAATTCCATTTAGAATCTTTTTCTTTAATCTTTTCAACTTTCCCATCACCACACCTCAATTTTCTCATTTACAGGAAAGGTGTTTTTGAAAGCAAGGCCGTGGAACCCTTCCCAGAATATGACATTTAAGCTGTTAGAATCATTCTTATACATGAATGAAATAATGTATCATAAAAAAGAAGAAACCATACCTTCATCATCCCGAGTTCCAGCTCCTCCTACAAAAAGAAAAACCAATAGACAAAAATTAAAGTCTAGCCTTAAAGATGTCAACTTTTTGCCTCTTCATATAAAAAGATCTCAACTTTTTGTTGACCGTCAATTAGAAACTCACAAAGGCTCGCTTTCAACAGCTGCATCATTACAGAATGCAGCTAAATAATATTCAACTTTTCTCAAACATGCTATATCAGTCTAAGGACAATATCCAAACAACTAACTAGACAGCACAACGGAAATTGATTGAATATGTAATCAAACTATCCATGTTTTCCTCATTTATGCATGCCGGAAAATGAGTTTTTATTACATGTACTAAATAAACATATAATGTTACTTTCGTGTGTTTCAAATAACATGTAACGACAGGTTTACGTAAATTTCCTTCTTATCTGAACTAGTATATAGGGGTGTTTGGGATTGTTATTTCAAAAGACTTATCTTATCTGCTTAACAAATAAGCATGAACAAGCCTGCTTACATGCTGATTTCAAGGTACTTATTCCTTATAAAATAAACAGAAACATTTCTCTGGAGAGTGTTTGGTATTGCTTATTTCTCCTTCTCTACTACATTATAAAGCATTTGTTTCCTCCAATTTTTTCAACTAAGTACTGTAGTTGATAACCCCAAAAATCCCTTTCTTTTGTTCATTAACTTAAATATTTCACCTTAAAATCCCTATAATACCCTAAATGAAATTATTTACAACATACATCCCTCAACCTTTAAAATGACTATACTACTCCCTTTTACATTAATACCCACCCCGCTACCGCCGCCGCCACCACCCGTTGCCGTCATCGCCACACTGCCGCATCGCGTGGGCATTTGTCTATCTACTAAAAAGAAGCAACAAGCAGATTTATCCTCATATTGAACTAAGATTAACAGTTTAACACTACCAGCAACAATGTGACACATCAACATCTCAATGCGAACGGAAGTGATATTTGTACCCCAGCAATTGATAAGTTTTACCACTGTTGTGCATTGCATACTTGTACAGTATGCTATGAAACATGTACAGTATGATAAATGCATCAAAATATGTGGTACAATTATCAATTCCTCAATCCGAATTTCTCTCTTACACCGCCGCCACCAGTCCCCACCAAACACCTCCAAGAACAATAAGAAATTGCCAAAAACTTCCCCAAAAAGCTAGAAACCCCCAATAAACTATTTGTTGGCACGGAATTATTTTCTAGCTTGTTAGGTTGCAAAATGTACTCCAAATCTCAAATTCAGCCTCAAAGTCACAACTAAAACTCTAAATACATACAATTATCGATATAAAAACCCCTATCAAATTTATTCATTTATCAAAGCAAATCATTTCACCACAAATATTTTCATTTTTAATGAATATAACACAAAAATATCGACTAATTTTGGAATAACAAGCTACAGATCTAACACACACACACACACATATTATGTATATATATATAATATATATGTTCGTAATGATGGATTTTGATTCACTTACAGCTACAGCATTGCAAGCCCTGCATTTGTCATGAATAGAATGGCCTACAGATACAGCTATAAATATCGTCACTGCGAAGATCAACCGTCGTAACGCCGCAGTCACCGCCATCTTCTACTCTCTTTTATTTTTCGTTCTACGGCGAACACACTTCAGAAAAACACACACAGATTTAAGAAAGTGAGAGCGTTGACTGGATACGTGGAACAAGAGTGTTGTCATCAATCAGAAAGTGCCACGTGGTAAAGATGGTTGTGTCATGCCACGTCGGATAAATTTGATTTCAGTAAATGTTAGTTAAACCAACGCTATGTTGTCACAAGCTTTTTAAAAAATTTTCACCAGCTTTAGTTTTTTTTTTTTTAAAAACTAAAATCTCTTAAAATATTAAAAGTTTTGTTTGGATACAATTAGTTTTAGTTTTTATTTGAAAGAAAAAACTCCAAAATGAAACGAAGTAGAGCTTTAGCTTTTCAATGAAGCTTTTACTCTTTAAAAGTTACACAAATGTCTCTTAAAATTGCAGATACAACTACCATACCAAACACTTTTAAAAAATAAAAGTTATAGCTTACAACTCTAACTAAAAGCTAAAACCCACAGCTCCAACTACAAGCTACAATTGTTTTTGCCAAACATACCCTTAAACCCAATTTTACTTTTTTCTAATGTGGGAAAAAATTTTAAAGGTGAATTTCGATAGAAATTTCATGTCGCAATTCGACAGCATGAGGTATAACATCCACTGTCTTAACCGCGTCTGTGTTAGAGAACACTCATTTCAAATACCCGATAGGAGAAAAACCCTACTTATCCATTCGAATTTACAAGAATTAATAAAGGTAAATCCTTTCCTACTTCAAGATTCACCTTAATGACTAATCTTAATTGTTAGGCTTCTTTGATGTTACTAGTTAAATGTCAATGTCAAAATTTAAACCCGAAATCTATAGAAAAGCAAAATCTCCAACTTTTGAACCTACCTTTTGAACAAGAGCTCATTAACAACATATTACTTTAATTGTAACATCATCAAAAAAGTTGAGCTGAATCAAAAAAGAATTCAATTTGATTATAAATCAGTTTGAGACAGTTGATCAATTATGTTAATATTTTTAATGTATATAGATTTTATAGTCCTGTATATAATCTTACATATAACTTCAAAGTTTATTACAATATATTTTCTCTTATTGTATTTTTGTTTGACTTGATACAAATATGAGATTTTGCATCATACATATGTAATTATTTCGTTATATTTTGATAACTTAGTTAAATTCGATGAATCTAAGTACATCAAAATATGTAATTTGAAACCATTAAACCCATGGCATAGTTAAACCAAATGAATTACAAAAATCAAAGATTGAACTAATAATTTGTTTTCAAAAAATAGAAGCAACACAGATTGATCCAACATCCATATATCCAGATTTTCATAATACAAAGCGTTTAATTTAACTTAAATATATACCATTGCATAACACAATTACACAAGTAATTATTATATACGAAACAAATTTGATTCGCAACCACGAAATGTTGAAGTCGTTGCAATGTTGCATTACGCAAATAGGCACTAGTAATTACTCAGTTCACAAATGCGAGTAGTTTTTTTGAGGATAACATTTAAGTTTAACCATGTAAATTAAGTTCGGTTCAACATCAAAACGTCATCTCGATGACTTAGCAGAATGTTTTGCTTAAAAATCCACAGCAACGAACAGACAGACAACATTGTACGTTCATATTCATAACTCATTTATGAGAAATTAGTAGTAATAGTAATAATGGTAAACATATAACAATAACTAATACATACACTTTGATCCTTTTTACCCACAAATCAACAACAATAATAATAGTAAGAATAATAATAATAACAATAACAATAATAATAATATTGATTAATCATTGAAACAACAGTAAATCTTTGAATTTTAAAACAATTTTGATGTAACTTGCAGGAAAAAAAAAAGAAAAAGAAAGAAACAAACCTGCACTTCAACTCTACCATAGCTCAATACAAACCAAAAAAAAAACAATTATACACACGTTGTAATAAATATCTTTACAATGATGGTGTATACTGAAAACAATATGATTAAGAAAGAAAAAAAACCTGTATTGTACAACAAAAAAAAGCAAAGGTAAGAAGACAGTTATATATACCTTTCTTTTTCTCTTTGTGATCATTTGTTTGGAAAGATACCCGAAAAGTTGGGTATCTTATCGACATGTTTTAAGGCAAGTTCTGCAACCTGTCGTGTACGATAATCGCCATGCTGGAATGCATCCACGAGTGCTGTAGTAACTTTAGGATCACTCGCGACTTCATACGCTATGTCTTCTGTTCTTAAAAGCCTTTCCACTACCCAAACGGCTCGTCTCCACAAATTTTCTGTTTTTTTCTCGAGTAAAACATCAAGAAACGGTTTTTTTCCTTCTACCCAACATAAAGCTGCTACCCCTTCTTCTATATTAACGTCGTCATCCAATATAGTTGACAATGCAGCTAAAGATGCTTCCACTACCTTCTCGTTTGTGTGATCCAACAGAGAGACCAGTCTCTGTAACACTGGCCCTTCTAGTAAACAAAAAGTATCTTTACGTGAACATTCACCACGATGAACCCTACACAACCCGCTCATCACAGGTTGGTTCCTGAAACAAGGAAAAACTAACCCACAAAAGCTTGGTTTTGGAATTTCGGGAAGTTTGGTCATGTTCTTGGATTCTTGGGATAAATTTTCTAAAGCAAAAGCAGAAACCATTTGAACATTATCAAGCCCGTTTGATTGAAGAAGTTCGGTGAATAAAGTCATGAGATCGTACTGACGACATAAAGAGACCGCTTCTGGCTCTTCGGGTAACACAAACGTGATTCTCGAAAGTACACAAACAAGCCCATCTAAATACGGTGTTACAAAACGGCTTCTTCTTGGTTCACCTTGTCGGATCATTCTGATTCGTGAAATCACCATTTCAAACACACCTTCAGCTAGCATTTGTCGGGTGAGGTCCATGTCTCGTTCAGGAAGTTCGGCTAGAAGTCCAACTGCGGCTGCTTGTTCTTCAGTAATAGCAATGTTTTCTGCAATTACTTTAATTAACCCGCTCAACTGACCCGCACTCCCACGTAAAGAATTCGCTAGTTCTTGACCCATGTTTGGAGAAAGATTTTGCAGAAGTTTTATCGAAGCTAAACGAAGATCTTGCTGTGGGGCTTCAATAAACTGAACCAAACTGTTAATGGCACCCGAGCTTTTAATAGCAGAAACAACGCCAACTATGGTAACTGGTGAGCTTGTGAGTCCAACAAGAACTTGTAACAGTTTGCATTCGATTGCAGGTCCGGTGTTGCTGATCAAATGGAGTAGATTATGAATTATGTCTTCGGACACAAGGGTCTGGTGGTTGGGACCCACCGGGATCGAGTCAAAGTCACAATCGGAGGCCACAATATTTGCCAGTATTGTGGCCGAGATTTCTTTCAGTCGCATCGGGAGCTGGTTCTGCCCTGCAAAAAGGTCTTTGACCAAAGGTGAAAGGATACCTTCTTCAACCAAGATTCTGGCACTAGGGTCACAAGATGAAACTTGATTAAGGGCCTTTAGGGCTGCTTCTCTAGACTGAATGTTACCACTTTTCATGAGGTTAATTAAGGACAGGCCCACAGTTTGAGCCACAAAGACTTTTACGTCATTGCTTAAAGCCAGCTCGCCAAGGTATGAAGCCATGGACAGTTTCGTTTCTGGAGAACCTGAAAGCATCCAAGCGGTTAACATTTTCAATAATCAAATCTTTAGTAACTAACATCCAAGTGCTTCTAAATTTCTGGAGTGAAATACAAATGTACCCACTGCCATGATGGCATGACGTATGAACTTAACTTAGCAAATAACAAAAAGTTTAAAGTTGATTGAAGTACCTTCAAGGAGAAGCCTCAGCAAAGGTTGCAATCTACCATTTTCAGCCATTTGTCTCACATTATTCTCATTATTCTCCAAATTTTCCAGAGTTTTATCTGCCTTCTGAACTGTCGACAGATTTTCAGATTTGCTACTAGTCATTCCAACTAATATCAGAATTGCTCCATTAACAGACCCAATTTTTTCACATAACGTCTCCAATTTTGAAAGCTCATAAAGCAATGATACGGCTTCTTCTCGCTCTTTTGACTTTTCATGAGAAAAGAACTTGACTATTGTCCGCACATTATCCCCTTCTGCCATTATTTCCTGCCAGAAGATAGATAATATAGTTAGAGCGAAGAATGACAAATTAACTGTTAACAATATATATATATAAGTAACTACCGATCCTCCTTTTTTGATTGCATCCTTAATAATAACTTATTGTCACATTCACATTCATACAATTCTTTTTCTTCAAAGAAGAAACTCTTTGCTACATGAGCTGACCCGTTTTAACCTATACCAAAAGTTACCCGTTACGAAACCCGACTAACCCGTCCAGTTTTTCATCTCTAGAAGAAACACATGGAAATTTGAAAATCTATAATGGCATCAAACAATTAACAACCTTATTATCATCATCGTCTTCCACCACAACGCGAAGAGTTTCCAAAGCTAAACACCTGACTGTACGACTGCTGCTTTTCAACATATCAACAATCAGTGGTATCAGCTCAGCGTTCCGAATAGTATGTTTATTTGAAAAATTCTTTTGGCAAAGATGTCGAACAAATCTCAAAGCCCGTAAAATTTCAGTTTCGGGACATCCAACATTAAATGATTTGCGAGCGATGTCAAGCTGAACAGCTTCATTTCTAGCAATCCATTCTTCAATTGTGTTCCTTAAAGCAATACTTGGATTCATATCAGTTGTTTTTAGTTCTTTCGATGTCAATGGGCAAACAAGCTTTCTGTTATTTTCCTTACATTCTCTGAACCATTTTTCAATAGCTTCACGTTCAAAAGTTTGCCCATTTTCAATGGTTACAGGATCTCTCATTATTTGTTTTGTAAGGGGACATAAGAATGCATCATACATAGGGTCTATGTGAAAGCTATCATCTGATTGGATACCAAGCTCATGACTTTCATCCCAGCTCTCGGCCATTATTCTAAGTGTGCACTGTATAAAACCAAAATAAATAATGACGTCCAATACAATAGAGTCAAGGTAATCACAAATGTGTAGAAAGATAAATGCGTAATGAAAAGAGAAGGCGGGGAAGAGGCTATTTTCTTTATTTTTATGCCTGCACATAAAGGTTGCAAGACGGGTGGGTCAGATAACGAGTCAAAACAGGTTCGGATAAAAAACAGTCAGATTTAGAACAGCCCACTACGAGTTGGGTTGAACATCACTTACATTCTTCTATAGATAACTAGTGGATTATTATGCTTACAGAACTATATTATGACACTAAAAATCTGGGTGTATATTTTTAGGCTGTCCACCTTGGAGATCCCTGTATGTATAAGCTTTTTTGGTTGAAGCCTTTAAAAGAAAAGCATACATATCACTGAAAAGTGTTGCCTTTTATTTTAGGATAGTAAAAGGAAGGATAAATGATTTCCCTATATCTTATAGTTTAAATGATCAACGATGAAACTCTAAAAGTTGGAAACAACAAGTATAATGATGGATTCATGGATAAAAACAAGAATTATCCATATAACGTGTTCACTTACAAATTTTGTTCTATATGAAAGTGTGGTACATGTAACATTGGTATCAATTAATTGATGCAAGGTAATCTTATACGCCAAAAAGAAAACAAAGCTCGTGCAAAATATCACAATTGTAGACCTCTATCCCTACATACTCGATTAATCATATTAGTTCACATACATTTCAAATGTTCACAACTTCATCTTCTCTTTGTCCCACATAATCCGCAACAAATTCCATACACATTGTACAATAACAATTGCAATGTTTCCTAAACAAACATTCAAAATAAATTAATGGTCAAAGAGACAACCACTATCGTTAGAAAAGTTTCCATAGATGAAAATGTTTCTTGTACTTTAAAAGGAAGAAATACCAACAAGACATAGGTAACAAATATAACATTTTAGTAAAGTACTAACTGAACCAAAATGTTGCAACTTTCATTACAAGTAGAAGCTTTTTATAAAAATTTCAGCAAAAATTATAAGGCCAACATTTCATTTCATGATATAAACACATGGAAAAAAAGTAAAAGTAACATATATAACACATCAAAGTAACACTTCCATAAATAGTAATCAATGCAAACCACCCTAAAATCAGAAGATTCATCTTTTATAAATAAATAAATAAATGAAAACAGAACCTAAACAATATCCATAACCGACCCATTATCATGGACGAGATATGAAACACATCCTCCACTTTTACACTACATGCTTCCCAACACTAGACTACTAATAAAATCATACTAATAGCCAAAACACAAAAAGCATAATTCATAGGAAAAAAAAAAAAACAAGAAAAATTACCTTAACTTATTACTAGTTAGCTAAAATTCTGCAAAGCTTCATTCTTTAATATATGAATACTTAGAAATGAAAATGAAGAGGGGTTTTCTTGATTTGCAATTATGAGGTTTTTTAGCAGAAAATTTCCTGAAAGAAAGAAGAAGGAAGGTTCCCCAAGTGATGAAATTGCAAGGTAACAGACACCAAAAAGTCAAAATTTAAACTTGTATGAACATTTTATATTTGGTATTTGTATATGTATAATCTAATACTCCGTAAATTTTATGTGTAGATACATATATAATTGAGAAAAGTGAGTATATAAATTATATAAAGAGTTAATTTTACGAATCGTCCCCGTGGTTTATGCAAAACATCGCGTTTCGTCCTTATAGTTTAAAAATGACACGGGTGATTCTTTATAGGTGGATAAGGTTCTAATCCAGTCCTTTAGTTTAACGTCCGTTTACTAGGCTTCGTTTTCTCTCTCAAGTGCTTCCCATGTGAGGGTATTTACGTCTTTTTCCCTCCATAAAGGACTAAACTTGATAATATTCCGGAAGCCCTTTTCTTCAATCTTTCACTATTATGTTAATAGAAACATACAAACACCACCAGAAAAAAAAAAAAAAAAACATAACCCTTTTTCCTTCACATTTTCTTCTTCCTCCATACCAAAAAAAATAAACTGTATCTTTATTAAAAAAAAAAATTAACCATCTTCTTCCATATATATATATATATATATATATATCGGTCAAACCCTAATAACAAAACCTTTTCACTATCTATCTGGCTATCTATCATTGTCATCATCTTTATCTAAATCTATATATACATATACAAATCTATAGATATATGTGTATATATATACACACAAACAAATTTTCAGATCCTAACAGAAACTTATGAAAAAGATTAGACACTTAGCGTGATTTTCGACAAAACTTAACTGCCGTAATTTCTAGCTAGATTCCAACCAATATGGCCGTTGGATTATTCTCAAATCTTTAGAGGTTGTTCCGTTTTTGTTTTGCTACAAATCCAGTGAAAAGTCGGGCAATTGTTTGCCGGAAAAACGTTCCATAGTGATGCCGTCGTCAGAAAAAGGGATCCAACCATCAACCCATCACCATCAAGATTCGACAACACCACCACAACCACTTTCCAAATCCGGCTACCCTCACCACCCCGTCTAGCTTGAATTTGGAGTTTTAGTTTACGTTTTTGATCGATGCACAATACATCCATTTCTTGAATATATGAGATGGAAGGACAAACAACAAAATTTGTACATCTCTCATTTATTTTTACTTCATACACGATATCTAGATGGATGCTATATCTAGATGATGCACCAAATAAATTTTTTTTTTATCTATTTTGATAAATCTTAATGCATATGCTTTTTTTATGCATCCTTTTGAATTTTTTTTTTCATCCACTTTTATTGTACAAATATGATTACAAACTCATAAGATTTGTTTGATCCAAAAATAACATACGAAAAAGTTGTGTACTTAAAAAGACAATGGGATAAAACTTTGTTTACTTGAAACAAAAAGTATAAAACACTACAAAATGGAGTGATCTACACAAAAGTTGGTCATAGTATTAATGTATATTTTAAACCCAGATAGTACACCAATGAATTTGTTATTTATTACGAGTATGAAAAAGACATTTTTTTTGTAATAATCATAAGTGTATTAGTATTTCTGTTTTAATTTTTTTTTATTTGGGCGGTTGATTATATGATACATGTATGTGTATGAGTGTGATTATGAACAAGGAAGTGAAGGTGGGATGATTGAAGAAGGGTGTGGAATTTTATGGTGGTCTTTGTATGTTTTTATGAACATGAAGGTGAAAGGTAGAAGAAAAAGGGCTTCCAGAAATTAAATTATCAAGTTTAGTCCTTTATGGAGGAAAAAAGACATAAATACCCTCACATGGGAAGCACGTGAGAGAGAAAACGGAGCCTAGTAAACGAACGTTAAATTAAAGGACTGGATTAGAACCTTATCCACTTATAAAGGATCACCTGTGTCATTTTTAAACTATAAGGACGAAACTCGATGTTTTGAGTAAACTACAGGGATGATTTGTGAAATTAACTCATTATATAAATCTAGAGAGAAAGATGGGATTATTTTGAAGTCAATGGTTTAAAGTCAATGATGACAATTAATTTAAAGTTGTCATATTAGACCAAGAAGAGTAGTGAAACATATGTGAAGTTTGTGACTTTGTGGCATATGGAGATATTTGACTCCATGAACATGCAAGGATCTTTTTTATCTTAGGTAGCTTAAGGTTTTATAATTATTTTAGAGATAAAGAAAAAACAAACCATTGATTGACTTTTAACAGGGAAAGATCTTTCTTTGTTTATTTAACATATAAATGTAATAATAATCATTGAATGACTAATTAATCGGTCATACTAAGTTTTATTAAAGCAATAATTATGACAACAATGATATGACACATTTACACCAACTAAAAGTTAAAAAATTACATAAGTTCTACAATTAAAAGTAGACATAATGATGAAATTGAAAGTTCACAAAATTCATAAAAGACTCTTAAAAAGTGATTACAATTTAAGCTTACAGCGCTAACAATTTTTGACACGGACCTCTTAATATGACACGACACGAGTTGATCTTATTAGGTTTTGTGTTTGGCCTTTGACAAATTTTGTGTATCAATATGTCTGGATTTGTTAAGACATGAAGAGACCTGTAATATATACGAGTATATATATATGCAGTAAATGAAACCTGCTAAGGAACATTTCAAGACATGATAAGACCTGATAACATATATCTAACCAGGTTTTTATATCGTGCCTTCACATGTTTTGTGTTTTTAACAAGTTCCTTAGCAAGTTTGTTGCTTTAAACTTTGAATTTTTGTTAACAGCTCTGTAAGTGTAATCTAGAGGGGGGGTGAATAGATTATACCAATTATTTAACTTCTTTTTGAAAATCAAGTTATAAAACAAATATTCAAATCTTAGTTTGTGCAAGAAACAATCACAACAATAATTATATAACAAATAAGATTGATATGAAAAGATAGAGTAAGAAGATATCACCAAATCAAGAGACACCACGATATATAGTGGTTCGGGCGAATGTTAACGAATTCGCCGTAATCCACTCCCCGATTCACTAATCGAGAGTTTGTAGCACTAATCTCTCCAAACCCGGTGGAGAATCCGACATTACACCAAGTATTCTAACCACTAGAATACACCAAACTCTTGACAATTCAAGAGATGAACACACAATCTCTAACCACTAGAGATATCAATGAAGATGAAATCCTAACCACTAGAACTTCAACCCTCTATCACACTCACTAGTGCGAATACAACACAATTTGTAGGCTAATCAATATAACACATATATTTCCTCACTACAATTGTATCACTCTTGCTAGATTGATGTTTGATATAAGATATGAGATATGAATATGTATTTTCCAGGAGATGTAGATGCAAGAGGTGAAGTCCAAATATGCCCAAGTCTTCAATTTATAGTCAAAAAGTGCTTTATTACCGTTTGACTCGGACGGCTCCAAACAGAGGCCGTGCTTCATGGCACAAGAGCCGTGCTCCAAACAAGAGCCGTGCTATACCTGGAAAACTACAAAAAGCCTTTGCAACCTCCCATGAAATCCCACTCACAACAACAACATTCCTAAACCAATATTGACATCAAAGGATAAAGAAAGAAAGTTGAGAAGATGCTTACCAAGAGAGGGAGATTTGGGGAATGAAATAGTCACAAGATGAGTTATGGAAATGAATCAAAATCCCACTATCTTTTCAAATATAAATCTGAATTTATTCATTTGTTGACCAATTTTGACCACTTAACCAATTTTGACTTTTGTTGACTTTCAACACTTAGAATAAATTTAGCCTCCAAATTTTGGTGAAAAATCAAGTTGATTAGATTTGTAATTTGACATTTTCAGACACCTTAGAATGATACTATAAGCCTTACGGAACAAGTTTCGGGTCAATAACATAAGTAACGAGCGCTTGGTAAGATTCTTTGATTTAGACAGAGAGAGGACGGCCTCTAATCCTGCAAGAGCCGTCCTCTGGAGCCGTGCTCTGAAGAGGAGCCGTGCCCCATGAAACTTAGAAAATATTTCGACCTCAAATTTGATGAAAAACGAAAGTTGTTATTTTTAAGATTTGTCAAATACAAACATCTTAGAATATCAAAATAAGGTTATGGTACAAGTTTTGAGTCACGGAAGTGAGTAACGAAAGCCGAAGAAACAAAGTGTAAATTTGACAGAGAAGGACGGCCGTTGCAGGGCACAAAGGCCGTGCCTAAGAGCCGTGCTACCAAAGTGGAGCCGTGCTCCAGGATTTTCGACGAAGTGCTACACCAAACTCAAACTTGACGTTTTCATTGTTTTAGGTTCGGAAATAGCGTATGTATGCCT
The DNA here is from genome assembly GCF_010389155.1 of Erigeron canadensis. Taxonomy (NCBI): domain Eukaryota; kingdom Viridiplantae; phylum Streptophyta; class Magnoliopsida; order Asterales; family Asteraceae; genus Erigeron; species Erigeron canadensis. The sequence continues at coordinate 34,942,032 of NC_057761.1, read as the reverse complement.
AAGTTAGCTTTTATATCATTTTGCAAACATTAAATGTATTGTCACTCATTATCAAAACAACGGAGACGTTTGAATTAACCGTAATGCCTAAAATGCACCAACAAGCTCATTTACCAGGTTTTTATATCGTGTTGTATTCGTGTTATGCCCTAACAGGTTTATGTCATATCATGTTTGTGTCGTGTCGTAAACGATATGTTTTAAAGGCTTAAAAGAAGATTATAAAGGTAAAGCACACCAAGTAAGTCACGGATAAAGATCCTCTCAAATTAAAATCAAGGATCAAGATTCAAATATCACTTCCCATATTTGTGGGGTGGATTAATTAAGGGTTTTTCAAGAGTCCTAATTTCCAGACGTACGTGTAATTTAGTAGTAGTAGGAGTAGAATAGAATGTCGTTCCAAAAATAAAATAAAAATACTAGTATTATTTCATTGTCGGTTTCAGACGATTTACAAAAGAAACCCTACACTTCAACTTTTTTTACAATGACAAAATGACCCTTCAACGTTTCAAATAATGCAACGAAGTGTAACACTCACATCAAACATCTCACACCACACGACCCACTACAACCACCATAAATCAATCATGCCAAATATCTACTCGTTTCTAAATTACATGGATACAAAATTAGGGTAATGATCAATCCTCCTAACTGTTTAGCCTAAAAATCCTCTTAATTAATAGGATCGTGACATGTGAAAAATCAGAGGGTGAAATTAGGAAAGAGAATTAATGGATTACATGTGTTAACAAGTGGATATATTATGAGGATTTTTAGCAACATTGGTTAAGAGGATTTATCATTTTCCAATTGCAATATCATTAAGCCTCAAAGTTATGAACAGTGCCACCACCACTGTTCCGTTGGTTTATATTCTATTCCGCATCATTATTTAACTTTTTCCATATCAGATCCCGTTTGGGTTCTATTCCTTAGATTTTTATTGGTTTTTTTCACAATTTTTTTTGCTTTGTGTTCTCAAGTGTCACTGTTCCGTTGGTTTATATTCCGTCCCGCATCACTATTTGGATTTTGTCACAACTTTTTTTTGCTTTGTGTTCTCAACTAATATATTGGGCGCTAACACTGTTCAATTCGTCCATATTAAACCTCGCCTGATTCGGATTTTGCCATATCGAATCAGATTTTTCTTCTTTTTTGCACAACTTTTGTTTTGTGTTCTTAACTAATATATTGAGAGCTGACACTATTCCATTCGTTCATCTTACACCTCGCATCACTATTCGGATTTTGCATATTGGATACTGTTTGAATTTTTTCCTATTTGTATTTCTTGATATCTCCAGAGTTTTTTTTTTCTTTTATGTTCTCAGCTAATATATTAGAAACTTTTATATATTTTCACGTCACAGACTTTTGAGCATTACTCTTACATTCATTTTGAGATTGTTTACCCTTAGTTTTTTTCTCTCTCTATATTTTTTATTTTATTGTACAAACAAACCTATATATTTCATATCGAATATTTTACGGCATACCAGTGGTATTGTTCTTAAATACATATAAATTCGATATGACAAACATCGTAATAAAACATATCTATGATATAGTGCTTTTTGTACTGCCTTTGATTTTTAGTGATTGTTAATTTTTTTCCCTAAACTTTCTTTTGTCAAATATGAAACCGCATCAATAACAAATACAAACATAATAACTAAAATCCCGCAACGCGGGATATACATTTCCTAGTTAGTATTATGTACAATACATACAACACCATATATATATATTTTTGTAGGCCCTATTGGGGCCAGATACATAAATTCTATTTTCCAATAAATGCAACCTGACCTGGAAGCCGAAAATGTTTTTAACCATTAGGTCCATTACCCAAACCAACCCATCTTGCCACCTTGACAAGTTAATAAGCGTACAAAACAGATCAGTTGACAACTAACAGTCACATAGTCCCCAGAAAACAAGTTTTTGCATAACCACCCATGGCCTTTTTCCATGGAATAACCAGCCTGCAGGTCATTTAATTTCCATCTCACTCAAGACCATTTCACTATTTCAGCAGACCAAAATCTTCCTTTACAGTTCAGAATTATCAAAGATGGTATTCAGCAGTAAGTTAATCCACATCCACAATCAAGATACCAAGTCATTTACTCATTCTTTTTCTTTATTTAGTTTAAACACTTACCGGGTTTTTGGTCAGTTTTGAGCAGCTTTATCCTTTTCGACGGTAACAGGAGACTGGTCGAGGTTTTCCCAGATCATGTGAGAAGAAAATGGAATAGATGGGAGCTTAGAGGATTAGTACTTCTCAGCCTTGCACTACAAATTTCACTAATCTTCAGTGGTAACCGAAGAAAGTATATTGCGAAAAGAAGGATCAGAATCTTTATATGGTGTGCCTACTTGTTGGCAGACTGGGTAGCCACAGTGGCTCTTGGGCTATTGGTTGATAGGCAGAGTAATTCTACCACCTCCAGTATTAACAACAATAAAGGCGAGTATGGAGATCTAACCCTGATGGCTTTCTGGGCGCCGTTTCTCTTGCTTCACCTAGGTGGCCCAGACACCATCACTGCTTATGCGTTAGCCGATAATGAATTATGGTTACGACACTTGCTCGGACTTGTTGTCCAGACAGCTGCAGCTATCTACATCACTCTTTTGACATGGGAAGGCATGCTTCTTTCCTTTCTCACTGTCCCTATGCTTCTGTGTGGCATCATTAAGTATGGTGAGAGAACATGGGTCCTGATGTCGGCCAACAGGGAGCAGTTTCGAGATTCAGTTCTCTCTGACCGTGATCCTGGCCCGAGTTATGCCAAGTTCATGGAGGAATTCTGCTTAAAGGAAGCAGAGGGGTATTATGTTACTGCTACACAAGTGGAAGAGGGAAATTCGGCTGAAGATGATCTCGAAAACCCAACAGGCGGCACTACTCCATCTATTCCTAATCCTGATGCAAGCATATTGCAAATAGCGGATTACTTTTTTCAAACTCTAAAGTTCAAGCGGCTCTTTGTTGATCTTATTCTCGGCTTCCACCCACGAGATGTAAGCCAATCTTTCTTTGAGCAAAAGGAATATGATACCGCCTTTGAGGTGATCGAAATTGAACTTGGATTTGCCTATGATGTCTTTTACACAAAAGCACCTATCATATATACTCCTTTTGGTTTAATTTTCCGCTTCTTGACTTCATTCATCACCCTTTTCGTATTGATAACTTTTATAGCAACCATAGATGTGAGCTCAGACACATGTGTTGATGTTGTGATTACTTGCATATTGCTGATAGGTGCCATTTTGGTAGAAGCATATGCAGCCATATCTTTGCTTTTCTCGGACTGGGCAGCTCTATGGTTCAGTCATCATTCTTCCAAGGTTAAATGTTTTGGTCAACACCTAGTCACGTCACTCCAATCTGCAGAAAAGGGAAAAAGATGGTCGAATTCTATGTATCAGTACAGCTTAATAGCTTTTTGCCTTAACCAGAAATCCTCAGCTTTTAAGAAAATCTCCAAGTTTATTCCTTTGCATAAAAGGCTTAAGAACTTGTTGGAAAAGTTGGAGAGTTTTCGTCAGTTGAAACATCAAACAATATCGCCTGAGCTCAAGTCTTTTGTTTTTAAGCACTTCAAGGAAAAATCAACCGACACAGAATTGGATCAGAAGATGATGGTCACCTGTCGAGGAGCGGTGTCTCTACGAGCCCACAAAAGTTATGGCTTGTTCAAATGGACGATTGATGTGGAGTACGACCATAGCATTCTCATTTGGCATATTGCCACTGATTTGTGCTACAACCTGGACAAAAGTAAAAGAGAGAAAGATTTAGATGGTCAGGAAATTAAACAAGAATGGGATCATCACATGATATACAGCAAACAACTAGCAGACTACATGTTATATATCTTGGTCATGTGTCCTTTCATGTTGCCCATTGGAATCGGAATGATTAGGTTCCGAGACACTTGTGCTGAGGCCCTGGTATTTTTCGAAGAGAGAAGTAGCTCAAGTAAGATTGAGGCCTATGAAATGTTGGGACAAGTGAGCACAAAAGTCTTTCCCGCTACGGTGAAGGGGGACAGGAGTAAGTCGGTACTATTTGAAGCTTGCAAGCTTGCAGCTTCATTGAATGAGATGGGTGATCCTCGAAAGATGTGGAAGATGGTTGCTGATGTGTGGGTGGAGATTCTTGGTTATGCAGCTAGTCAGTGCAGAGGATTTGACCATGCTCAACAGCTTGAAAAGGGTGGAGAGCTTCTCACTCATGTCTGGCTTTTAATGGCACATCTTGGCATTACCGAACACTTCAAGATAGAAGAAGGTCATGGCAGAGTTAAACTGGCTGTTACGTGATGAGTCTAAATGCTAGGTGATACATGTAGCAATATACTTTAGTATAGTAGTATTCCTAGAAATCACCTTCTCTTATGCCAATCATAATACAGAAAACATATTATGTAACGTGATAAGTAAGGTGTAGCATGGCGCAATGTGTAGTCGCCTGTTAACATACATATCAGAAAACAGCATGTACCATGATGATTGATCTTTAGTATGAATGGATCTGCATTATTATACCAAGAAACTTTTTCACTTTCTTTGAAAGGTTTAGATAATTGGATTCTAAGGTAAAGCAAAGCACATAATGTCTTAATTAGAGTACGTAAGTACTTGACCAATTCAATATTATCAGTTCTTTGTAATGAAAAAAATTAGGCCACTTCTGAAATTTTTTGACAAATAACAAAATGCATAGTATTCATGGACAACTAGTTATCATAGAGAATCTTATGGAATGGGAAGGGTACCAAGAACAAGATTTTGATCTCCTAGAGCTATTCCAAATCTGAACTCAAGAAACTCTTCGAATTCAACAGGGAACTGAAGTATGTATGTCATGTGCCGAATATATTACACTATAACAGAACGTAATAGATATATTATAACAACATAGAAAACAATAATCTATTGAACTAATTATGGCAAAAGGAATAATACGGTACAGAAACACCGAGTAGTAATCACAATCACGACCTATATTAAGGAAAAGAATCAGGCACGCAGAAAAATTAGTCTATCATCAAGATCACATAGAATAATTTGATCAATTATCATCATCGTACAAACAAAGAAACAAACACTACCATTATTGACATAAAGATGTGCCATTGTACTCTAATGTACAAACTTAGCATCTAAGCCGGTTATTCAGACAAACAGATACAGCCAATAATAGAGTCTAGATTTAACACATTTGCTAATAAATTCTACTTATTTTAGCAGTTGATTTCATTGTAATGTGTGCATTTACACCATCTACTTATTTAGCTCTAAGCTGCACGAGCCGGTCCCAACTGTCCCCACAGCAAGATAATGGAACTAATCCCAAAGAATTTTTCCTCAGCATCGTTTAAGTCATTTATGTCAACATGAATGGTAGATAGAAAAAGAACTCAAAGAACTAGCCGGGGACCAATAATGGGCCGGTTATCCAATGTATGGTCCACATAAATAAAACGAGTGTACAGAGGAGGTTTTCCTGTTCAGGTTATCCCGGGATGACAAACTTTTTTTTTTTTTTGCTCACATGTAGCATCTTAACCAAGTATTTTTATTTATTTTTTTTAATTTTGATTTTTTAACTGATGGCCGGTTCCAACCATTTCCCTACCACCCCTAAGTTATTGGCCTAGAGTAGGATTCGAACTTGAGATCTCTTGTGAGGAAACAAATGTCTGCTACTAGACCAATTTGGTGATGGTTGGTTCACATATATATCATCTAATTAATTAAATATTCATGATTGACTAGAAGGGCAAGAAAGTCTACAAGTCAATGCATTTTTTGGGACCTTACAGTTAATGCTTAATTCTGTCGCTGAAAGTAGATTGTGACATGGAAAATAACCTTGCTGTTCGTATGCCATGAGGTATAGGACGTGGAAAAATCAAATAATCCCATTATAGGTGAGATGGACAGAATAAATAAGAATTATCGAAAAGATCAAAAAGTCTTGACCACCCAAAGTGTATCCAAAAGAGAGTTTTTACACTGATTTTTCCATCCACACTTGTCTAAACCTTCATTTTCCTTCTCTGAAAAAAAATGGCTGTTGAGGCTGTTGTCTCTGTGGTGATACACAATCTTACCAACTTACTAACCGGGGAATCGGAAACATTTAGAAAGGTTAAAGATGAAGTAGAAAGGGTTATTATGGAGCTACATGAGATCCAAGGAATTTTAAATGATGTCGAACACCAAGAACAAGGAGACAAGGTGCTTGCAGATTGGGTGTTGCAGTTTCTGGACAAAGTATACCATGTAGAGGAGAGTGTAGAATCTTTTTCTCTTGCAGAAACCTATTTGAAAAAGATGGGGTTTGTTAAGAAGCATACTTCCGTCATTGGAAATGGGTTCAAGCTTTGCAGAGAAGTCCCAGATGATCAGATGGTATATTCTGAGAATGTTCGCAGACTCAAATATAAAATGAACAAAATTAGCAAAGAAATTCAAGAATGGAAAAATGGAAGACCCTCATTGGCTCCAGTGCCGTTTCAGAGTTCTAATTCAACGCATCGGCATGAACAACCATGGCAAGAGAGTGATGCTTATTATGCACCAAAGAAAGAAGAAACTATTTTCAAGAAAGACATGGAAAAGTTGATGAAGCAGTTAACAAGCAATAGCAAACCACTTCAAATCATATCAGTCTTTGGTGAAGTTGGCACAGGGAAAACAGCTCATGTCAAGACAATCTACAACAAGTTAGAGGTCAAGAACAAGTTTTCATGCCGTGCAATGGTAGTCCTGGCTGCAAAGTGCTCAGTTAGACATCTTTTGATGACTTTATTGCAACAAGTTACAAGCTTGAAAGGCAAAGAGAAGCTAAAAGAAGAGGACCTGATAATGAAGCTGAACGAGTTCTTGAAGGATCAAAAGTACCTGATTGTCATGATTGATGTCACAAGTGCTGATCTCTTGAAACAATTAAAAGGTGCCTTGCCAGATTCGAACAATGGAAGTAGGGTGGTGATCACCACTCCGGATGAAGAAGTTGCTTCATTTCCAGGTGCAACAAGCCATTATCACTTCAAACCTTTAGACGTGGAGGACGGTTTAAAGTTTTTTACTAAAAAGATATGGGGACCAAAAGGAATCCCATTTCCAACTGATGTCATGGAGGATCTGAAGAACAAAATTGCAGAGAGATGCAAAGGAACCCCTCTAAGAATTATAATGCTTGCTGGTTTGCTATCAACCAGGAAGGCGATCTACGAAGATTGGCTAAGTGTTTTTGAGCAACACAATTTTGTTACAAAGTCCCCATCGTATGACATTTTAGCCGTCTGTTACAATGACCTTACGCTCCACTTGAAGCTCTGTTTTCTCTATTTAGGGCTCTTTCGGAAAGGGTTTGAAATACCTGTGAGAAGGCTGTTTCGGTTGTGGCTTGCTGAGGGTTTTGTGAAACCGGCAGAAGGGATTATTCTGGAGGACATTGTAGAGGGATATCTGGATGACCTTGTAAAGAGAAACATGGTAGAAATCACAAAAAGGAGATCTGATGAGAGTCCCAAGAAATGCCGAATGATGGGTGTCCTACATGACATCTTTTTGCCCAGGGCTGTACAAATAGGCCTCTTCCACCTCCACCAAAAATCAGATGAACATTCAACAGTTTTATCAGACCCTCAATTTGGAGTTCGTCGGGTGATTGAATACACTAACATTAAGGAATACCCCACTTCAAATGCCATCAACCATAATTTAAGGTCCTACATATCCTTCAATGGCCGAAAGAAAGATACGCCTGCAGAAGAAGTCGGAATTTTTTTAGATAGAGTCATTGGTTCTAGAGGCTTTGGATTACTCAAGGTACTCGACTTAGAGGGCGTTTATCGACCACAGCTACCAGAGAATCTGGGGAACCTATTTCACCTAAGATATTTAGGCTTGAGATGGACTTTCTTGGATACTCTTCCTTCTTCACTTAGCTCCCTACTTTACCTTGAAACACTTGACATCAAGCACACACATATCACAACTCTCCCGAGTTCTATATGGAGCATGAAGCATCTCCGACATCTTTGTCTGAATGGAGCTCGTCTAGACATACAGCTGCAAGCAACCAAACATAGAGCTTTAACACAGCTCCAGACCCTATGGGGTTTGTTTGTAGATGAGAAGATTGCAAAAAAGATTGGTTTGACTTTGAGCAGAATGACCAACCTTCGAAAACTTGATCTGACCAGACAGACATCCTCGAAAGAATTAAAAACCACTGTCACGACAGCAACAACTACGATGACTACGAAAATAACCCATATAACTTCGTATGAGGAAATTAATTTGTGGATTGCATCATTGTCGAGCCTTCGATCGTTAAGGTTAAGATCCAAGAACAAAATGGGTCGGCCAACGGAGCTCATTGTCAAGCCTTTCTCAAATTTGAAGAATCTCTCTCAACTGTACTTGCTGGGAAGTTTACACAATCCTATTGATTGGTACCAGATCCCTCCTGGTATCACGGTTCTTACTTTATCATTCTCGCAGCTAGACAAAGATCCCATGCCAACATTATCTCAGCTACCGAGCTTGATAGTCCTCAGGCTTTTAGCTGCTTCATATGGAGGAAAAGAAATGTATTGTCCTACAAATGGGTTCCCTTCCCTCCAAGTTCTGAAGGTGTGGAAACTTGAAAGTCTAAAAATCTGGACTGCCGATGAAGGAACAATGCCGAAACTCCATACCTTAGAAATCAGGTGCTGTAGGGAGCTAGAGGAGCTTCCATCAGCCTTGCTGCAGATACAGACTTTTGACAACTTGATCCTGACAAACATGCCAAAGTCATTTATATCTGCTACCAGAAAGAAAAAGAAGAAGCATACTAAGATTGTGGAAAATGAGTAGGACTTCTGGACAGTAGAGAACGTTGTAAAGTCAAACTTTTCTTTCTTGTCCCGGGTTGAAAAACTTCCTTCACCCTGCAGTCATCTATCTTGGCTCAGTGCACTACTGTTAGATGAACCTCTTGTATCCAAGTTTCTTCAGTAATCTTAAAGCCTTGTTCACCTGCTATACTAAAATATCTATCTATTTTGGATCTCTGTCTATCTCATATTTCTAAATGTGAATAGACTTCTTCAATTTGGGTTGTATTCAAGTTTCAATAAAGTAAAGCCCTGATGATATTCAATTTTGCATTCCCCAGTAAAAGTTTGTGTAAATTTGATTTCACTTTGGTTTTGTGAATGTGGTCTCATGTTTGATTCATGCTCTAAATGATGTGAAAACGTCACCAACTTAGCTAATGCATGAGGAAGTACACCACCTTATGCTCAAAATTGATAGCAAGGGACACCAAATATTTTGCGACCCTTTAAAATAAGACAATTGGGCAGGCAGAAGTTGAACAAGAAAATATAGTTAATACATGACACAGCAGGGAAGGATCAGTGAGACAAATTTGCTTGAGAATTCAGTAATAAGTCAAACGAAATCACCCGAAAACTTAAAGATGTTTACTGCTCATGGCGGCCATAAGAAAGAAAAATGAAATGAACTATATGGGCTTCCTTTCCTTTTAGATGATGACAAACTTAAGCACTGTCCTCGCCAAGTAGTCAGGGCCATGACACAAATTGAAAACATACTCAACAGCTATAAGGGAACTTTGAATAAAAGAAATCTAATAACAAATTTAATAACTAAAAGGTATTTCTTATTTCTGACTTGAAAAAGTATAGTTACTTATTATTGTTGTGCACATGTGCTCTTCAACTTTCAGTTTAAGTGGGGCCCATAGAAAGAGCATCCATTAAGTTTTCAAGCAAAGAAACACTGCCAAATAAAGTATTTGATAAAAAAAAAATGATATTGATTAATTTATTCTCATATGTTCAAAAGAAAAATAAATTATTATTGTATTGTAAAGTATGAAAATCTTACATACGGGCCATGCTAATGTAGCATTTATTACTATTTACTCGTATATATTATTAAAAGAAAGTCAACAGATCAACTTGTAAGTTTACATCTAACTTCCAATTCCACAAGAGAAAATTTAAACTTTAGATCCCACAAATTATCAATAATGGTAATAAGCAGTAAGTCAATACATGTTCAAAATCAAGAACTTGCTTCAATAATTTGCTTATCTTTATTGTTGAATTTGTATTCTAAAACATATTACCTGTTTTTTTTTCCAGCAGTTTTGAGCAGTTTGGTCTTTTTCAACGGTAACAGGAGACTAGTTGAGGTCTTCCCAGATCCTGTGAGGAAACAATGGAACAAATGGGAACTAAGAGGATTGGTACTTCTTAGCCTTGCACTGCAAATATCACTAATATGCAGTGGTAGCAAAAGAAAGTACATTGCCAAGAGAAGAATCAGAATCTTTATATGGTGTGCTTACTTGTTGGCAGACTGGATAGCCACGGTCGCCCTTGGCCTCCTTGTTGACCGTCAAGGGAACTTTGGAAGTTCTAGTAACAGCAATAGCGGGCATGGAGAGTTAACGTTGATGGCGTTTTGGGCACCATTCATGTTGCTTCATCTTGGCGGGCCAGACACCATCACTGCTTATGCGTTGGCAGATAACGAGTTATGGTTAAGACACTTGCTTGGACTACTTGTCCAAACAGCTGCAGCTATCTACATCACTCTTTTGGCATGGGAAGACACTCTTATTTCCTTCCTTACGATTCCTATGCTTTTGTGTGGTATCATTAAGTATGGTGAGAGAACATGGGTTCTAATGTCAGCTAACAGAGACCAATTTCGAGATTCTGTTTTGGCAGATAGGGATCCGGGCCCTAGTTATGCCAAGTTCATGGAAGAGTTTAGCTTAAAAGAAGCAGAAGGGTACTATGTTAGTGCTGCTCAAGTGGAAGAGGGGCAGTCACCAGGAGAAGACCCTGAAAACGCCACAGAAACTGTTCCATCTAATCCTAATCCTGATGCAAGAATTTTGCACATAGCAAATTACTTCTTTGAAACTTTAAAGTTCAAGCGGCTTTTTGTGGATCTCATTCTTGGCTTCCATCCACGAGACGAGAGCCAATTTTTCTTTGAGAGACAAGAATATGACACCGCCTTTGAGGTGATTGAAGTTGAACTTGGATTCGCATACGATGTCTTCTACACCAAAGCACCTATCATTTATACTCCATTTGGTTTATTTTTCCGTCTCATGACTTCTATCATTACCCTTTTCGTATTGTTGACTTTTGTTGCATCCATAGGAATAAGATCACATAAACATTCATTCATTGATGTTGTGATTACTTGCATATTGCTGATAGGTGCTATTTTATTAGAAGTATATGCAGCCATATCTTTGCTTTTTTCCGACTGGGCAAATCTATGGTTTAGCCAGCACTCTTCCAAAATTCCTCTGTTTTTTCATTTAGACTTCTCACTCCAATCTGCACAGAAAAGAAAAAGATGGTCAAACTCCATGTATCAGTACAGCTTGATAGATTTTTGCCTCAACCAGAAATCTTCAGTTTTTCAAAAAATCTCCAAGTTCATTCCTTTAAATAAAAGGCTTAAGAACTTGTCAGAAAAATGGGTGAGTTTTCGCGAGTTGAAGCATCTTAATATAACGCCTGAGCTGAAGTCTTTCATTTTTGATCACTTCAAGGAAAAATCCACTGACACAGAACTGGACCCTAAGATCTTGTTCACCTGTCGAGGAGCAGTTTCCCTACGTGCCCATAAAAGTTATGGAACGTTCAAATGGACGGTTGATGTGGAATTCGATCATAGCATTCTCATTTGGCATATTGCCACTGATCTCTGCCACAACCTAGACAAAAGTAAGAGACGCGACAACACAGATGGCAGTGAAATGAAACGAGAATGGGATGATTATATGATATACAGCAAACAACTAGCAGACTACATGTTATATGTCTTGGTCATGTGTCCTTTCATGTTGCCCATCGGAATCGGAATGATTAGGTTCCGAGACACTTGTGCTGAGGCCCTGGTATTTTTCGAAGAGAGAAGTAGCTCAAGTAAGCTTGAGGCCTATGAAATGTTGGGACAAGTGAGCACCGAAGTCTTTCCAGCAACAGTTAAGGGGGACAGGAGTAAGTCTGTACTGTTTGAGGCTTGCAAGCTTGCAGCTTCATTAAAAGAGATGGGTGATCCTCGAAAGATGTGGAAGATGGTTGCTGATGTGTGGGTGGAGATGCTTGGTTATGCGGCTAGTCAGTGCAGAGGATTTGATCATGCTCAACAGCTTGAAAAGGGTGGAGAACTTATCACACACGTCTGGCTTTTGATGGCGCATCTTGGCATCACTGAACACTTTAAGATTAAAGATGGTCATGGTAGAGTTAAGTTGGCAGTTACCTAAAGTCTAACGTAGATCAAGACGTCGCAACATTTTCTTCAAATTTTTATTTTAAGTTTTTAACAATGATACCATTAGAAGCAATTTATCAATGCATACTTTGTAGGTGCAATGTAGTTTGAGAATGTACTGGTTAGGGCCGGCCGAGGGGTGGTATAAAAAAAACGAGGGTTGGCTGCGCAATGCTATAGCTGCAGTCGTTCGAATTGATCATTCACTAATATTTGTGATATGCACAATGCAAACAGACTTACTGTATACATTTGATGCTGTTGACATTTTAACTTGTCTATTTGGTCCATATGACTGTCTTCTAGTAAAATTCCTAGAAAAAGGTTGCAAGTATGGTTGTTCGGTCAATATATTAGGTAAGAATCCACTAAATGTTTGTGAAAATTCATCATTGATGATTGATCAAAGGCGATCTATAATAGTAAACACCCTTCAATAATTGCAACCACAAATTTTCTTGGCTAAAATAGATATCAACATTCAATTTTAAAATGATAATTAAATTTACTCGTAGTGTTTACATAACAGTATTGTTTATCTTTATTCTCTATGCGCAAAATGGGTAATGGGTTATTGCAACTTATTATTTTTCAGATATATTTGGGCAGTAATGGTTGCATAAATAAGATTAAGGTAGTTAAAGTGCATATAATAGTTGTACGCTTACACTAAAATCTTTTGTAGTGGATGTTAAAACTTATTTATTGTATTTAGCATTAGTTTAACATCCATAATCAATGCACCAACAACTACATCAGATTCACGCAGAAATGTAGGTTAAATTTATTAATTATAGTGAGATCTTGTCATCTTGACAGGACATAAGATATTATAATATAGTGAGACCGGACCATCAGCAACTCTTTGTACCTATGCTCCGAGAGACTCTTAATAATGTAGTATTTGTTTAACTGGACAAGTAAAGTTCATCCTCGCACGACTCAAAAGCAATGAGTATAAAAAAAAACAAATCTACAACTCTTTTTTTTTAATCCTTTATAAAAATACTCCAGTATAAACATAAACTGGTTGACTTATTAGAACATCAAATACTTATAAAACATCATTTGAATTTGAATTTGAATTTATTTACTCATACTAGACTTATGCCCGCGCAATGCGGCGGTGATGAGGGTAGCAATGACGGAGGTGGTGGTGGTGGCGGCAGTGGGGACGATGATTGGGGGGGGGGGGGGGGATCTAAACGTAATTGATGAAAGGTGGTTTATAATTATTTTAAGTTTTGAGAGATTTATACCGTAAATTATTTCATTAAGGTTATTATAGGTATATTAGATGGAGATTTTTAAATTATTGAATAAAGAAGAAGGGTATTTTTGGTTTTTCAAAGGTAGAAAGTTTAAGGAAAAAAAAGGTAGTTTGTTTTATTAGATAGTATATATATAGATATAGATATTTTTAAAATAATGGATAATCTATCTATTATCATCTCTTAGTGAAAAAGACATGAACGAAATTTAAGCTCCAATTTTGTGTTGCATATCTCCCACCACTAGCTACTAACAACTAAAAAATCTAGTTTCTAACTATTTTTTATTCTTGTAAAATCTAAATTTATCACATGAACCTTGATATTAATAATTAAACAAGAAATAAAGTGAAAGTGCCTTACCCGACTACCCTTGAATGAGTTTAAATACACATAAATTAAAAACAAAATAAAAAATAAAAACTTCTATCTATAATTGTCCATAAGACCATAAGTAAATGGGTCGGTTATGGAAGTTTTCTTCCTTCCAAGTTATTTGGGATTGGTGATTTTTTACTCGGATGCATGCAAACTTAACCCAGGGTATCCTTTTAATTTGACCATATCCGAACCTTTTTCTATTTGCACTCGAAGATATTACTTAGGTTAGTTCAAGCATATCCCAGCGACCAAACACTCCCGCCCCCAAAAGCGGAGACCGAAAAACCGCCAGGTTGTCGAGGACACGTCTGAAGAGGAGGCCGGCGCACTAAACGAAACATTGAATATGGAACGGGCATGTACCAACTACTAGACCACAACAAACAAAAAGTCAAAAATTATAATCTCAACCACTTTTTTCGATCGTATGTTTTAGCACATGACCCTTTGTACTTGATGATTAAACAAAAACTTAATTAAAAGAGGCTTACCCAACTACCACCTTGAATGAGTCCATATGCACATATATTGAATAGAATATTTAAAAAATTAAAAATAAAAAACATTTTATATGTTGTCTGTTTGTAAATACTACGAGTAATTAGACTATCTCCAATAGGGGTGTTCTTAGTTGCCCTTAATTGGCCATGTATATATTTTGGAAGCTTGTTCAAAACTAAAGACTTTTTTATGTATGTCCTTAACTAAGAGCATGCCCTTAGACTATCTTCAATACTATTTTTTGTTTGTATATAAATGTAAAGATATGTAAGGATGTTTGTATGGTTAGAGGTAAAACTAAAAGATGTGTAATGATTTGAAGGATTTGTAAGGATATAATGTGATAATTAAAGACGTCTAAGGCATTGGAGATAGTCTTAGGTAAAAGGATGATTTTTGACTCGGTTGTATACTTGTATGCAACCTAAACCAAGATATCCCTATAACTTCACCATATCCGAACTCTTTCCCTATCCAACCCCATAATATTTACCTAGGTTGGTTCAAACCTAAGACTTCTTGTGAACACATCAGGACATCACCACTCGGCCACCTTGGTAGTGCTTTTTTTTTTTTTTTCATCTGTGTGAATGCATAATGTAGCAGGTGGGAAGTACAGAAATGTATGATTCTTGCAATTAGAAAAAGAATACTAAAATCATTAATGATTAACTATAAAACCAAGTCAATAACCACAGAGGCACAGATCATGATATATTCTATAGTCAACAAAGCACATGACAGGCCATAAACTAAGCTGCATATTTTTAATTTTATTTTTTTTATTTTTCTTGTGTGTTGTGGGGGTGGGGGGGTTACATTGTATTCCATTGCCATCTGAAAAAAAATCTTTTCTTTGTAAAGATAGAGAAATGGCTGTTGAAGCTGTTGTATCAGTGGTGATACGCAAACTCACGAACTTAGTAGCCGAGGAATCAGAACTGTTTGGAAAGGTTAAAGATGTAGTTGATAAGGTTATGGTGGAGCTTAAGGAGGTGCAGAACATTTCAAATCGTGCAGAACATCAAGAACAAGGTAACAAGTTGATTAAAGATCGGGTGGTTCAGTTTTTGGGTAAAGTCTACCATGTGGAGGATGCTATAGAATCCTTCGCCATTGCACAAACACACTTGAAAAGGATGAGTTTTCTTAAGAAGCATATTTTTGTCATGGCAAACGAGTTTAAGCTTTGTAGAGAAGTTCCAGATAAAATGGACTGTTCTGAAGAAATTCGCAGACTCAGATCCAAATTGGAAGGATTCATTGGAGATGTTCAAGAATGGAAAAATGGAATACCTTCAATGGCTCCAGTGCGGCACCATAGTTCTAGCACAACACGCCGGCTTGAGAAGTCATGGAAAGAGAGTGATGCTTATTATGTACCAAAGAAAGAAGAAACCATCTTCAAAAAAGATGTCGAGAAGTTGGTGAGACAATTGTCAAGTAATAGACCACTTCCACTTCAAATTATATGTGTCTATGGCGAGGCTGGCACAGGGAAAGCGGCTCATGTCAAGGCGATCTACAATAAGTTGGAGGTCCAGAAGAAGTTTGAATGTCATGCACTTGTATTTGTGCATACAAAGTGGTCAGTTAGAAATCTTTTGATGGCTATACTACAACAGGTCACTAATTTACAGGGCAAAGAGAAACTTAAAGATGAGGACCTGATAGGGAGGCTTCATGGGTTCTTGAAGGGTCGAAAGTACTTAATCGTCATTGCTGATATCAAAAGTGATCTTTTTAAAAAACTAAGAGGTGCCTTACCGGATACATACAATGGAAGTAGAGTGGTGATCACCACCCCCGATGAAGAAGCCTCTTTATTCGCAGATGCATCAAATCGTTATCACTTCAAGCCTCTGGATGTAGATGATGGCTGGAAAATTTTTGTTAAGAAGGTTAGGGGTTTAAAAGGAAGTCCATTCTCAGATGATATCATGGAGAATTTGAAAAACAAAATAGCAGAAAGCTGTAAAGGAACACCTCTGAGGATTTCAATGCTTGCAGGTTTGCTATCAACAAGGAAAGTGGTGTATGAAGAGTGGTCGAGTGTTTTTGAACAGCATGACTTTGTCACCAAATCTCCATCATTTGATGTTATAACCTTTTGTTACAATGATCTGTCACTCTACTTGAGGCCGTGTTTTCTTTATTTGGGGCTCTTTCGGAAGGGATTTGAAATACCAGTGAGAAGGTTGTTTCGTTTGTGGCTTGCAGAGGGCTTTGTGGAGTCGCAGGAAGGGATTATTCTGGAGGACCAAGTGGAGGGATATCTGGAAGAGCTTGTGAACAGGAACATGGTAGAAATTTCAAAAAGGAGATCCGATGAGAGTCCCAAAAAATGCAGAATGATTGGCGCCTTGCATGATATTTTCTTGCCGAAGGCTGTAGAAATAGGTCTCTTCCATCTCCACCAGAGGTCTGATGATAATTCAAATGTAGCAGAACCTCGATTTGGAGTTCGTCGGGTGGTTGAATACACCAATATAAAGTCCTCTCGAATCTCTGTAGCAGGAAACCAGAATCTGCAGTCCTACATATCCTTCAACGGCCGGAAGAAAGATATGCCTGCAGAGGAAGTAGGAACATTCTTAGATAAAATCATTGGATCCAGAGGGTTCGGATTACTAAGGGTTCTTGATTTGGAGGGTGTTTATCGTCCAAGGCTACCAGAGAGCCTGGGAAATCTTCTTCACTTAAGGTATTTAGGCTTGAGATGGACTTTCTTGGACGCTCTCCCATCATCTCTTGGTGGCCTGCTTTACCTTGAAACACTGGACATTAAACATACACATATCACCACTCTCCCAAGTTCTATTTGGAACATGAAACATCTTCGTCATCTTTGTCTGAATGGGGCTCGTCTAGGTATACCTGCACAAGCAACCAAATATAGAGCTTTAAACCAGCTCCAGACCCTATGGGGTTTGTTTGTAGATGAGAAGATTGCAAAAAAGATTGGTTTGACTTTGAGCAGAATGACCAACCTTCGAAAACTTGATCTTACAAGACAGTCTTCCTCGACAGTAATAACAACCACTGTCACGACAGCAACAACTACCACCACTACAACAACAAGCCATTCATCCTCCTACGAAGAAATCGGTTCGTGGATCTCAAAGCTGACAGGCCTTCAATCCCTAAGATTAAGGTCGAAAGACAAAATGGGTCGGCCTTCAGAACTCATTATTAAACCTTTTTCAAGTCTCACAAATCTCTCTCAGCTGTACTTACTTGGTCATTTACACAAGTCACTTGCTTGGTACCAATTCTCACCTGGACTCAAAGTCCTAACTTTATCAGTCTCAAAGCTAGACGAAGATCCCATGCAAACACTATCTCAGCTACCGAGCTTGATGGTCCTCAGGCTATTGGCTGCATCCTTTGTGGGCACAGAAATGCATTGTCCTGAAAATGGATTCCCGGCCCTTCAGGTCCTCAAGCTATGGAAACTGGAAAAGCTAAAGATATTGACAGTTCATGAAGGATCAATGCAGAATCTCCATACTTTAGAAATCAGGTGCTGTATAGAGCTTAGCGAACTTCCTGAAACGTTGCTGCAGATACAGAGTTTTGACAACTTGATCTTGACAAACATGCCAAAGTCATTTGTTTCTGCTATTAGAAAGAAAAAGAAGAAGCACACTAAGATTGTGGAAAGCGAATTGGACCTTTGAAAAATGAAGCATCCAGTTAACCTAGTCTTCTATTTTTGGTGGGGTGTGGTATCTATAAACGATAATGACATGAGTACGGAGTACCTATAAAGATAAACTGAAATAACGAACAACTTCTACTGAGTCTGGCGGATGAACTACAATTATCAAAGATATTAGTACGCAAATGTTTGTATTCATGATCTCTACTATCTCTCTCATATTATAAGCATACAAAAGACTTGTTCTATTTGTGTTTGATTTGCATGGACTTATCAAATATTTTAAATATTAACTAATTGATCATTAATAACTAGTAGGAGATAGAAAACTCACATATATACTATTTTCTTGCAGCAGCAATGAAACAATTATATGCCTGCAAAATATAGCATAACGTGTGGGATAAGTGGTGCCACTGCATTTGATTAGAATAAAAGAGTGTTGGGAAAATTTGAAAAATGCACCTGAACAAATACAGACCTATTGCAGAAAATAAGCAAACCAATATGTTTGAAGTTTGTTATAAAGAGTGAAATGGATAGATGCTTCACCTGCATTGTTGAAGTAAATGAAAATATTAGTTGAGGAATTTTATCAAACATTTGGAGTGCATCATGAAGATATATATTTTTCTGATTAAAACTCTTAACATTACAATTTTAATAAAGAAAGAAAGGTCTAGAATGCCAATATAAAGCAGGGAACAATAAGCAAAAAGTAAAAGAGATGATGTAACAAAGGAGAGTAAGAGACCTCCCCTTTTCCTCTTTCGGATTTAATAACATGACCAAATGCCATTTTATTTACATATATATAAAGGAAAATGATAAATATCAATACTCTTAAAAATCCTCCTAATATATCCACTTGTTAATACATGAAATATACTAATTCTCTTTCCTGATCTCACTCCTGATTTTCCACATGTCACAATCCTATTAATTAGGAGGATTTTTAAGCTAATAATTTAGGAGAATTGATCATTATCTATATATAAAAATGGGTAATGATCCGTACACCACCTAGTTTTAGTTGTACACCACCAAATATGCATAAGAGTGTTGTAATGTACAACATTTTAAAGCATGATTTGTGGTGTACGGCTAAAACTGAGTGACCAAATAAGGCAATAAGCTTAAATAAATGGGCAATGATATTTGTAACACCACTTTTGTTATCTTTACCACTAGCGTATATTAAACAATTGTATCATATGCATAAGTTACTGTACATTATTTTTTATTCTTATAAAATTCTACATTAGACAATTGTATATGTTGTATCATATGCATAAGTTATAATACATTATGATAAATTCTAAAAAAATTGTTGTATTAATATCACTTGCCCAGTGAAATAATAGAAGTCGAATAGCACTAAATTTAGCGGGTAGATTACAGGTTTTGGTTTTTCAGTTTTTTATGAACCATCCCTCCAAGAATTTAGTTACATGATGTGTCCTCATGGTTCCATTTTTTTTCTAAATTACATCCCTCCAAGGCTCCAAGTATAGCTTCGTTAAGTGCACATGTGCTAGCACTTGACTGTCTCAATACACTTCTTAGTAGGGATGATCTATAATATTTTACAACAAATATCTCTCGATAACTATAAAACAACATTTAAAATTCATTTTTGAAAAACTTCAACCTTTAGATGAAATTTAATCTTAAATAGTGACCTTTAGATTAGATGGTGACCTCATTTTCCTAATTTAGTTTTATCATTACTAAAGTAATTAATTACTTTATTGAAATTACGTTCCAACGATAACAAATGTGCTTGTATGAATATTAATAAAGTTGTTATATGAGTATTAATTAATAATAGCTTTTAACGATTATAAATGCTTATATTGTAAACATGTATATATAAATCTATAATTACTCGGTCTTTCGAGATCTTTACATATATTGAAATAATAAGTCCAACGTATAACTCTTATTGGTTGGGTATTGTAAAACAAGTATTAAAGTAAAACAAATAAGACAAGATCTTGACTTTTAGATCATGGTTAAGTTGATGCACGAAGATTCACGAAACAATTGATGCACGATGATTTTCATGATGCGCGGTGATTTTCAGTGAATATTGTTTTATTTATTTTATTTTAATAGTTGTTTTATTTTACTTGAAACCTATTTAAATATTAGTCAATTAATAAATAATTATAATTATTATAATTTAATATATTATAAAATTATTTATACCAAACTCTTGAGACAAAAAATTATTATCGAATGTTTATATAAATATACATCATACAATGTTAATAAACATAAAATTAAGTTAAGATGTAATGTAATCTAGAACCATAACGATTCATTATTTTTTTCAAACAGATATGTGATCTATTAGAATTAATTTCATCATACTCATTCAAATAAAATATGTTAAACATTTATATTTGTGTAGTCGTTAGTCCCGTCCGATAGACGGATAGTCTTAAAATATATACCAAAAGTAAATATCAAAATACTAAATAAGAAAACGGGTGAAAAATATCAAAACATAAACAAATTTTTTTTAATAGAATAAACCCTTTTACAGTAGAATAAGAAATCATAATCAAACTACAATTGACAACAAACTAATTAAAAAAAATGAAAAATAACAATAACATAACAATTCAATATCAAATAATAAACAAACATGAATAAAATACCAAAAATAAGATTAAAGTGATATTAAAAACATTGTATGTTTTTTTTGTTAAAAAATTTACTAAACTTGATTTGTTTATTAAAGTTAAAAAGGAGATGAATGATATGAATGAAAATGATTAACAAACATTTATGTTGTATAAATAATAAATTATCTGAAGGGTTTAAAGGAAATCATATATCTTTAAATTTTAAAAAGATTTGTTTGAATAAATAGAACAAAATTTATGATAAAGTTTTAAATATAATTTCTACTTAAAAACAAATAAAAAAATATATATAAAAAAAAAAAGAGAAAGCTTTAGAATAATTAGGAGAGAGTATTAGACTTAAAAAGAGCTTTAAGAGGTAACAAGTATACCCCTAACATCCTTTTTTAGTTATAGTATATAGATAGATAGATTGATTATTGATTCCATATAGTTGATGCCTTTGTGGTAGAATATGATATAAATATATGATAAAAATATTTTAAAAATGAAATATTTTTCGATTTTAAAAATAGAACTTAAGTTTATACGGTTTATATTTTGATATAGGATTTGACCTTTTACATATAAATATTTTAAAAACGAAATACTTTTCGATTTTAAAAATAGAATTTAAGTTTATATTGTTTATATTTTGATATAGGATTGACTTTTTACTACTGTTTTTTTATAATTTTTATATATATTAGTTTTATTTTTATCTAATTTAATATATTTAGATTATAATTTTGTAGATATATATATATTCTCAAAAAAAATATAAAGATACCATATATGGTTATGTGACAATATTTAAAGATATCTTTAAATTGAAAAAAACTTACAATGTTAGAATAAATATTGTTTTAATATATATAAAAAAATATATAATGTTATTAGTAGAGTACAATATACATACAGTATATTATAAGGTATAAAGATTTTTTTTTTCTTATGATCCTTCGATAAAAAGATTCATTTTCATTATAAGAAATAGGAAGTAGAACTGATAAAACCAAAAAAATATCATTTTCAAGCAATAATAAAGAAAAATCTCTTTTGATACATCAAATTAATTTGGCCCGGTTATTGATCAAGTGAATATAGTTGCCATTTCTTTTAAATTTTCTTTTGATTCAAATATGTGTTGTAACGTGTATCCTCCCCTGTTGCGGTCATGGAATCGATGAAATAAATTTTAAAAAATAGGTTTTTGTTCAAGAATGGAATACTGCTGGAAGTGTCCATGTCCGGTTTATCATGCAGAATTATATCACATCTTGAATCTGATGAAATAAGTTGAATTCAGATGGTATTTTGTAAATACGTAATATGTCTTATCATCTATCCAATCCTCAAAATAAATCAAAATTTTTAGATACTTTATTTCATAATAATTATTATTATTATTATTATGTTACTCGCGTATTACGCGGGTTAATAATCTAGTTTATAATACAATAAGATACAATTGTATAAAACTGTTATGAAAGGCAATGAATTGCTGTTTAGTATAAGTTTTTTTTTGGGATTTTTTTCCTCTTACACCAATGTACTCCCATCATTTCTATCAAGATCCAAATTTTAAGAAGAGCGATAAACTAATCACAGCTTTTATTCATCCACAACAGATTTTCCGTTATTTAATTGTATATTATGCCTTAAAAGACTTATGTGAATCTAATTTTATATTATGCATTGAAAGACTTATAATTATTGTGAATAAATAATTATTGTTGTAAATGTATCACTACCCAAATTCTAATCTTATTCTTCGCTTCTGATAAGATTATTATCACCAAACATAGTAATCAAAACTCAATTGTATCAAAAATAAAAATCTTGAATTTTCAAACGTATTTCTAATATTTCTAGATGCAATGAGAATCTAAACTTTAATCTTTAGTCATCAAGATTAATATTAACCTAATACAGAATCCAATTGTTCAAATCAAAATCTAACAACATGTTGACCGTTGAAACACACCCCAGGCCCCAACTCCACCATTAATGTGGGGAGGTGATATTTGTACCATTGTTTTTGATAAATTTATCAAAGCTATATATTACCGGTTTGTACAGTAAGCTATAAAAGTTGTATACCAATTAAAAGTGGTGGTACAGATATCATTTCCAATTAATGTGTCACCATCAACCTCATGTTACTTTCTGTACCCTGTTACTACTCTCTCCCATAGTTGTTAAAATCTTATGAGTCGAGTCGATTTGGACCGAAAACGAGGCGACTCGTTGTGTGACTCATTTTTCTCCTGACTCTTACGAGTCGCGGTGTGAATTTGAAACGAGTCACTACGAGTCGCAAATTTATCACTGTTGTAGTTTGATAATATGGTTATATATTATATATCATATTTATGGTTACATTATTTTGTATGTTATATATGTATTTTTTATTCTTTTAGTACGAATTTGGAGATAAACTGTAAGTTTATGACTTAAAAGTATCGAATATGTAATATTTTGGTAATGTATTAAAGTAATCCACTTAGAATTTGTTTATAAATACGTCACATATATATAATTATACACTATTATGTAGTATATACAAATGTCCGGACTCTTACAAGTCGAGTCACGTTTCGAGTCACGAGTCAGAAATCAGGTTTTCGAGTCGAGTCAAAAGTTACGAGTCGACAACTATGCTCTCTCCTCTTTTAATGATTGCATACACAAAGGCAAACTTCCAATGAACTAAAAGTACTGGTACCTTATTCTCATATATTAAAATTCGTTTGCAAATATTGGTAGTTCGATTGTTTACAAATAACTTATTCTTATATATTGTTGTAATACGTATATACTAGCACAATATCTATGCGATGCGGGGATATGATGGTGGCGACGTCGGATAATGATGGTGGTGACTACGTCAAATGATGTAGGTAATTGATGTATATATGTATGATTTAAAAGAAATAATAGAGATATTTTACAGTATAAGGGTTGGTGGTGATCTTTATCATTAAGGGTAGTTTGGTCATATCGTGTGACTTATTTTTATTAACCTTCAACATGGAGCTATAATTTTCATATAGAATTATAAATTATAGATATAGATATTAGTAAACTTATAACGTTTAAATCGAAGTAGATTTAAGGGTAAAGTTAGATGCCATCTGTGATTTTTATTTTTTATTTTTTATTTTTAATCTCATTTAGTCACCTAAAAATGATGGTGAGGGCATGTTGGAGCTACTACACCTATAATAATAGAAGTACCATAATATCAACAATGCTAAAAAATATACTAGTAATAAAAAGATCACTTTTATGAACACAAAATAACCCATTTGTTCTAGTGAGCCATAAAAACAACTTATACTTTATGCATGAAAGCTTTTTTACACCCCGCTAGCTAGAGGTTAATTAGCCTTGACAAGCATTTCTTCCACCATCCCAGCGGCAGTAGTACTACGCCTACGCTGCCGCCGCCTTCACCACCAGTCGTCCCTTCCTCACCACCATTGTTTCTTTGGAGATCCAATCTTCGCACTACTACTTCCCCTTTCCCACTATCTGTTTCACCGCCATCATCCGTTCGACGACGTCGACGACCGGCGCTACTTTTATT
The DNA here is from genome assembly GCF_010389155.1 of Erigeron canadensis. Taxonomy (NCBI): domain Eukaryota; kingdom Viridiplantae; phylum Streptophyta; class Magnoliopsida; order Asterales; family Asteraceae; genus Erigeron; species Erigeron canadensis. The sequence goes on along the minus strand of NC_057761.1, from coordinate 34,917,624 downwards.
ATTTGCAGCAGCAGCAGGACGAGGCATCGTCGTCCTGCTGCTATTCCCGCCACCATAAGTAGTATCGATTCCGTGCAACAGCTGATCATTACCATTGATATCAAAAGGAGTTACACAGAAGTAATCTAGTTTCTTTGTATCCCTCCCAAATTCTTGATTATTATTTATACCTGTAGTACCACTACCCATGATGTTGGTGGCTGCACGTTCCAAAAGCATGCGTAATTCATGATTATTGTCACATGTTGCATTATCATCACCTGACAGGTCGTCTTTTTGATCATCTCTCACTTTCTCATTTGCCATGTATATATATATATATATTTCTGAGATAACACTAGCTACTAGCGAGTAAGTATTACGGATTACGGTTTATTTGGTTCAATTAATTCCTCTGATAATTAAGCTGCAGCTAGCCAGCCACTACTTTGTACATAATTATTAAGTACTCGTAATATAAATACGAGTACGTAATAACATTCCTATGTGACGCGTATTTCGGCGACCGGATCTACGAAGACTTTAACTTTTTAGACGCGTAAAATTCAACGAAAGAAAAGTCAACAAGTGTAAAAACGATCTTATTTATGTCCAAACCATGCAGCTGATGATATAGGTCTCACAATATTTTGTCGGTTGGATCGCATTTAAACTGGATTTTTATATATATATACAACATAAAATTATTCTTAAGCTAAAGTTTTATTTAACAATATGAAAAGAAAATATAATAATAGACTAATTTATATCTACATATAAAAAAATAACCCTCTTTATTTAAAAAAATCTTAAAAATCATTTTTTTGAGGGTTTTGTTGAAAACTCGATCTACCTAGTGTGTAATTAAGCTGAATATACAAAGGATTAAAGTTTTGATATGAAATGCTAAAAGTTAAATGTCATTGCCCCCGTACCTCCCACAAGTGGGGGGCCATGCATGTTACGAAGGAATGCATTTGTCTTAAGGCCCCTCTTTATAGTGACCTACTTTTAACTCACGTCTAACACTATTAATTAGTTTATCTCTCTTCTAGACACATCAAGAACACCCCTCCTTATAACCCCCACTTCTTCCCCTCACATCACCTTTTCGGGCCCCACTTTCCTTCACAAAACGCCTGTCTAAAAATTGAACAAACGGAAAGGACGCAGCATAGGACGCACTAGTGCTAATAGTGTCCAAAATCTTGGTGGCGTCGGACGTGGCCTAGACGTCTTATAAGGACCGGCACCCTTGAGGAGACATTTAAGGAAAAATCACACCAAGCTTCCCCGAGATTAATAGTTTGAATTTACTACTCGAATCTATGTCTAGCGGGTAAAACCTAACCGATATTACTATGTCATGATTACATATACGATAATATCTATATATCTATACTATATTATAAATCAAATTTATTTTGATTATCAACATTAAACTTAAAATTTCAATATTGATATTAAGTTACTACAATATACACATTCTATTGCATAATGTACCATGTATACATCATAAACACTTTACATCAATAATTTTCACTACTCACCGGCGCCACGTACCACCACCATCACCAATTTCCGCCGCTACCGCACTCGCCGCCGCCACCGTCACCCGTCAACGCCACCACCGTCGACGCCATTACATCACCGCCACCGCCGCCATCTCCATCATCGCTGCAACGCGCGAGTACCATTTTTGTTATTGTAAAATCTAGATTATAAGGATGAAGCAAAAATTACTAAGAGAATTAAGATTGTTGATGTTGATTATAATTGGAAACCAGAGGTGTGTCAGCACTGCAAAGTGTTTGGACATGCAAATGGTAAGTGTAAAGAGCAGATTAATGTAAAGGAAAAAGACAATGATACAATAAGGAAAGTGAATGAGAATAGAAGGCAGGAGATGAATGATGATGGGTATATTTGGGTAAGGAATAAAAGGAATAATCAAAGATGGAATGCGAACAAGAAGACTAATATTGGCCCTAGTAAGAAAATATGGCAAAACAAAGAAGTGAGGAAACAGATAGGGGGAGTGCAAGATGTGGAAGGAAGTAAAAGGGGTAATAAATATGCAGTTCTTGCTGAAGATGGAGGCAACCATGAGCAGGAGGATGGTCTTGATTATGAGGAAAAACTTATTGTTGATAAATATATTTTGAGGAAACAACAACCTTCTAGTGAGGTAACAAAAAATTGATCAGGAAAAATGGTAAGATACTTTAAGGATAGGTGGGAAAGTGTGAATATGAATGGTGATAATGAGGAAGAAGAGGATGTTCTTGAATGTGAGAATGAATCAACCAGTTACTTGGTTGCTGATGAGATAAATGGAGGTGGTATTCAGTTATTTTGAGTACTGCTGTTATTGTTTTTTCTCAATGGAGTTCAAAGTTGTTAGCTGGAATATTAGGGGAATGAGTACTGAATTAAAGCAGAATGAAGTTATTAACTTTATTAGGGATGAGAAGGTGCAAATTTGTGCTGTGTTGGAAACACATTTGAAAGTGCATAATGTAGATAGAATTGGGAATAAAGTGTTTAAGAATTGGGAATGGATGTCAGATATTCAGTACAGCCCAAAATGCTGCAGAATAATGGTAGGTTGGAATTCTCAGAATGTGAAAATTATGAGAATTGGTATGACTAACCAAACAATTTTGTGCATTGTTGAGGTTCTGAATAGCAGTATTAAGTTTTTTGTAGTTTCATCTATGCTAGTAATAATGGAATTGAGAGAAGGGAATTATGGAAGGAATTAGGAAAACATAAGATGTTTGTGGGAGATTGGCCCTGGGTTTTAATGGGTGATTTTAATGTTACCCTGGGAGTTGAAGAACATTCTGCTGGAGGTTCTCTTGTTACTAATGATATGAGTGAATTTCAGGATGCTGTTAATATGCTTGAAGTAGATGATATAGGTAGTAGTGGGTTTCAATTTACATGGACTAAGTCTCTGAGAAGCAGAAGTTGTAATACTTTAAAGAAATTGGATAAAATTATGATAAATGATACATTTATAAGGAGGTTTCAGAAAGTACATGGTGTTTTTCATCCTTTTATCATATCTGATCATAGTCCTGCAGTCCTGGCTATTGATGAAGTGGTGACTAAAAAGGTTAGATCTTTTAGATTTTCAAACTTTATTAGTGATAGACCTGAATTTCTTGAGGTGATTAAGGGTGAGTGGGATAATAAGATATATGGTTGTCATATGTATAGGCTCGTTAAGAATTTAAAGAAATTAAAAAAGCCTCTTAACAGAATTAGTTGGGCTAAGGGAAATATTTTTGAGAGAGCTAGTGGCTTAAAGGAGAAACTGAAAAAGAACCAAGAAGCTTGTGATATGGATCCACATAATGTGGAGTTTAAACAGGAAGCTGTTAGGACTCTTAATGAGTATGTTATGGCTACTAATGAAGAATTGAAGTTGTTGCAGCAAAAAGTAAAAGTAAATTGGCTAAAAGATGGAGATAGAAATACAGCTTACTTTTATAGTATGCTGAAGGCAAGAAGGAATAAGAGTAAGGTAGAAATCATTTGTGATGAGGAGGGAAACAGATATGAAGGTGATGATGTTGCCAAGTAATTTGTGAAGCATTTTCAGAATTTTCTTGGTAAATCTGATAGTGTTGAGCCCCTAATGGAAGGTTTGTTTAAGAATGTGCTCAATGAGGATGATGCTGGTGATATGATCAAAGAAGTTACTGATGAAGAAGTAAAAGAAGCTATTTTTGACATTGACAGTAACAAGGCTTCTGGTCCAGATGGATTTACCTCTGGTTTTTTTAAAAAGGCTTGGGGTTTGATTGGAAATGATGTGTGCAGTGCTGTTAAGGAATTCTTTTTGACAGGAAAATTACTTGGTGAAATTGATGCTACATTGTTAGCTTTAATTCCTAAGAGTGCCACCCCTTATAAGGTTTCTGATTTCAGACCAATTGCATGTTGCAATGTGGTTTACAAGTGTATTAGTAAAATTCTCACTAAGAGAATTCAGAATGTGCTTGGTAAGATTGTACACATTAACCAGAGTGCATTTATTCCTGGTAGACATATCCAGGACAATATACTAATAGCACAAGAACTTCTAAGAGGGTATAATAGGAAAGCTGGTCCTAAAAGATGTGCTATGCAAATAGATATACAAAAAGCCTATGATACAGTGAGTTGGAAGTTTTTAAAAGATATTCTGCTGAAATTTGGTTTTAAAAAGAAGATGGTGGACTGGATAATGGCTTGTATCACATCTACCAAGTTTTCTATATGTTTGAATGGAGAAACTCATGGGTATTTTAAAGGTGGAAAAGGATTGAGACAAGGGGACCTATTTCTCCTTACTTGTTTACACTGGTTATGGAAGTATTTAATCTAATAATGTGCAAGAATATTGAGCAGTCAAAGGAGTTTGAATATCATTTTGGGTGCAAAGACTTAAAGCTCTCACACATATGCTTTGCTGATGATTTGCTGGTATTATGTAAAAGGAATGTTGGATCTGTCAGAGTAATTAAGAAAGCATTGGATGAATTTTCCAAGGTTTCTGGGCTTATTCCTAATCTTGGAAAAGTATAATGTTCTTTGGAAGCATTAAGGAAAGAGATAAACAGGATCTCATCAATCTTCTACCTTTCAAGGGTGGAAAATTGCCTGTTAAATACCTTGGTGTGCCTTTGTTATCCAAAAAACTGGGGGTTAATGATTGTAAAGTGTTGGTGGACAGAGTCAAAAATAAGATTGAATGCTGGAGAAATAAGGCTCTGTCATATGCAGGAAGACTACAACTCATTGTAGCAGTGTTAGCATCTATGCAGAATTACTGGGCCTCTGTATATATGTTACCTGTAACTGTGATTAAAGAGCTTGAGAAGTTGTTTAAAGGATTTCTTTGGAATGCTGGTGAATCTGCACAGGGGAAAGCAAGAATGGCTTGGAAGAATGTATGTAAACCTAAAGAGCATGGTGGTTTGGGTCTCAAAGATTTAAAGAAATGGAATGAGGTTCTACTTATAAGACAATTCTGGAAAATTTTAGAAAACAAGGAGTCCTTGTGGGCAAAGTGGGTTAATGTTGTAAAATTAAAAGGCAAGAGTATTTGGGCAGCTGCAGTTGAAAAAAGTGATAGTTGGGGTTGGAGAAACATGTTAGGGGTTAGAGATATGATTAAAGATCATGTAAGATATGTGATTGGCAATGGAAGGAAAGTGTCTCTCTGGTATGAGAAATGGTGTACAGAGGGACCTTTGTGTGATTTTATTTCCAGAAGAACAATTTATGAAGCTAGGTTGGATGATAATATGAGGGTTGCAGACATTTGCAAGGAAGGAAAATGAAATTGGCCAAATGATTGGGAAATTAGATTTCCATGTCTCATGGATATTAACATTTCAGTTTGGCAGAATGAAAAGGAAGATAAAGTGCAATGGATTAATAATAATCAAACTATGGAATTTAGCACCCAACAAGCATGGATTGATCTCAGAGATAATTGGCCAAAAGTTGGGTGGAACAAAGTTGTTTGTTTTACTCAAATGGTCCCTAAGCATGCTTTTATTTTATGGCTTGCTATTCAGGGGAGGTTGTTGACACAAGATAAAATAGAGAAATGGCAGCAAGATTGTAACCTCAAATGTCCATTCTGTCAAGAGGGTGCTGACAGTCATGAACATCTTTTCTTCCAGTGCCATTATTCAAAGAAAATCTGGGAGCATATGAGGGGAATGACTCAAATGGTGAATATTGGAACTAGAATGGAGGATAGTGTACAGGAGATTGGTGATAAAAATGTGCAGAATAATATTAGTGTGATTATTAGTAAACTTGTTCTGGCTGCTTCAGTTTATAATATTTGGAGGGAAAGGAATTTAAGGATTTTCAAGAAGGAAAAAAGGAATGAAGAGGAGCTGTGCAGAATTATAAAGGATAATGTCAGATTTAAGTTGTTTGCTTTAAAAGTGAAAATGTCTAAAAGAGTGATGGAAATGGCTGCAATTTGGAATCTCAGGTGGAGTAACAATTCATTGTATGCAAGTTAATTGTTTGGTCTGGATGCTTATTGGAATTCTGAGGTGAAGACTATGGGCTAGTGTGTGCGATTGGGAATAGAGAGTGGTGGAAGATGACACTTCTTGGTCCCTTTCTAACACTAGCTTTGTTTAGATTCTGCAGATGTTTACTGCTTTTGATTTCTTTTGAAGCAGTATTGAATTGTATAGAATAGTATTTGTATGCTGCATAGATATGTCCTGTGATTCTGTATTTGTTTGTAAATAATTTTGTGGTAATACAAATTCGCCTTTAAAGTTAAAAAAAAATCTAGATTTTTTAGTTTAATAGATATGTTTTTGAAATTTGAATACAAATAATGTATAGGAAGGTAGATATATATTAATTTTCTATAATTTGTCCTAATAATCAACTTAGGAATCACTAATAAATTAATAAGGTTAGACTACCAATTGATTGGTACCGCCACCATGTGACCACATATATTTAAAGATAAATTATGGTTGCAAATTACAAGTTCAAACATTGTCAAAGACAAGTGGAGAAAAAATTTCTTGTGATCTATGTGTGATTATGGTAAGTCATCGAACATGACTTTATTATCGTATGCTCTAAGTATCAAGGCGGTACATATGACCAGAAGGTTCTCATCAATTTAACTTCTTTTGTATACTTCAACGCATGATCACTAGGCTTTTTAATTTTTTATTATCAACTAGGAATTTTATTTGGTGACTCGTATCAACACAACTAGACACTTAAAAAGAGAAATGATATATCTACAAACAAACTTTTACGTACAAACAATCTTTACAAACAGAGTTGGCACCAATTAATCACTTTTGGTTTTCTCTTTCTTGATTTTCTCTGCATATATGATTGGTCCATGTCAGTTAGTAAACCTTGTTTGTAAAGATTTGTTTGTAATTGTAGCATTGCTCAAAAATTCTTTAGTTCTAGGTATGAGTCTTCTTATGCATGTCCAACCTTAGAGTAGTTTCATAAGTTTTTTTTTTACATATTTATTGTAAATTTTCTATTTTATAATGATGAAAATAGGTAATTTTTTTAGTTTTTATCTAATTTATTAGTTGATTTTTCATTGTAAAAACTAGATATTTTCAAAACCTTTAAAAATTAAAGAACTCTATATATTCTTAAAAATATCTGATTAGAACTTAATCTATGATCTATACTTTATACTCTATGATGTCATATAAAGCAAATATACTTCCCCTATTTTCACAAAAAAAAAAAAAAAGGCAAACAACTTAAACCACCCAATTTATCTCTCTATTTTTGTTTACTTCTAACAACTATACTTTGGATTTTCTATAATACCTTGATTGAAAAATTAATTTACAAGATCTACTTTTAACTCTTAAAATAACTACAAACAGTGGCAGAGCTATGTGGTTGCCAACCCCTCAATATTTATGAAACTCTATATTTTTAGTATTATTTTCATGTATTTTTTTAGTTCAAAGTTAAATGGAAACCCCATAAATTATACACTTAAAATATTATACCTTCAATTTAAAGTTACATATTTATTTAATAGGGAAAAGAATCTGTGTGTATATGTAACTTGTCTTCAGCTACTATTATAGGAAAAAAACTTTGTTTTGGTTCATTGTATGTAAGTTTGTCTCAAAACCGAACGAATTGTGTACTAACGTGGCACCATCAAACATCTGATACGTGGCCCATTGAGAGACCATAACATCAGCATTTAAAAGATTATTTACATGATTCGTTCAGTTTAGCAAGTTACTTAAATACAATAAACCAAAACAAAGTTTCTTTCTTACAATAGTAGCTGAAAACAAGTTACATATACACACAGATTCTTTTCCCTATTTAATACTATTGAATACAACAAAAGTCTCAAGACATTTTAAGTGCAGTTTCATTGGTTTCCAAAACAAAAAAACTTATTAAAACCCTTAGAGATGACAAATGAGATTCCTTTTCTGATAAAGTCACTGATTTCTGTGAGAAGCATGGTGTGTATCTTCCTCCTTTAGATGTTCCTTATTATGTAGGGAGGGGCCGAAAGAACCATGATACAATTTTTAAAAGGCACCACTTCCATTTTGATATATTTAATGAAACAAATGATTTTCAGTTGCAAGAACTTGATTCTAGCTTTCATGAGAAAGTTGTGGAGTTGTTAGAATTGAGCTCAGCTTTGGATCCAAGAGAGGGTTATAAATCATTCAAGATAGATTCTATTTGCAAACTTGCCAAAAAAATATTATTCCACTGATTTCACCAAAAAGAATTAGAGGTTTTGGAATTTCAGTTAAGGTATTTTGAAGCCGATGTAAAGGATCATCCGTTGTTGGGAAACTTGGAATCTATTGCTAAACTATGCTAAGCCTTAACAAAAACGAGAAAAGCAAGTCACTATTATCTTGTTGATAGGTCGATTCGACTTGTGTTGACCCTTTCCCGTGTCTACTTCAACTACCGAGCGTGCATTTTCAGCGATGAAAATTGTGAAAGCTAGACTACACAATAGAATAAGTGACGACTTCATTTCTGACAGCCTGGCTCTTTATATTGAGAAGGATATTGCTCGAACTTTTAGTTTAGATTCAATTCTAGATGATTTTGGTGATGTAACAGAGCGTCATGTGCAACTCAAAGTTTCAGAATGAAAAATCTATTGTGAAGTTATCACGTAGTTATATATTTGTATATCTTATAATATTGTAGTTCGATTTTACGCTTTAGTATATGGTGTTAAAAAAAATATATTTGGCAACCCCAGACCCAGAATCCTGGCTCCGCCACTGACTACAAACCACATCAATAACCTATATTATATACAGTCGTTACTACCACATTACACATCGCGCTGGCATTCGCCTAGTCCTTTATTAAACATATTACCCACCCCACTTCTCAACCATTTAGATTTTGGAATGTTTAAAATACCAATGACAGTCTTGATCTATCTCAAATACCATTAATCAATTAATTTCAACAATTATCATTGAAGGATATGTAGCCTGTTGAAATAGGCCTTTTCCATCTCCATTTAGGGTTTGATGATAATTCAAATGTAACAGAACCTCATTTTGGAAATCGTCGGTTGGTCGAATAGACCTATATTAAGTCCTATCGAATCTTAATAGCAGGACACTAGACTCTGCAGTCCTACATATCCTTCAACAGCCGGAAGAAAGATATGCCTGCAGAGGAAGTAGGAGCATTTTTAGATTAAATCATTGGATCCAGAGTGATCAGATTACTATCCTTGATTTGGAGGGTGTTTATCGTCCAAGGCTACCAGAAAGCCCAGGAACCTGCTTCACTTACGGTATTTAGGCTTGAAATGGACTTTCTTAGACGCTTTTCCTTCATCTCTTGGTAGCCTGCGTTACCTTAAAACATTGGACCCAAACATACACATATCACAACTCCCCCAAGCTCTATTTGGAACATGAAGCATCTTCCTTATCTTTGTCTACATCACTACATGGGCCCCAACTAGATATACTGCACAAGAAACCAAACATATAGAGTTTCAAACCAACTCCAGACCCATGGCCGGGTTTGTTTGTAGATGAGAAGATTGCGAAAAAGATTGGTTTGACTTTGAGCAGAATGACCAACCTTCGAAAACCTGATCTGACAAGACAGTCATCCTCGAACAACCACTTTCACGAAAGCACCAACTTAACTACCATCACTATGACAACAAGCCATTCATCCTCCTATGAAGAAATCTGTGTGTGGATATCAAAACTGACTAGACTTCAATCCCTAAGATTAAGGTTAAAAGACAAAATGGGCCGGCCTTCAAAACTCATTAGTAAACCTTTTTAAAATCTCAAGAATCTCTCTCAACTGTATTTGCTAGGACATTTGCATAAGTCTCTTGCTTGGTACCAATTCTCACCTGAACTCGAAGTCCTACCTTTATTAGTCTCAAAGATAGACGAAGATCCCATGGAAACACTATCTCAGCTACCGAGCTTGATGGTCCTCAAACTATTGGTTGCATCCTATGTGGGTATAGAAATGCATTGTCCTGAAATTGGATTCTCGCCCCTTCGGGTCCTTAAGCTATGGAAACTAGAAAAGCTAAAGATATTGATAGTTCATGAAGGATAGATGCAGAATCTACATACTTCAGAAATCAGGTGTTGTATAGAGTTTAACAAACTTCCAGGAACGTTGATGCTGTTGGAATTATAATTAGTTTAAGACTTGAGGGATACAAAGTGTAAATGGCCACAAAGGAAACAACACGTCTGTTGAGAAAAAGGCCAGCGGTTATGGGCCTCTCAATGCCAACCGATGTGACTATTCGGAGAAGACATACTTGTTCGTGAAGCATCGTGATGGTTAGGAAATAACCGCCATCCTAGACTAGTATAAATAGAATAGTTTAGTTTCAGAGATTTTAGTAATCAAACTTATACAGCGATTATATATTTGATTCAATATATGTTAATTGAGTGATTCAATTACATATCTTGTTCTTCAATTTCGTTTCAAATCCTGGGCATCAGTGGTATCAGAGCCGGATGAAAAATCGTTGAAGAAGGTTGTTCGTTTGTGATGAACAGCTACCAGAAACGAAACAGAAAATCGAGTGATTCGATTATGAAGAACAAGGAAACAGGGGCGGTTCCATTCGGGAATAAGAACAGAAAACAGGGACTATTTTCTGTTGTGTAGAAGATCGAGTGACTTGATTCAAAGAACAAGATTGATTGTTTGCGGTGTGAAGACACGAACAGGGGGTAGTGGTTTCTTAAAGAAGACAACCAAGAAAAAGATCATTGTGGGTTGGTTGATTGTGATAATCAAGCAACAAGACATTGAAAGAGGATCATTGTTGTTACTATACGATCAGGATAGAAGAAGAAATCTGAGAACCATTTCAATATTGGAGAGTAAGACGAGATAGAGTATCAAGAAAACGGAACGACACAGTCTTTTATTTCCCCAGGAACCGCAAATAGAAGTTTAATGTGTGAGACGTTCAAGTGAAGACGTTTGATCATGTGATATGATCAAACCGCGAAGGAGCATCTAAAGGGAAATAAGATTGGTGAGAAGCCAAATAATCAAGAGGTTCGTGTGATGCGAACGAAAGAAACTTGATCATGTGACGCTATCAAGACAAAGCTGTGTGATGCGGAGAAGTACCTGTGAAGGGTGCAACGAAGAAGATTCAGTGATTGGATCAAGTCAAGACAAAGCCGTGTGATGCAGAAAAGTAACATGTGATGGGTACAATCAAGGGTTCAGAGAATGGATCAAGACAAAGCCGTGTGATGCGGAGAATTAACCTGTGAAGGGTGGATTAACAAGATTCGGTGATTGGATCAAGTCAAAGCAAAGACCGTGTGATGCGGGAAATAGCCTGTGAAGGGTGTAGTTAATTCAGTGACTGAATTATCTGGCCAATCCGTGATGGATCAAATTCTGTGAGAGAATTAGAGGTTGTATGAAATAACCAAGTTTACCATGAAGGATGGTTCGTGATGAACAAGGTCAGTGATTGATCAAAATGCATATGGTGTGATGCCAAGTGCGAAGAAACTACAAAGCAAGTTTGTGTGAAGCAGACTCGTGTGAAGCAAATTTGTGTGAAGCAAATTCGCGTGAAGCAAATTTGTGTGAAGCAAATTCGCATGAAGCAAATTCGCGTGAAGAAAAGTTCGTGAGGAACAAAAGATAGTGTGATGTCATCAAAGATTTATTAAAGATAAAGATACTACTACAAGTTGAGAAGACTTGGATCAAGCAAAGACTAGGCGTGATGCGAAGATAGGTCTGAAGACTAGAAGTCTTAAACAATTAGGGGGAAAATGTTGGAATTATAATTAGTTTAAGACTTGAGGGATACAAAGTGTAAATGGCCACAAAGGAAACGACACATCTGTTGAGAAAAAGGCCAGCGGTTATGGGCCTCTCAATGCCAACCGATGTGACTATTCGGAGAAGACATACTTGTTCGTGAAGCATCGTGATGGTTAGGAAATAACCGCCATCCTAGACTAGTATAAATAGAATAGTTTAGTTTCAGAGATTTCAGTAATCAAACTTATACAGCGATTATATATTTGATTCAATATATGTTAATTGAGTGATTCAATTACATATCTTGTTCTTCAATTTCGTTTCAAATCCTGGGCATCATGACGCAGATACAAAGTTTTGACAACTTGATCTTGACAAACATGCCAACGTCATTTGTTTCTGCTATTAAAGAGAAAAAGAAGCAGCACACTAAGATTGTGGAAAATGAATTGGACTTTTGAAATATGAAGCATCCCGTTAACCTAGTCATCGTCTCTCTTGGCTCATGTTTTCTTGGTGGGTCGTGGTATCCACACCACCTCTGGCAGAAGGTCATATCTAAAGTTACTGGATTTCAAGAACGGTAATGACATGAGTATGAAATAAACTGAAACACGGACAACCGATACTGGAGTCTGGCGAATGAACTTCAGTTAGCAAAAATATTAGTACTCAAAGTTTGTATTCGATCATGATCTCTACTATATATCTATCTCATATCATATGCACTTCCATCTATGGAATATTTGTAATACTTGTTGTATTTGTGTTTGTTTTCCGCTGATCATTTGTATGCAATACTTCTTCTATCTATATGCTTTCTTCCACTTGCTTAAACAGGACAATCTTATATAATCATTTAGATTTGTCATAGTTATCCAAAATGCTTAAAACAGTCAAACCTGCAGCAGAGTTATCTGCTAAAATCAGCCCATCAAAATAGAAAATGCAAGGGGCAATACTAAACCTTCATTACCAACACTAAAACCTCCACTTTTCTTCTTTCGGGTTTATTAACATGACCAAATGTAGATGATAGCTCACCAACATCTGAATAGGCATGCTAGAAAACTTAAGTACCCCTCGAAAAATGAATAGGCTAGGCTATTATTCCTACTCTACCCCTCAACTATCGGAATAAAAGACTAGCATTGTTAAGTTGGATGGTTAAGTCAATTGACTGACATGTACTCTCTCAATGTTGCTACTATCTTAATCGTAATTACCTTATAAAGCATTTGCATTTTTTATTTTCTCAAAAAGAACTTGATCTACCTAAACTACTCATTATTTTTATTTACTAATTTAATTTCTTTACCTAATTCACCTATAATACTCTTAATGAAATTATTTACAACATACATCCCTCTAACCATAAAATAACTATAATACATCCTTCTATATAAATAACTTTTATATTAATAACCACACCACTATCAACACCGCCACCACCACCACCCACCGCCGTCGCCACCATCACCGCACTGCCATATCGCGCTAGCATATATATGGCTAGTTTTAGATAGTCTAGATAGATAGAATGAATTATTGAAAGAATTAATTTGGTTAAATTAATATTTACTTTATGTTATAACTAAAAAAATTAAAAATCTTATTAAACTTCTTAAATACTTCTAGTTATAAAATAGGAATAATACTTAGCATAAAGTAAATTGAGTAAGTTTTTTGAACACGGGATCCACAATAGCTGGGATAACTTTAGAGGTAAAGTTGGTCAATTTTTAAACCATTAGATTGAAATCAATCGTCAAAGACTCAAGATTTAATAATCGATCTAAACCATTTATTTAAATTCAAAGGTTGAGATCATTTTATATGCGTGTCTACACCCCTCTACAAGTTAGCCTTCGCAAGCATTTCTTCCACCATCCTTCACCACCGGTCGACCTTTCCTCACCGCCATTCTTCCTTTGGCTGTCTAATCTTCGAATCCAGCCACGATCTGTTTCACCTTTGGCCGTTCGACGACTGCTACATTTATGGTTTGCAGCAGCAGCAGCATGCCTTCCTACTGCAGCTACAATATCAGGAGGCATCATATGGAGAGTCGTCCTGCTGTTTCCACCACCATAAGCATTAATTCCATGCAGCAGCTGATCATTACCATTGGTATCAAAAGGAGTTACACTGAAGTAATCTTGTTTATTTGTATCCCTCCCAAATTCTTGATTAAGTTCGCCATTTCTGTCGGTTTTTATACCAGCATTAACTTTAGTGGAAATATGGATGTATACATCTTCATCATAAAAGTCGGTGGATGATGATCCATAATATACGTCCGCACTCCCAAATGTTTGATCATCATCACTTGTTGCCTCATTCTTTAGCAGGACGTCGTCCTTCTGGTCATCTCTGATCACTTTTTGATTGGCCATATGTATTACTCGTACTAGAGATGAGATAATACTAATTAAGTACGGTATTGCGAATTTTTATTGGGTCAAATAATTTCTCTATTACTATTAAGATGCAGCTTCTGATTATTAATATCCTCTAATTAAGACGCGTAATTTTACCACTTGTACTCGTATTTGGTAATAAAATGGTAGCATTTAATTATTTATTTGGTAATTCAAAGTCAACTGTGAAAAGTCAAAAACGTGTGAACATTCACTTCGAAGTTCGAACTTTATCATCCGTATTACTAGAAATATATTTGCTAAGCCTATTTTGCATACATTAACAGATGATAAAAATTGTTAACACTTTAACCTGCCCGAAGACAGACGTTTAATATGTAAATAGTTTGAAATTAACAGGCGACATTGTTATCATATCCCACATATATGCTTTATTGACTTGTAAAGTGTATTATGAAAATTGTAATTAATGGTAAGTTAATTAAAAACCATGGAATATGGACAGGTTGGTTGGGGTTCCTGGAAGTCATGAAATGGCCGGTTTTCTTTTAGTGTGGAATGGGTTCACCCATTAGCACTTTTATTATAGCAACTATTTGTAGTTCGCCTGTGTTAAATATGCTTACAATGTTAGTTCTTTTAGTGAAAATATTCTGGAGGTTGTTTGCACTAATCATACACTTTTGACAACTTTCAATCTGTTTCTATTTTAAGTCAGTTAACTATTTGACTCATTTGATCTGTTAGGGATAAACTATAACCCAAATCAGCTCATTCGTATGTAAATGTATCAAAATTACCACCTCTAAATGCAAACGTCTACATCACTAATCGAGTTTTTGGATTTTATACAGGGACGAGTTTGCCTTAACCGCCCAATACATATCATGAGTCATGGAAATAAAATTCCAACATGGTTTGGCAACCAAAGTACAGGCCATGAGGTCAAGGTATTGCTACCTCCAAATTGGTATCTGTGTAAGCTAGTTGGAATAGCCTTTTATGTTATGTTGTTCTTTTACCTGCAGATCCGTGACAAACCACGTTGGTGTTTCAGATCAAGTCAGAAACTTTGATGGTGTTGATACAATACAAGGAAGATGTACTTGTTTCCAAAACGGAAGAATTGAATCTGATGAGTCTTGGGCTATGACAGAAACATTTGGGAATTGAATGGAATGAACAATCAACAGGGGACATTGTAAGATGAACAGATTTGGAGCTCAGCTGGTATATGCGGGATATGAATGGCTCCTCCAGCGGAGGATTGTGATGTCTCCAATTAAAATGGTGGCATGACATCAGCAGCAACTGACAATTCATTTGCCACTCTAGAAAACTCGGCATTATGTGATTCAATAAAAACATGTTAAAAATTCTTGAAGACTGCAGTGGATAAAGACAGGAAAGAAGGGATGCAGTGGTAACGAAGACTCAAGAATGCAAAACTGGAATATCAAGAGCTACATAAAGACTCGGGCATCGGGACAGTGTTATCGTTTTTCTCAAGAAAATGCAAATGTGTTTGCTAGTGTTGACCGGTCAAAACCTGGATTAACCTAAAAGGAGTAGAGGAACCAAATCTGGAAGTATATGAAATTATGAACACAAATGTTATACAAATTGAGTCAACAAATGTTTTTCCAAAAAAAACTATAAAACTATGTAAAAAGTTGACCAGATTTTATAACAGTAAATTGAAGAGAAAGTTGAATATGGCCCAGTCAAATCTACTCTGGCTCACATGAGGATGATAGCAAAACAAGGCCATTAATAAGCAGAAAGATATAGATGCAGTAGCTAATGAAATACCTCTTTAAGATAAAGCACCTGAACAGGGCACCATTTTGAAGATAAAAAAGAACATTAAGGCAACAAAGGATAAAAGCTATTCTAAACACTGATGTTCAGTTATTGGAAAAAGTGTGTAAACATAACTAACGGTTACTGAAAAATCAAAATTGTACTGACAGTTATATAAAACTATAAAACAGGGTAACATTGAAACGATCAAGAGGCAAACACTTTACCCAGTTCCTACTTCATTCATCATCTTCCTCCTACAAAACAAAATACAATCAGTGGCCCATTAAGCCTGACAAGACTGATTGTTTTGTTAAATCTTCTTATATTCATTTAGCAAATACCATTTCAGTTGACTCTCGCATTTTATAACAAATGTAGATAAAACAAAAAATAATGAGCAATGGCTCTAAGACAAGTAGACAACCATCAAAGCGGCCACCAAAAAGTCAAAACTCATCAACATAAGTACTTAAGGCTTTTTGACCAAAAACATATTTTGTGGAGAATTTTGATGGTTGTCATGAAATAGTTGGAAAAAAACTTTGGCAAGACAGATGAGCACCACATAGTTTTAAGTTTTAAAAACATACATCTCCACTTTGGTCCTCGTCCTCATTGTTCACCTCTGATCTAGATTTGTCAGAATCATTTCCCTCATCGTCACCTCCAGCAGCCTATATAAAGCACAACAAAACCATACTCAGTGACACGGCTAATTAAACATTACACAGAAAACTTAAAAAGAATACATTAAGCAGCAGTTACCTGTTTGTTGTTGTACGCTTTCATGTTCTTCGTATATTCTGTTTTCCTTTTCGCAGCCTTGGCAACAAAAGGTGCCTTTTCCTATGTTCACATAATTCAAATTACCACTATAAACAACTTAACTTCTCAAACTACCGATATGCATCAATAATCATAGACATATATACTACATCACTTCTCTATAAATTGTCATAAATTTGTAGCTAAACATTCAAAAGGTAAAACATTCTACTTACGGCATCTGACATTTCCTTCCATTTTGCTCCGCCAGCTTTAGAAACCTGTTAACCAGTCACAACCAAAATTAAATACAAATCAACTTATAAAAACAAAATATACTATAAATAAATTGTAAATTAATATATATGAAAAAACTCACAGCAGAAACCAAATTGTTATCAGGATTCTCCTCTTTAAATTGCTTCCTGAAGTCCTCCCTTCAAACATTTCATTCAAAAAATATATATCAATACATATATATATATATATATATATATATATATATATATATATATATATATATTACATTAACGTCAAAAAAATAATTAAAAAAAAAATAAATATATAAAAAGTAGTTACATAAAAACAAAGAAGGCACTAGCAGGCCTCTTAGGCTTGTTTGGATCCTTAGCAGCTTTCCCCTTTCCTCCACCTTTCTTCACAGCCAACCTTAATAATATAATTACATTAAATTATTAATTAATTAAATAAATTACTGAATTAACTATCCAATTTAAAATAAAAACTTATTTTCACTAGATAATATTATTATTAATTACTATTATTATACCAATAAAAGTGTGTAGATATATATGTGTGGTATAAATGCATTAATTAATTTTTTTATTAAAAAACTATGAATTAATATTATCAAAATCACTATCCTAACGCTATATTGAAATAAAACCCTAAGTTCCTTAAATATATATATATATAACGTACTTGGTATTGGCTTTTGTAGCTCCACCGCTTGATTTGTCGCCCTTCATGATTTGATCCTGTAAAAAAATAAAACGGAAACAACTAAATAAGTCAAAAATTAAGTAAAAAAGGAATATAGAAAATGAAATAGATATAATTACGGAATAAATAGAGTAAGATACGTACAGAATTGAATTAAATTGAATTGGGGGTGAAATTAGGGTTAGGGTTTACAATAAATTGTATGTGTGTGTGATTTGGGGAGCGTGAGAGTGTGAGTGTTATTATAATATGAGTTGATGAAAGTGCGAGAGATGTGAGAGTACCCACGAGGGGTGAGTAAGATAATTATAATTATTAATTTAGGCGGGAGATTTTTTTATTTGTTGAAAAGGGCTTTGTGATTTTGAGATGATTCTAGGCCCATCTTGCTACATATCTTTTGTTCGATTTTGTCTGGTTAAATAATTCCCGGCTAGAGAGTAGAGTGTAGAAAAAATGGTATCGAACTTAAATGTAATCGAGACCAATATTTATTTTTGCATATTCACTATGGTAGTTAAAAATGGTATCAGAACGTGATATCGAATTTCAAATGAGTCTAAGATCAATATCAAGTTTTGATAATTACGAACGATATAAATCCTACATTCATCCCTAGTTTCATTAGCGCTTAAAAAGGTTTTAGTCAAAATTAATATAGCAATCACCAACAAAATGACTTGCGTTCTCATTTCTTGTAAGTACTTTTTAAGTTTAAAATCGATTATAAGAATTAAAGGATATAATGATTAAACATTATCTTCACTTGACCAAAGGTGACTAAACAATATTATGAGACTAGGTAATTACTTTAGCTCTCCAAATATTTATTGCACTAATATTTTGTATGCTAAATTTAATGTTTGCACTTTAGAATAAATAACATTATATATTTTGCATTGCCGTAACACTTTTATTGGTACATCAACATCTGCATCTTTTTATTACTAGTAGTTTATAGGGACGTTTCTGAAAATGCCTTAAAAATTTGAGGCTCGGGGAAAAGAAAAAAAAAATAGACCCCTAAAATTATAGTCTAAATTAAATAAAAGTTAATAATAAAACATAAACGTGATAACAATAATTCAATAAATTAACGCTTGAAAGCTCACACGTACAACTAATCACTTTCTAAACAAACAAATGAATTACACGATATATGATGTGAATATAAATTACAATATCAAAAAAGTAGCAATTCATGGGGAAAAAATGTAATCTTTATGTGGCAAAAAAGTAGCAATTCGGGGGGGGGGGGGGGGGGGGGGGGGGGGGGGGGGGGGTTGGATGTAAACCTTTATTTGGGCTAGTGATTTACTGCTTTGTTGCCTTTGTTAATTGCTAGTAATAGTTACCTAAAGCTGAAAAAACATTTTTAGACCCCTATAAGCAATGGGCCCTAGACTTGGACTTAACCTACCTACCCACCCCAAGAGCCGGCCGAGTTACTTTTTTATTTATTTTAATTATATACTAATGAACTAAACGTCCAAAATTGATATTGTTTAAGACTTTAAAAACCTTAAGTCGTTAATGCACTTGACCAAGACCTTAATGGCTTATAATAATGATGTTAACGTACTCATATACATTTTCTAGTGTAAACTGGCTTTATAATCATCATTTGTTGTAATTCTAACTGAATTTACTACATTACAGATTTCAGGATAAAACCGAATATGATGTAAACTTGTAATTGCAATGTTACATCACTAAATGTATAAATCATAAGGGACTACTACTCCTTGAAATAAAACACAAACGCGCAAATTTAACTCGCAAGGTTCCTGTTGTGTATACAAAGTAAAATAAGAAACGAATAGTATTTATCATGGTAGAAGATCGATCAAATGATGGAACGATGTAATATAATTGCTCAAAAGTTTTTTCGTCTTTTCCAAAATCTTCTTATGATCGCCCTCAAATATGTTCTCGAGCTTTGATGGTGGCGAAGTTGTCTTTTTGATGTTTGTCATTTATGACCTATTTTCGTAACTCTTCTTTAAATTTCACTCAAAAAGTGTTGAGTCGAGAGTTGCTGTGATGTGGAAGGTATTGAATGTGTGTTGAAGGTTAAAGATGAGAGGATCTATATGGGTTTAAATGTAGAAAGTGAGTAACTAAACACCTAATGTTGTTTATTACGAGTTTTGTCTCAGTATCTCGATGGATGTGAGGGGCAGAGATGTCGACAACCTTACTCCTACTATAACTGGGTAGAGAGTGCTGCCAGGTTATATTTGTAGAAGTAGATTAATAGGAGATTCTTAGAAATCTTGATTGTATCTTAAGTATTCTCGTAATCTGGAATTAGAAGTAGAATAGTATGTTATTATATCAAGTTTTCCTAAGATTTTTAGATATCTTTATAAATAATTTTCATTTTATATATCAGTCCCTCTAACAAAGCTAGATTTCATGCTTTATTGAGTTTCGTCCTTTTATAATAAGTGTCTAAGTTGCGTCACTAAGAGCACTAGTTTGCGAAAATCGTGCTGACATACTTTATATTTGAGCTTCAAAAGTGCATCCTGATAATTGCAATCAAGCCATGAAACTATAATGAAGTCTTGATGATCTACCAAAGTAAAGATGGAAAATGTCAAGGCTGAGTAAAAACCGGATCGGAAAACTGATAACTGAAAAAAATTGAGAAAACCGAGCCGCCAAAACCGAAAATCGAATGAAACTGATTGGTTTGGTTTAAGTTTTCTAAAAACTGAACTGATCGGTTTGGGTTTCGGTTTCATATGCAGAAAGAAAACGATCAAAAAGCGAATTGAACCAAATATATTTTAAATTTATATCATATTACATTGTTTTATAAATTATATGTAAAACTTTTTTTTTTGCCTTTTTAGTTTACAAATTGATATAAATTATATGTTTTATATGTAAACGCACAACAAAATCAATTCATTATATTAAATTATAAAACGATCCATGCACAAACCGACCTATGCTCATCCATAGAAAAAGGGTAATTCCATTTTACCATTTTTAGTCGCGCGCCTTATATCCTTGGTGTACATTTGGTTCGAAAATAGGTCGGGTTACCACACAAAAATTCTCTATAATGTCTCTTAGAAGATTTCAAGTTTTGGTAGCAATATATTTATATTTGGAAAGTGATAATTGTACCACATAAGTTGATTAATCTATCACACTGTACAAGTATTATAACATATTGAACAAACAGTTAATGCACAGTTGTGGTAGATTAATCAACTTATGTGATACGATTATCACTTTCCATTTATATTACATTATAAAACATTTAATTTCTTTCATTTCTTTTCAATTAAGTTGTTAACAAGCTCGTAATGTCTACCATTTTTATTCATTATTTTAAAAATCTCAACTCGATATATTTATAATTATTAATTGAAATACTTATAATACCATTAATGACTTTAATTTATAACATCTACCTTTAACTCCTAAATAACTATACTGATTCTTTTACATCAATTACTTTTATATTAATAATCACACCATTATGCCGTCATCGTCATCACCACCACCATTATCGCCGCCACTACACCGTCACATCGTGCAAACATATAACTAGGTATTCAAAAGTTTAAGTTGAAAGGGAATGAAATGACTCTACTAATAAGCCTAAATTCTAGTATTTTCAAACTACCCAACATAAGCAACCCCACAACAAATGCTTATAGTATCTACTAGCTCTACTGTCAAGCGATATATTTCGTTTTGGGAAATCATTTTTGAAGTAACTACAACAGCTAAGTAAGCTGCAATTTCTTCACTACCCAGTCACTTGTATCCTTTTTATACGAAAATAATAACCCATTTGGACATTTGGTCATATTTTGAGTTAACATTCAAGGTCATTAAACAGTTTTAACAAAGACTATTATTATAAATAGCACAAAATCATAACCGAAAATGACCCCTATCACATTTTTTTTTTCCACTAGCCTTGTATCGGCATAAAATAACGATAACGACAAAGACTAAATTGTTACAATTTTTAGCATTCCTTAAAGGATTTTTGACTATTTTTAACGAATTTTAAGGTTTTTGAAACTTATAGTAATTTTTTATTTATCATTAGTTGTACAAATACATATTAATAAGTTTTATTCATAGGAAAATGTTTCAAAAGTTTAAAAGTTAAGTACATTGACCGGTAGCACCAACTAAAAATACTTCACTTTTTAAAAAACTTAAAAGACATAAATTTAGCAGAACCATAGTCCGGGCTACACCTAAAGTCTATGTGTTTCCACCCCTGATTATGATGTAAGTTGATACACACAAAAATTGAATTCAATTGATAATTAATATAAAGCGCCAAGCAGTTTTAACTAGATTTAGTTCTATGTCAAATACACGAAGAATTTACGACATTTTTTAAAATACAATATAAATACAAATGAAAAATCTTATAGATTAAAATTTTAAACTATACTGTAGGAAAAACTAAACTGGTAATTTGTTATTTAATCAAAAATATGTATTCTTTTGTAGATTAGATTATCATCATCGATATTTTTTACATGAAGATATTTTTGATAATTTATCTATTAATAGTAATGAAAAGTCAAAAAAGGTAATTTACCGATAGAAAAATAAAAGAGCCCTTTCAGTTAATAGAACTTTTTCTATAATTAATATTAAAGTTCTTATGGACCCGTATTTTCTAGTTTTTGTTTATATAACTAGTGTTTAGACCCGTGCGTGCACGGACAACCCTAA
This sequence comes from Erigeron canadensis, assembly GCF_010389155.1. NCBI lineage: Eukaryota > Viridiplantae > Streptophyta > Magnoliopsida > Asterales > Asteraceae > Erigeron > Erigeron canadensis. The sequence continues at coordinate 34,895,170 of NC_057761.1, read as the reverse complement.
ATAATTTTTCTTAAACTTTATTTTAAGATTGTATCAATGAATAAATATAACTGAGTTGGACATAATAAAAATATTCTTATGAGTTGATTAATTTAAAGAAGAAGAATGCTAGATATACCTTGGGATTTATTAATGATACACGAGGGCTTAAAACGCGTACATTGCACGCCGGAGAGAAATTATAAAATTGATTGCCCATAGTAGGCGCATATAAGAAGGATTATGTTGGTTACCTGGATGTGATAGGTATTATGAATTTTCCCCACTTTGATATATAGGCCCACGTGGATGCACTATAACCTTAAATAATTTCTTTAACACATGTTCAAGCATGCATGTAGCGAAGTAAATGTACTCCTGTTACAACTAATGACCATTTAAAAAAAAATTAATGACTTAAAATGCATAGCAAAGTCTTATTTAACACTAAAATAAACCAAATATACCTCATAATTTTCATCACAAATTTGATAGGCTGTTCTTTGTATAAGATTTGAAATTTGTTGATAATTCATTTTAACTCCAATAGCACTAGTGGCATCTACAATCCTAACTTGCACATTAAACCTACCAAAAAAAAAAAAAACAGAGATACAATTTTACCACACAACTTAATGATTATAGAGTTTTAATATGAAATATAAATATATACCTAGGATTGATGAGAACTTCTTCCTTGTTACATGAACAACAAATCCACATTTTGTTGTCCCTTAAAGCATCAATAATGTCGACTGCATCCATGTAGAGATCGGTCAACTTAACTTCTTGAGAAGAGTTCACACATTCCATTGAATACCATAACTGGTCAGTTGGAATAAAACCGATTGTTACAACAACAACCACTTTATCAAACTATCAAAATGAAAATGTTTATACATTAGAATGTTAAAAAGCTAGTTATAAATTCGAAAGAAAGTTATGTTAAAAAGTAATCTAATCAAAAAAGAAAAATTCACAAACAATGAATACTTACATGTTCGTCCATCAGGATCATCTCAATACTACCTATGTTATTAACATCTCCATATAGAGGTGGCTTCCATAGCCGCAAATTCTAACCGTTATCGTACATGGCTTATTGTTTGGACGCAAATTTCTAATTGAAACATGGTTTAGTGAAGCCATGCTAAAATTGATCTGTTATGTGTTTACGTTTTGAAATGTCTTAAAACTGAATGGAAGTGGCCTTATATAGACATAGACATGCAAGGAAGTAACCGCCACAAGCAATACACGAACGGTTACATTTTCAAATTTTCGAAAATTTGAACTTCTTGAAAGCATAACTAATCCGTTTTCGAAAATTTGAACTTCTTATAAAAGTAACTAATCCGTAGACCTTCCAAGGAGCAATATTGTAATGATTTTTGGGCTTTCTTGTATTTTTAAGCATGCCACATAGACAATAACTAACAAATTTTGAAGTGAGATTTATATAATGTAGGGATAGCAAAAGTCAAATTGAAAGCAAAAATCAATTTAAAAAGATTGAAATTTGTGATTGGTTAATAAATTATTATGAAAACCGTTTTAGTATATAACAAGATTAGTGAATTATTTTGGCCATATTTGTTGTGATAATGGCTCAAAAATGTTGTACAGCATAGTTTTAATTTTGGCCAAAGTACTTTTTCGTTCTTGTGGTTTTTCGATTTTGCAGTTTTCATCATCGCCGTTAACTTTTAGCTAAAATCATCCTCGTGGTTTGCATTTCGCCCATGCCGTTATAACTTTGTCGTTAATCCCCTCACATGCAAGTCATGTGAGGGGCATTTTTGTCTTTTCACCAATTCAAGTGCAAACATCATCTATGTGGTTTGTCGTTTTTGCATTTTTCATCCTCGTCGTTAACAAATCCCGAAGAACTTTTCATTTTCAACTTTCAAACAAGAATTTAATCCAAACAAAACAAACTCAAATTAAAAACTTATATATACACATACATTTTAGAATCTAGTCAATCACCAAACAAAGGTTGAAGGGTCTTTTCTACCATTTAGGTAGAAAATGGAAGCAACCGGTCTGCCTATATCTTAACCTCCCCCATATACCGTCGAAGTATTGGGGCTCAAAACCACCAGAAGACGGCACTGAGTAGTTTCTTTACTTGTACCGGAGTACGCTCCGATGCCAGTATTACGGTAATACCGACCGACATATAACGGTATTTAAAACATTCCGGTACAACTATCTCGGTAATTTGTCTGGTATTTTCATTATTTAATACTGACCGGTATTCTCATTTTTTATTTTTTGAATTTAAAAAAAAAAACTTTTATAATACTTTAATGTTATTATTTATTTTTTTTGTAATTTGTGAACTTTAAAACTTATAACTTGTTATAAAGTACCTATTTGGTATTATTTTTTAGTGGATTGTAATTATATTTTGATTATCTTCGTTAAATTGTAATAAGTTTTATAACATTTTAATATAAAAAAATACTGTAAATTAAACTATATGTACTAGCCGGTATTTTCGGTATTGATAATACAATAATACTGGATTAAATCACCACACCGGTACGGCCAAAATACTGGTTTTTAAAACATTGTCTACATATGAGGATCTGGTCAACTTTTCCATTTTAAACCTGCATTTGAAGATGAAGTGGGTTTTTGGACATAAATCTGAGTTAAAATGGGGAAGATGACCAGATTATCATATATGGATTTTTGGATTTGAATGTGATTTATTAGATCCTCATATATATATATAATATATATATATATATATATATATATATATATATATATATATATATATTTGATTTGAGTTTGTTTTGGTTTTTGATTAAATTCTTATTTGGAGATTAAATTCTTGTTTGGAGGTTTGTTAAAGAGAATGATGACCAATGCGAAAACGACAAACCACAGGGACCAATTTTGTAGTAAACCATTAGGACAAACTACAAAGATTAGTGAAAAGACATTAATGCCCCTCACATGCATTAGTGTGGTAGCATATTAAAGGACAAGCGCTATAAATCGTGGTCAACATTTTTCCAGTGCTTCAGCGGGGGTTGACGGGATACTGAAACTCATGCCAGCGGAATGATCGGTCGGACAGAGGCTTGGGCTCCTTCCTTCCCACCGCGTCCTTCCTTGTGTGTTGGAGATATAAAGTGAGTGCACTGGAAAAGAACGAGAACTGGGTCACTCCGTCCGTGGAGCGTATGAATTTCCTGGAATGTAGATTGACCAAAAGAGGAGAACCTGTGGCTGGATTGAATCCTATGCCCTCAAGTTCTTCAAGTCCGGATTCATGGATAAGCCTTCAGCTAAGAGAAGGAGAAATGCTATAAGTCAAAGTAAACTTCGTTCACCACTACGTTCTTTCAGAACCTCTACTGGATAAATTAATCAAAACGTATCAGGGTAGTACGCCTGGAACAAGAGGGTTCGTCATACAATTTCGGCGATTACAAAAATAAAGGAGTATATCCCTCTCCAGTGGGCTCAGCAGTCGGCCTATCTTTCCGGCCGCACGCATAAAGGCATGATTAGTTCCACAAATCTCACTGCACTGACCATAGTAAACTCCTTCTCGTTGTACCAAAATAGAGATTTGATTTAAACGACCAGGTACAACAGTTATTTTGTAATCTTCAGGGTATGATACTTTATAGCTTCACAGTTACAAGTCATTTTCTCATTACTTTAGGTCTCTCATTTTCTCTTTTTATTGGCATTACTATAGTGGGATTTCAAAGAAATCTCCAAGCGAATGGAGATTGATCATTCCCAGCTTGCTCGTCAAAGAAGTGCGCCAAAAGTAGGGGTAGAGGTATCTATCATATTCTCTTATAATAGGAGCACGCCTGCTTTTAGGAATGCAAACCACAAGAATAATTTTAGCCAAAAGTTAACGACAATGATGAAAACTGTAAAATCAAAAAACTATAAGGACGAAAAAAATACTTTGGCCTTTAATTTTAAAAGATAATGATTTATTAGTCATGTAAAATATCTTTCAACGTATCAATAATAGACACATGGACCATCAAAATTCTAGCCTTATAAATACTTTCTATTTAGAGCAACTCTAATACTAACTCCATTGTATGCTCATGGTGACGTGCATATTCAGTATATGAACTTTTGCATTGTGTATCAAAATTCATATAAAAGTCTATACCATCAAATATAATAATTACCCTCTTAATAGTTGTTGTTGTAGGACATGATTATGAATATCGTTAAATTTATTGATTCTTTTTTAAAAAAACTTAATAAGCATATTTTTATAGCTAGTGTTCTATAATTTAAATATTTCTCGACTTTATCAAGATTTGTTTGGTATGCTGTTTAAAAATTTTATAAAATAAATTATACAAGTTTTTAAGAAAAAAGATACTAGAAAGTATGAAAGTTGAAGGGTACATATAAAACATCACAAAAATATACTTACATGTTTTAACAAGAAAACAAATTTCCATTAAACCCCCTACTACTTGTATGTGAGATAAAAATAAAACACTTCATTCTAGAGAGAGAAAACAAAAACAAAAGGTGGGGGGTGGTAAAGCTTGAAGAACATCTAGAGAGAGAAAAACAAAAAACAAAATAATTAAATTAAATTAAATTAAAAAATGGGCAAAATAACCACCGGAGCTCCACCACCAGCACCACCACCACCGGCGGCAGCTAAACCCAAGAAAAAAGGCCGGCCACCAAATACAGATCTTAAGAAACAAAAACAAAAAAACCACAACCACCACCACCACCGTAGATCCACTCGCCGGAACCCTAATTCAACCACCACGGCCGCCGTCAATACTTCCGGTGACGATGAAGAAGAGTATTACGATGACGACGATGATGAAAGAGAAGAAAAAAAAGTTAAGCTTGTTGTTCGATTACCTCAATTGGATTCAAATTCGGGTTTAATTCGATCCAATTCGATTAATTCGGGTTCGGATTCTAATCCGGATCATGTTCATTCTGGATCTGGACCTCCTATCGCTATACAAAATCAGGTTAATTTTGTTATTTATATGGAAATTTAAAATTAGGGTTTTTGTGGGTTTTTTGATAATAAATTAAACCCTTTTTTAAAAAGTAGTTAAATTGAAGAAAAAATGAGGTAATTTTGGTGTGTTTTTGTATATAAAGGTGTGTGCTTTTTTGAAATTATAAATTTGGGGTTATGTGGAGTTTTTTTAAATAGTGAAAAATTGGTGTTTCCATTTTTAAATTTAGTTAATTTTCGGGGGAAAAACCAGTTAAAAAACGGATCTATTATTTATTTATATTAATTTTAATTCTAAAAGTGTATTGTATGTGTGTGTTTATTAATTAATTAATTTTAAATCTGTAATATTTTTGTGGATTTTCGCGCGTGATTCGGAATCCAGAAGTCAGTGGTGTATGTGTGTTGACTTTTTTCAGTTTTTTTTGTTTGTAGTAAATAGTGGGATAACTATAAATAAAATCTGTATATATATATATCTATCTATCTCTATCTATATATCTATATATTTGTGTGTGTGACTGTGTGTAAAGTGTAATATATATTTTTTTAATTTCTTTTATAAAATGTAAAGTTTTAAAATTTTTGTTACTTTATGTGGATTAATGATTGTTTTTGGGTTATAATTGGTGAGGATGTGTTATTTATATATATACAGCATATACATACAGTGATTAAAAAAAAAAGCTGAAATCTTGGGCACTTAATAATAATGGTGTTTATTGTTTTCTGTTATTCTTTGATTGCACTTGTACTTGCCATCTGGCATTCTGGCTGGTGGGCTATATTCTTATCTTGCTTGCTTGCTTCATTGTTAGGTTGTTACTGATGTAAGTGTTTAATGTTATGGAGTGTAATGAGATTAATCTTTTGTTTTTGTAGGGCGAAAAGGTTCCGAAAGCGATGGACACTCCTCATGGTCTTAATCAGAAACCTTATTTTTAAATTTTATTTATTTTTTTTGTTAAATAGGATATTACATGTTGTTGGGGAATACCCAGCATTAAGTTTATTTCTGGTCATTGTATTCTTGATGTATTTTCTCATTTAATATATGTGGATAGGATCGCCATTGGAAGCTGGTGGACCCACAACAACACCTTTGCCAGATAAAAAGTTGTTGGTGTTCATTCTTGACAGACTTCAAAAGTGTGTCTCCTTTTTGATTTCTTTCTACTAATTATTGTTATACAGTTCATTGATTAACGTAGTTCTCTCCATGTGTGGAATGTATTTGCAGGAAGGATACTCATGCGGTATTTTCTGAGCCAGTTGATCCCGAGGAGGTGATTTGTCTTGAAAGTTTGTGTTATTGGTTAGATTGTTTGTTGTTTTTTTATCACTGACGTGTGAAGTTTTGGTTGTTTTTGTAGCTCCCTGATTACCATGAAATTATTGAGCAACCTATGGATTTTGGTACACTCAGGAACAAACTTGATAAAGGGCTTTATGCGAATCTGGAGGAATTGGAGGTTGGTCTTGATTGTTTATGCTTAAATTATTAGTTGTCTTTGTACTAATGTTTTTGGAATATTCTGACTTGTAAGCTATTATATTGGTTGGTGGCTTTGTTTAGGGAGAAGACTACATTGAATAACATATGAGATTGCTCAATTCATCCTCCTTAATCTCCCTGCTAACACGGAATAAAATTTAAAGTTTCTAACTTGCTATCACAATATCTGAATTTGCATTTGCAGTTGTGTGGTATGAGGTCCATTGCTGATGCTTTCTCATTCTTTTAGTTACTTGAAAACGTAAGATTAATAGTTTTAATAAGAATCTGGATAATCCTTGTCAGGAAAATAGTTACTTAGAAGGATCGTCTTTTGTTTCAGCACTGCTTATGTGGTGTGTGATGTTTTATTACGAATGACATCTTGAGATGAACCCGGATATATTTTTTTTCCCAGGACTTTGCTAAATATACTGTCGAATGTGGCTTCAACATTTCCAGTTCTTCTTTTCTTTGTACTATTTTTTTCTCCCTTTTATTGCCTGCATTTATAAAAGGGGATTATTTCAAGACTTTTAATTTTTAAGGCTTCAAAGTGCTGTCCATTCCCTTCCTCTTATGCCTTTTATGTTTTTTAATTTATTTTTATTTTTTTTAAATCAATTGTTTTTTGTTATTCTCTATAAAGCATGGGAATTTGGGATTAATAAAACGTTATTAACAATTGTTGATGACGAATAACGTGTGTAAATATGTAGACATTGGAAAACCATATTCGATTGATATCTAATTCCTCAACTATCCCAATTGAAGCTCATCTTTAACTAATAATTTGTTATTATACTTAACACTGATACTTAATCTCGACTAATATGTAAATGTAGTAAGACAAACAACTTCATGAAACTCCATATATGTGGAAAGTGATATTAAACATATATGTTCTTTATTAATGTTTGTTGAAGGAGGGCTTAAGCTTAAATACTGTCAATTCAACTCCAAAGTTTGACTATGCCAAATTTGCTTGTAATAAGGAATAGTCTAAGAAAAATGTAACAGCTTGCCACCTTCACCTTTCAAATTGTGACTCTATGCTGTAAAGTTTCTCCATTCCAGTTAGCTGATCATATTTGTCTGTTTTTCTTACTTTATGCATATGTGTATATCACATTATCACCCTGATTGACAAACTTATTTACTTTTATTGTGTACAGGCAGATGTGTATTTGATTTGTTCCAACGCAATGCAGTATAACCCGTCTGATACTGTTTTCTTCCGTCAGGTAGGGTTTTTTTCTGAACTAGTTGGTTTTCTATGCACAAATTTCTTTCTCGTCTCTGATTTTTAGTTCTTTTAGGCGAGGTCTATACAAGAGTTGGCCAAAAGGGATTTTGAAAATTTGAGGCAAGAGGGTGAAGACGGCGAGCTGCAACCGAAGGTAGTGAAGCGAGGCAGGCCTCCAAGTAAACACCTGAAAAAACCACCTGGCAGAACCTCATCGGATGTTGTTGCTGTCCCAGAGTCCACCTCAGGTGCCACTGTAGCAAATGTTGTAGAAAATACAAATGAGTCTACTCCTTACAATTTAAGACGAGGACCCATGATGTACAAGAATTATGCTGACAGTGTATCATCACATCGTTCACGCAATGGCGAACACTCTGAACTTCTAGCAGATTGGAATGAAGAGTTTCCAGGTTTCTTTCAACTTTCTTTTATCTCTCTCGACACCTTTTAGATCATTTCCATGTATATCTTGTAGTGTTGAAATGGTACGAATAACTTAAATTATCTTATACTTCACGTTTTACTTGGCGTTTTAATATTTTAGTTTATTGAAGTGTATTACCGTTGACCGAAGGCCAGATAATTAAACTTTTACAACACACATTTGACCATCATGCCTGAGTAGTCTTTACCTTAACTAATCTTTAACTTCGCTTATGTCATTCTATGTCCTTAATTAGTTGTTTCAAACCTGCAGCTCGTATTAAGAGGGCTGACATGAAATATGGGAACAAACATTTTATTATAGACGAGACCAGGCGTGACACCTACAAGCAGTTCCATCCTTCGAATAATGTTCACAATTCTCTTCTAACCAACTTTGGCGGGGAAAGGAAGCAATTACTAGCGGTATGTTGCCTCGACTTATTACTGTAGCTTGGTTAGATTAGCTACAGTTTAATTCATCGGTATGCTATCTGATTGATCAAAACCTGAACTTGGTGTTAAAAAGTTAGGAGGAAGATGCATCTATTTACCAGATCTCATATATTTCGATTGACTGTGACATAATAGGCTATTAAACCTTATGGACCAGATTAATATCAGTTGATCTTATATGAAATGGAAGGCATGCCACTTTATTTAGCTTTTTGTTGCCACTCACATGCACAATACTTTTGAGTTCCCTTGAATAATGACATATAATCAAAACCTTGTAAAGCCAAATGCATATTATCAGTTAATGTAATATGGAGTAATATACAAGGGGGCCAGGGGCAAATGTGAAACTACCAATTGAAAACTTTCCAAAATAAGAGTTTAACTGTTTACATGGGGCATAGCAGACCTTTGTAAGCGGTGTTGAATTTGTGGATGTGGCGGTTTTGACCTGGGTCATGTTGTAGCACCAAAGGGTCAAGCAAGTGAACCAATAGGAAATGACTTAAAAGGAATTGGGTTGAATGTGCGTCAATTTTTAGTACATAACTCCCCGGGTTAAAAATTAGGTTTTTATTTAATGTGTCCTTAATAATGCTAGACAAGCAAGTTATGATTTGAAGTGGTAAAGGGTTGGGCAGAAAGTATTCCTGGTCAATGCAACCCCACTAGCTTGAACCCCACAAAAAGTACTACTGTTTTAACCTGTTACCCAACAAGTCTGACCCACCCAGTTTGTCACATCTCAATTTTCTTATATCAATTCAGGTAGGTCTTCATGCTGAGCATGGTTACTCTAGAAGTCTAGCACGATTTGCTGCTAATATGGGCCCTATTGTATGGAAAGTCGCGTCAAAGAAGATCGAGAAAGCTTTGCCTCCTGGTGTGACATTTGCTCCTGGTGTTGTTGGTGAACCGGAAGCTTCTCTCCCCCGTACTTCTTTTTTTTCACCGGGTAATCAAACTTATACCCCCAGGTTAACCAGTGACAATGTTCTAAATAGACCTGAAGCCCCATCCACATCAGGACCAAAAAATGAAGGTTCTGGAATAAAAGCCAATAAACTTCTACCCCAAAATGGTAGAAATGGTTTCAGTGGTGCTTTCGGAAGTAATAATTCCAAAATGGGAATGTTACAAGCACATGGACATCAACTGACTCACACTAGCGGTGATGCACAAGGTACAAAAGGTGAAAGTTGCAATACCGGAAAACCATCTTGGCAGCAGGTATCATCAACAAATCATAGACAGTTTACGGTTCCCGTTCCACCTGACCTAAATGTCGGGATACAAATACCATCTGGCTCACCTGGTTCTGTTGGACCAAGGATCAGTTCTATCGGATCACCTCAGCAGCCTGATTTAGCATTGCAACTTTGATTCTGTATTGACCGTTGTATTTGGCAGCACAAATGCAGTTAAGGAGGTTGCGGGTGGTTAGTTACACTACATATGCAATACATGGTACTGCTCTTTGCTGCTGGTGATTCTATAGTGTAGGAAACTATTCTGTACAGATTAAATGTAACCATCTCCTTTTTTCCTTTTGAGTTTCAAGCCAAAATAGTGAAGAATATCTTTGTAACTTCGGACTCAAGATCGATTGGAGCATGATGAATCTGAATTAGAAATAAAACTAGTCATTGTATTTTATGTATTTTATTATTATTTGTTTTCTTACAAGGTGACGTTATAAAAGAAGAAAAGAAATGTAGGTGTTTGTAGACCTTTTGTTGTGTATGAAGTATGATATTCAATTTTTGTATTGTGATAAAAAAAATACCAACTGTTTGATAACATTAGTTATGTAACCTGGTGTTGTAACTTAATTTTGTTTAACTAGCAGAGTGACTGGTTCTTTCGGGCGGGAAGCAGGCCGGGCCCTACAGGCGGGCATCCCCCGCAACGCAAGCAGCATTGTTCGCTACCACCCGAGAAGCAAAAGATTATAGACTCCAGGCTGAAAAATACATGCACAGATAGTGATCTAATGACAAGGCCGGCGACAGAAGCTCGGGACGGATCCGTATGATGCGGAAGTCTCACGTACGGTTCCCTGAGAAGGGAGTGGCTACCTATTGGAGCTTCGACCAATCACCACCGGTCAATTCCGCTTTGGGGCCACCCCTTACTCTACCATTATTATAGGGGTATGGGGTTCGAGACAAAGAAATATCAAGGCATTATATCAACTTTTCCTTTATACTTTATATGGATCTGTTTTTATGCTATTAGCTATTATGTTGATTCTTTTTCAAACAGGAACCACCGATTTACAAATTTTATTAACCACAGAATTTAGTGAGCGACGCCAAATCTTTCTATGGATTGCTTTTTTCGCCTCTTTCGCAGTCAAAGTGCCTATGGTACCAGTTCATATTTGGTTACCCGAAGCTTATGTAGAGGCACCTACGGCAGGATCCGTCTTCTTGGCGGGAATTCTTTTAAAATTGGGAACTAAGGCTTTTTAAGATTTTCAATACCCATGTTTCCTGAAGCGACACTTTGTTTCACTCCTTTCATTTATACTTTAAGCGCGTTTGCTATAATATATACTTCCTTGACCACTTTAAGACCGATCGATCTTAAGAAGATCATTACTTACTCCTATGTAGCTCATATGAATCTGGTGACTATTGGTATGTTTAGTCTGAACATACAGGGAATTGGAGGTAGCATTATACTTATGTTAAGTCATGGTCTGGTTTCTTCAGCCCCTTTTCTCTGGGTTGGTGGGGGTCTTTTGGTGTACCGGTTGAGTATACGACTAATTAACTAATGATCAATATCTTACTTTTTTGAATCTTTGTTATATCAAATAAATCTTTTTTTTTTCTTTTTCAAAAGAATCAAACTATCAAAATCTTAAGAAAAACGAAACCATAAAAAAGGACGGAGCAAATCCAAAGTATGGGAAAAAAAAAACACTAAAAAAGGTCTCCATAAGTAGTATCATAAGGCTATCTCCAATGTTAAGGACGCCATTAGGCGTCATTGAACTGCCACATCATATCCTTACAAATCTTTTAAATCTTATAACTTTATCTCTAACCATACAAACATCCTTACATATCCTTTTACCTCCACTAAAAACAAAAATATATTAGGTAAGGACAAGTAAGGACATCCTTCAAACTATCCTTAGTTTTGAACAAGCTTCAACGGTAAAGGATATCCAAGGGCACCCTATTAGAAATAGCCTAAGTTCATAACTAGACTCTAACGTTTTTCATTGAATACTTAGAAGTTATTTTGGTGAAAAAAAATTAAAAAATCTATAGGCAAAATTATAAGTTTATATTGAATATATAAAGTTATTTTGGTGAAAAGAATAAAAAAAAAATCAATGTCCAAGAAGGAAAAGAGGTTAATTAGAAAACAAAACATAAAAAACATTAAAGAGAAAAAAAAAAAAAAGAAGGATCAAATCCAAAATAAGCAAAAAAACCTAAACTCAAAATAGGAAAAAAAAATAATAAAAAAATAAAAATTGTTTACCTAAAGAGAATACATAACATTATCAATTAGGGTTAATTACTTGAAAAGTCTCTCAACTTGTCACTGAAACCTTTTCTGAGGTTCCAACAAAAAAAAGTTCTATTTGAAGGTATGAAAACGGCTAAAATTACTATAGTAGGACCGTGACCACTTTTTGCTAACGTGTATAGTAGCTAGCCGGTTTTATCCTTATTTTTAAAGGCTAATTATTTGAAAAGTCTCTCAACTTATCACTAAAACCTTTTTTGGGACTCCAACAATTTTTTTTTCAAATTAGCCACTTTTTTATACTTCCCTGTACCATATGACATCTAGCCACTTCCATTTCAAAACCACCGCTGCCAGCGTCATAAACTTTATGGTGGCGGCTATGGAGATTTGCGGTAGTGTTAAGTAAAAGGTTCAAATCTTTAACTTGGGTTGTTTAATAAGAGTTGAACATGAGAATAGTTAAATGGGGACAAAGATACAATCAAGATTATTCAAATTGTTTCATGAGTTTTGTGGCCGGATCTTTATGGTGGTGGTGTTGGGGTGGCCGGAAAATTTGTATGTTGTTTTTTATTTTTCGATGATGTGATTATATACTACTGATGTTGATGATGAGCTGACGTTACCATAGGGAATATGTGATTATGGCATCCCAAATCTGTAATGGCAAAAGGGTAGTTGGATTTATGTGGTGTCGGCGGTAGGATAGTCGGAGGTTATGAAGATGGAATGGAGATGGAACCCATAAATATATATAGAGAAATTACATTCAAAATACTTTTTGACCGGCTACTTACACGAGACCCCACATTAGTAATTTTAGCCGTTTTCATGCCCTCAAATAGAGAACTTTTTTTTGTTGGAGCCCCAGAAAAGGTTTCAGTGACAAGTTGAAGGACTTTCCAAGTAATTAGCCATATTTTTAACTGGTTACTTGTACGGAACCCCATAAAAGAGATTTTAGTCGTTTTTCTTCCCCCGAATAGAACTTTTTTTTGTTCGAGCCCAGAAAAAGTTTCAGTGACAAGTTGAAGGACTTTCCAAGTAATTAGCCCTATCAATTATCAAAGTGTATAAATTTTGTTGTGAAAAGTACTAAAATATCAAAGTCTAATTTTTTTTTCAAAAAAAAGCTGAACATGAAATGATGATCTATTTAAATTTATGATAAGTAATATTCGTATCATATAATTTGATAAAATCTATCATTTTTATTTATTGCATAGTTGTATTTTACAGTGTGATAGGTGTATCGTACCACAGTCACTACCCTAAATTTATAATAAATCTATAAATAGAGAAAACAATTAAATAAAAAAAAAAACCCAAAATAGCTTAATAGCCTGAATGTTTGTTTATTTTTTATTTTTGATAGGCCCAAATTATTCCAAAGTAGGCGAACTAAAATTTTTTGGCCGGCCCATAATTTGACCTGTAGCTCAACAGAATTCAGTAATTCACTAGCTTGACCGCTTGAGTATTACTCCGTAATATTTAGTAAAAACTAGCTATTGTACCCGTGCGTTGCCGCGGGATACGCTTTGACGCGACAAAGTTTTGAAGCCAAATTTATATCAAATATTCGAATCCGGAATTTATAAAAGACAAGTAAACATGTAGTAATAACGCTAAAAAAATTTAAAAGAATAATAAGATGTATAAAAAACATAGACAATAACTATATTAATGCTTTAAATGTTAATTGAACGTAATACGTAACGATGATGAAAGTTATTATATATTAAAAATGTTATTTATATAAAAAGGCAGATGAAAATAAACAAAACTAAATGTTTAAAAGTAAAATTGTAACTGTATAAAAGTTGTTAGATGAAAACCCAAAAAATTCAGTGTCATATAAATGAAAATGAAATTTTAATGTAGACAAAAAGTTAAAAAATAGAAACTTTAGGAGATTAAAATAAAATTGATAATATATATATATATATATTATGCTATAAGAATTGTACACATTATGCATACATGATTTTTGTATAAAAAAGAAACAATAACTATATTGCTTTAAATGTTACATGAATGTTAGACGTAATGATAATAAAAGTTATTATATATTAAAAACGTTATATATATATATATATATAAAGACGGATGGAAATGAATCAATGATCAAAACCAAATGTTTAAAAAGTAAAACGTAATCATGTGAAAATTGTTTGATGTAAACATGAGAACCGGAAGATTTAATGTAAAAAAAAATGTATACGAAAACTTTTATGTGGGACAAAAGTTAAAAAGTAGAATCTTTAAGGGGTTAAAATTAAATTGGTATAAAATTTATTATGTGCTATAAGAGCTTATACATTCCACGCATAAAAAACTTGTCCATTTACATAGTTTTTTAGTATATATATATATATATATATATAGTGTGTAGTAGTAGTAAACTGAAGACTCAAAACAAAAATACTCGAATTTTATTTTAAAAGTATATCCAAACAGAACTATCATTTTAAAAGAGATTTTTTTTTTTAATTTTGAGGCTTTTAAGTTCCTAAAAGCCCTAAAAACTTCTTGCCAAACAATTCCTTTAGCCTTAGCGGAGTTTAGTCACTTATGATCTAAACTATGCTTTTGGAATATGTAAATGTGTTTTACTTTAATTTGATTTTTGCTGGTAGGTCAGTGATATCGAACATTATATTATGTACGTACCATGTTTCGATTCTCCTTATGCTTTATTACTTATTATCATCCTAAACGTCATTGTGAAGAGCATCAAACAAATTAAAGATCATGTGGAATGTTAAGTTTCTACATTCGTGTCAATTGTCTTGTGGTATTTCCATGTCTACCAAATGCTTTTTAGCTAGAACTAATTTATTTTTTCTAGTCTGGCCGAAGTTTATCTGATATTTATATAGTATGACCTCTTTCAATGAATAAAAAAAATGTATTCTGGCTCCATTATACTACAAGAAAACAGGCCTTCAGAGACTGAAAAACCAGTAGCTGTTAATTATTCAGTTACTACAGCTTAGTCGTAGAAAGTACTAACCGATATAAAACAGGAAAATCGGTATCTAGATCACTAGGTAGTTGAGCTGTTTGATAGTGGATATATAGCTAAATACAACGAGCATCCGATTTGATATTTCTTCCTTTAGTGTATATCACACCTCCATAATAAATTAAGGATTACCATAAAATGACAAAATAGTTCTAATATTTACTTCATAAAGTTAAAAAGTTGTTGCACTATTTTTTGCAAGATATACACGTACATACCCAACAAACCGTGTGAAGTTTATTTATCATGTTCCAGCATCATGATAATACAGGACAAAGATCTAGAAAAGGTCTAAAAATATTCACCAATAAATTATATATCACATAGAATTGTACTAGTAAGTAGTAAACACTAGTCAATTTACCCATCCGTTGTCGCAGAACATGTTTTTCAAACGACAAAATTTGAATATAAACATGATAAAATCATCAACAAACAAAACTTGTAGCTGTTGCTATACACATAGAAAAGTTAATGACTATTTTCAAGGAAGATAAAAACAATTTCAACAAACACAGCAGATATGGATGTAACTATATAATGTCTCAATGTGATACAATAAGAATACATCTCAAAGTGAGTAGTGGATAATAAAACCAAATCTTAAGAAAAACCAAGGGTGAAAATCGTAAGGTTATAAAGTTCGAAGATGAGAAAAAAAGCAAAAAAAAAATAAAAATTCTTAAGAGTAAAACCGTAAACATGTAAAACTTATGTAATACAAACATGAGATCATAAAGTTAGTTATTATTAAATATAGAAATAAAAACTTGTTGGGTCAAATGTTAAAAAGTTAAAACTATAAGGATAAATTAGAAAAAAAAATTGTGGGATATGATTCATTAGCTATTTGTACTCTATGTAATTTAACTTGTAAAATTTAAGTTAGTTTTTAGTATAAGGTAATTTGATTTAGTCCAACTTTTCATTTCATTCATCTATTGAGCAAAATATGCAGTTTGAGAGACATTGAGCTAAGTGGGTCGTTCATAAATCATAATCAACATGAACCAAGTCTGATTTCGACTGTTATAGTTAGTTCCGTTTCCCCAATACATATTTTTGTGTGTTTAAAGGGACTAAATTTGGAAAGTGATAAATCCTTTTAAAAATCCTTCTAGTATTAAAAAATGCAGTGTTATCCACTAGTTCTATCTCCTAATCTCATTCTTTAATTTCAACAATTGTCATGATTATGGAGTTAGGAAGATTATTAGAAGGTTTTTTTAGGAGGATTTATCACTTTCCACTAAATTTATATTATCGCCCATGACACTCATGGAGTCATGGATATCCATGATCAAGGACGGAGCCAGAATATTTTTTGTAAGGGGGCAAAATTAAGAGTCGTTTATTATATTTATTAGAGCCAAGAGAAAAATGTTTTTAAAATATGGGCCCTAGCCCGAGAATAAAAACATGTACTCCTAAAAGAATTTCGTTAACGTCAGGTTTAGTCAAATTATATGAACGATGAGTTGAGAAGACGAGTTTAGCATAGGTGAGTGTTGGCTATGTAAATATTTATCTTTTACATGAACACTGGTCTTTGCAATTTTAGAGCAATGATATACAATTTAGCCTGTACATATATTTTTTACATGACTATTGTGATTATCATTATATACTAATTTGAAAAGAAAATAACATTTTCACATACAACTATGCTATATTAATGTATAATATATTTACCTAAACCAAGAAAACACTTTATTCATTAACTCTCCAACTTTACCTCTCAAGTCACCTCTAACATAGGAGAATCCACCCTTGTTGAACACTTGAACCTCTCTTTTTCAACTTTATTAAAAAACAAAACAACTCAAAATTTTTACTCTATCTATAGAAAATTTATCTCAAAACTAATGGTTCCAACATAAGTAACGTACTTCTAAAGACGAAGCTTATGACAACTACCGTGACATTTGTTTGTATTCATTTGTATGTATTTTCTATTTATTTTTATTTCAAATATACCTCTAAAAAATTACATTATACCAAAACTGAAATGGGGGCAGTTGTTCCCACTGCCCCCAAGGTAAAACCGTCTCTGTCCATGATACACCCATGGTTCCGAGTATTGTTGTAAAAATGAATGATAATCTTGGCCTGACTGAATGTATACTAAAAAGATACTAGCGTAATGCGACGACGGTGGCGACGGCAATGGTAGGCAATGGTGACGGTAGTTCTGTGGTTATTAATGTAAAAATAACTGATGTAAAATAGAGTATTGTAGTTGTTATAGTACTTTATTTTATTAAGTTATTATAGGTATTTAAGTAGAGATATTTAAACTAGTGAATAAAAAAAAAGTTATTTTAGATAAATAGAGGTTGGATAATATTGAACAACATGGTTTGGATTAGTGTTAAACACCTTAGTCTTTGAAGACGAGAGGTCATGGGTTCAATCCTCATCCCATGTAAAGGTTGGAGGGTCTTTTCTACCATTTAGGTAGAAAATGGAAGCAGTCTGTCCACTTAGGTAGAGGTAAGGTCTATCTACATCTTAGTTTTTTCCCATACACCGTCGAGGTATTGGGACTCAAAACCCGTAGAAGACGGCACTGAGCAGTTGCTTTCTTTCTTTTAAAAGTTGGATAATATTATGAGGGTATATTGAGTAAATTTAGTATGTGCATTAAGAAAGAGTTAAAAGTTGATGAGTAACTTGTAATTTTTTTTTTTAGAAAAGAAGAATGATAATTTGTTTTATAAAAAAAAGTTCATTTCGTTACATAATCGCTATTTGAAAAGCTTGCTTATATAAAGTGACATTCTAAATATAGTAATATACTGGCAAATGGATAGTTTAAAGACGCACATATGTTATGCACCATATATATTCAAAATTGAAAAGCATTTAGAGGGAAAGCATAACATGCCACTTTCTAAGAATTTTTTTTATTTTACTTTGCATAAAGTATAATAAATATAAATATAATAGAAAATAAAGCACATTTCTTTTTAGTTTGAAAAACCATGGAGATTAGGTAACATTTCAATTGTACTTCTCATATATTATGGTTTAATAGTTGAACACCAATTTTACATGTTAGAAGTCTAGATTTTGATGTATTGGAAAAACATTTTAAGAAATTTCACAAATAAAATCATTTAGTGAAGCATGTTTTAGTACTGCAGAAGGGATAATGTTTTATTTCAATTAAACGTCGTGTCTTCGGCTGGTTTAATTGGTTTTTCTCCTACTACTAGTTATTGGGAGTGAGAAGGATCTCTAGTGCGGACTTGGTTAAAATAATATAAGCTACATCATCTGTTGCGAGCAAATGATTCACGGCTAAAAAAAAAAGGTAACATTCCAATTTTCTCAATCGCTTAACTTGCATGCAATGTATATGTCTTTTTATTTTTATTGAAGGTCTATTTATTATCTATATTTTTTAATAAATAATGACAATTCTTATGTTATGTTCAAGCTCAAATTAGATAATAATGATTAATTTTTTAATTATTATTGCCAACAAAAATATGAAAATGGAAGCTAAGATAAATTCTTTTATTATCTTCTCATTTGGTGGGTTCTTCACTATCTTGTAAGCAATTTCAGCATTTGACATCCGTTAAAGATATAAAGTAGAAAAAACTAATAAAGAAATAATTGTAAAAGTTTTTTTCAAATTTGAACAAGGTCAAAGTATATCCCATATAGATCTACACACTTTATTAATATCGAAAAACATTATTACTTACGTAGTTATAATATGATATATACTTTTTTACAAATCAATTAAATTTATCATTTATTCCTCCTAAAGTGTCTTTAGCAAAATTTAGAGTTCATATTAAAGACCAGAAAAAAGCAAATTCGGTCCATATTAGAGTCCATATTCTAGTGTTTGTTTTACATTTAATCAAAGCATTATTCGTCATTTGTATGATATTTGTTATATCTGTTAGTTTATAACGAATGTACGTAAACATTAGCTTTTTTTTAATGGGTAATTTGAATCATTAAGAAGAATACACCAATTCAAAAGAAAACTTAATTATTATAAATATTTTATAACGAATGTACGTATTAGATATAAGGAAAGATTTTAAGGTGAGATTTGACCTTTTAACTATGATTTTTAAACTTTATGCAACCACCAAAATAACAAGAAGAAAGAAAAGAAATAAACTGTTCAGTACTGTCTTCTGTGATATATGGGGAGGTTAAGTTGCATGCAAACCTTACCTCTATTTAAAAAGAGCTTCCATGTTCTATCTAAATGGTAGAAAAGACCCTTAAATATCTGCATGGAATGATGATTGAATCCATGACATCTGTCTCTAGAGATAGAGTGTTATCACTGATTCAATTGCTTGCAACCACCAAAATAACACCCGGCTATTAATACATTTGCTACAGTAGTTGAAAACTGAATTCACTCATTACAAAAATGAAATAAATTTCGAATATTAAATAAGGCTTCCAGCTTTGCTTATTGGAGTATTGGAATCGAAAGTTAAGCTATCCAATGCTAAGGATGTCCTTAGACGTTTTTGAGCTGCCACATCACATTCTTACACATCTTTATAAATCTTTCAAATCGTATAATTTTATTTCTAATCATACAAACATCTTTACATATCTTTAAATATTATATCTCCAAATAAAAACAAAAATATATTAGCTTAAGACAGGTAAAGACATGCTTTTATTTAATGACATCTTTTAAAAAAAATTTAGTTTTAGATAAGTTTTAACAAGAAGATATTTAAGGAGACCTAAGATGCCCAAATACATCCCACTGGAGATAACATTAGTAAATGAAATAAATGCAGCGGTGAAAGTCTTAAAAAGCGAGACTGAGAGCGACATTCCACGATTCATTATGTATTTCTGGACCTATACATTATTACTTTGTGGTTACAATAATCATTTATGACCTTTTGAATATTGATATTTATAAAGTATAACTACTTCATCCGTTCATATTTTAAATTTTCAAAATCAATTTATATAAATTTGACTTTAAATATTTTATCAATTAAATATACATTTAAAACTTAATTAATTTATATAACTTTTATCAAATATTATATAACACAAATCAAAATATTTATGGTCAAAATTTATACACATTTAGTGGGACAAAAGGAGTAATATATTTACAAATAAAACATCAAACCCTAATAAAACGTTCAAATAAATTTAGTTTCAATAACTATAATTAATCGTTAAAATGAACAATATATATATATATATATATATTTCATATTAGAATTTTTTTTTTCTTTTAACATATTCATATTAGAATCTTAAGCTTTGAAATACTAGGATAAAAATACAATTATTTTTACACGTTAACAACTACCCTTAGCTGTCATTAACAAAACGCATAAAACACTAATGTTTTATTCAACCAATTTAGTCGGTTAATTCTTTATTTTCCAAAATCAATTTAACTAACTAAACAATGTTTTTAACAAAAATTCTCTCCGAAACTTGTTATTATATTTTATATATAAATTTTTATCTTCAAAATATCTAATAGCTTGTCACATAATATAAAATCTTATGTGTCAATTATGTGGAAGATTTAAGTTCAGGAGAAGAACATATATCTTTGTGGCTATTGATTCCGGGTTGTCATTGGCAATTACTTTGGGAAAAGATTTCTTTAAGTTACTCTAGTCATGTTAGGTAATTTTGACCAATGATTGAAAATTAAAGGCTAAAATTCAAAATTTTGAATCTTGTCCCTTAATTGACTCCAGTTGAAAAAATATTTTGAGGAATCCCCTCCTGATCAATTTACTTGCATAACGAGTCAAATATTCAATATTTATACTATTTAATAAAACAAATCACTCTTTTTCATCCTTAAACTTTAAACTTTTTGTCTATGAAAATCCAAAAATACCATTCTTCTTTATTCACTAATTTAAATATCTCCATTTAATATACCTATAATACCCTTAATGAAATAATTTACAATATAGATCCCTCAATACTTAAATTAAAATAACTACAATAACACATTTAACAATTAACATTAATTAATTTTAAATTCACCAACATCATCGCCCTCATCGCCGTCCCCATTACAATCTCCGTTATCACTAACCCAACTGCCACCGCATTGCGCGAACATAAGTCTAGTTTAAAAATAAAAAAAATCATCAATGTTTTGTAGAAAGTAAATATATACCGTCATAAATTTATTACAACATATCCCATACGTCATCTTCTGATAAATTGAATAAAAAAATTTAGATTCACACATACATATTACATTCTTCACGGTACACCATATTCAAAGTTTGTGTTCATAGTTTCACTTCACAACAACTTTACTGATCACTTACACCTCTTTTTTTTAATTATATATTCATGACAAAATCTTTTTGTTGCTTTCTGCTCTTTCTCACTTTATCTAATGTTATATTGTTATAGTAATTTGTAGTTTTGTGGTAACAACATTTTTGTAACCTTATACATAATATTAAGGTTGTTAAATGTTTTATTCTTTTTTGGCAATGCCGCGTTGATTTCTTGCGTGTCTTATTATTCCATATATATATGTTTACATATATATAAACCTTTTGTCTGCCCAATTTTAGGGTTTTTGTTTGATACTTCATACTCATATATGTTTATGTATATGTATATGTATATATAGTTGTGATTGTGAAGTTGTGATAAAATTTATTACTATTATTTTTCAGATGGGTTGTTTTTCTTGCATTAGTTTCTGCTCTAAAGATGTTGAAAATTTCGATGGCGATTTCGCTTCTGATGACGTGGCAGGTTTGTTAGTTATTTCTGTTAGTGTTATGGGTCTTGCTTAATTTTTATAATGTGTGGTGTGATAATGTGATATATAGATATGTACCTTACAATATATGCATATATATACACATTTTGGTTTACGGGAAAGGATCAATAAAAAGTCTTTCTAAGGTAGAAGTGTCAGAAAAATTATGATGTTGTAAAAAAGGTGTTAGACATGTGTCTGATGCACCTTTTCGTATTTCATGTTGTAAAAAAGGTGCATCAGACACGTGTTCTCTCGTACCAGAGATTTTTTTTTTTATTGAAATGTAGGATGTTAGTGAAAGCTTATAATTGTATATAGATATAGTTTCTTAGTGATGTGTTTTGTGTTATAGAATGATATGGGCTTGGTTGGAATATAATTATGATGTTGATGACTTGATGTGTAGATGAGAAGGTGACAGATTCTACAAAGGGGAAAAGGTTTAGTAGTCAGAGAGCTAATGTGGCGCATAGTTTTACGTTTCGTGAGCTTGCTGTTGTAACACAGAATTTTAAGGATGTTAATTTGATTGGAGAAGGTGGATTTGGATGTGTTTATAAGGGACGGTTAGATTCTGGGAAAGTAAGTTGTTATCTTACTTTGTTCAAGCTTGCGATTTGTTTGTTTAACGTGAAATCATAATTTTTGTTGTCATACATTGTGCTTTGAAAGTGATTACTTGATATACTTAGCCCAAAATAAAACGGGCCGCAGGAGATGTGTTGAAAGTTACATATTCACATGTTGAAATGGCAGTCACGACTTATGTGATAATCTTGCTATTTTAAAGCCGAATGTCAAATACTTTTAGTATGATATGATATGATGGTTATTGCTGATTGATGGCATTATGTTGATTTTTGATGAACAGGTAGTTGCTGTAAAACAGCTCAATCTTGATGGTGTTCAAGGGAACCAGGAGTTTATTGTGGAGGTTCTTATGTTAAGTCTCTTGCGCCATTCAAATCTAGTAACTTTGATAGGTTACTGCACAGATGGAGATCAGAGACTTTTGGTTTATGAATACATGCCCCTCGGTAGCCTTGAAAAACATCTTTTTGGTAAGTCACAAAATTAATTAAATTCTTTGACTACTTTGTTTATTTATTCCCTCTGTATATTACAGAGTTTGAACCTCATGATAGACTTGATTTCAGTTTCCTACTAATGGCACTCTTTTTTTTTAATAAAACTGCGACCTCAAATACTTTGTTGTTTAATCGTTTGTAAGACAGTGCGCTAGAGGTGAAAATATGAAAATACATTGAACTTCAAAAGAAATGTAAATCGAGCGAGTATTTTGCATTTTATCTGTTTATGTGTTAATGCAGTAAGAATGTCAATCCAAACCCTTCATCGTTCTGTCACATAAAAGCTCTTAAAGATTCTTGAAATTTTGATTTCTTTTCTTGGGTTGCATAGTGCATTTGATTCTTGTGATGCATAAATGTTGGCTCAAGTATTGCTGTGAACTTAAAGCACACGCCTTTTATTTTCAGATCTGGAGCCTGACCAGGAGCCATTGGATTGGCACACAAGACTAAAGATTGCCGTTGGAGCAGCTCGTGGGCTCGAGTATCTTCATTGCAAAGCAAATCCACCTGTAATTTACCGTGACTTAAAGTCTGCAAACATATTGCTGGATAAAGACTTTAACCCAAAGCTTTCAGACTTTGGACTTGCTAAACTGGGCCCTGTGGGCGATAAGACTCATGTCTCGACTAGAGTTGTGGGCACCTATGGTTATTGTGCCCCTGAATATGCAATGAGTGGCAAACTCACTATCAAGTCTGACATTTATAGCTTTGGTGTGGTTCTATTGGAGCTAATCACTGGACGTAAGGCAATTGACACGAGCAAGAAACCTGGAGAGCAGAATCTAGTTGCTTGGGTAAGTTTCGTTGAACTTCTCTCATTCTTTCATTTATATGGTCAAGTTCTGTTTGAAGGAAGATATTAGGAGTAGTTGTGTGTATGGTAGCTCATAGTGTGTCACTGGAGGCTTAAAGTTGCAAACTTTCACAGCGTCTGCTGATATTGTTCTTGTTAAAATTGTTGCTTCTCATTTCTAGGTTACACAAATTAGTACTAGTGTCCAAGTAGTAATTTTCATATCTTTGATACACATTGTCCTTGCTTTATATTATATTTGTTTTGCATGTATGCAGTCTTGGCCCTTTTTAAAAGACCGCAAGAAGTTTATTCAGCTAGTTGACCCGCTACTGCAAGGTCGGTTCTCTGTTCGTTCTGTGCACCATGTTGTTGCTGTAACTGCAATGTGTCTGCAGGAGCAAGCCAATTTTCGGCCCCTGATTGGTGATATTGTTGTTGCACTTGAGTATTTAGCCTCTCAAGCTGAAATATTTGAGAATCCTAAGAGTTCGACAGATGCATCACAACAATTACCTTCAAAGCATGAAAAGGACTATGTTTGTGAGCCAGGATCTAGAGCAGTCTCTGCTGCTACATGACGGTTAGCTTGTACCAGAAATTAAAATGGCAAAAATTTTTGACAACATGTTGATTCAAAAATGTGAATAGGATGCTTGCCTTAATCTGAATCATAAGGTAATATGTTTTTATTAATTTTTTTTGCTATTCATATCTACAAATTGATAAAGTGATGTTCTTTCCTTTTCACCTCCAGACCTCAATTATGAGTCACATCGGATGATATTTATATCCGTCTAATCATGACAGTATAGTCTTTCACTCCCATTGTTTACCATGGTTCTCATATATAATGTTTCATACTTGCAGTACGCATCAGTAAAAGTGGTTATAAGTCTTCGTGTAGAAACAGATATACTTAGTTTTTATGTAACAAATACGGTCTTATCTGTTCATGCAATTGATTTACAACAAATTGCAGGGGTGTTCTACCATTTCTATTTTGCAAAGTTTATATTGACACCTTGCAATTTGCTAATAAAACACACTTTATAAAAATGTTAAAGCTTTAAAGGAATATAATCTTCAGCCCATTTTTCATATTGTTCACTATACTATCTGCTGTTAATTCACTGCTATTCTGGTGCAGGGATGATAATCACTATGGATTATGGATATAGCGTCTAATTTGTTGCCCGTTGTATATAATTTTTAAGCACATTAACATTTCATATTTAGATACAATACTTTTGCTCTTTATGTTTGATTGAGAATCGAATGAATGTAGTTATGTTGATATGTAGTGTATGCTTCCTTTTATCTTGAACTTGCAGGTGTGTAGAGAGTTAAAATAATGGTTTCATTTTATAGCAGATAAACATATATAGTATTGAGTATTGCTTGATTTCTTTGTAAGATAGGTCCTTATGACATACTATGTACCTACGTACAAAATTAAGTAAAACGTTGCATCACATCAAACTGAAAACCAGTAAGAATGGTTGAACGACAAGTATTCAATGTTAAAGGTTGGTGTAAAAATTGAGATGGTAGTTTATAATTAGAATCGGTATGAATAGTTGGAGATGGTCTAATGTGATATATAAAGAGAGTTATATATATAGTGTAAGACATGCATTATGCAATGGCCCCCTTGAGGGGTTTTGCACATGTTTGATGCAATGCAACCTTACATTTGGGGACCATACACCGAAAAGATGGTTGAATTTTGTGATCACCATGTTTTGCAATCACTATCTTTTCATTGAAGATTTTTTCAAAATTTTTTTTTCTTGTGTGCACAGTGGTCAGTCCCATTATTTCATTAACACAATGCAGAAGTCAATAACGACAATTGACCATTGTTTATTGCTCATCTTTGATTTGGTTTACTAAAATATAAATACTCGTTTCGTCAACATAAAATGATAGTAACACATTTTGGTTAAGTGTATTTTCGAAGTTGGCTGCACAACTGGATATATTAACTTAGTCTAATATTATATAAAATAGTTTGAGTCAATGTGTTTTGACTTTCTACTTCAATCAAAATTAATGTAGTTTTTCTACTAAAAACAAAGATATAGAAACAAGAAGTAGCTTAAAGGTCAATTTTAACAACTTTTTAAATCAATAAAGAACCATCAGGATAACAAGTTAACTTCTTATACTTTTTTTTCTTTGATGTATATAACTTACAGGAATGTGAAGTTTAAATAAATTAAACAGATCATACATGTTGTATATACTCAAAATCGTAAGTTATTATTTTTTTTTTAACATACAATAATAAATAAGATTTGATTTATTCTGCCAAGTAGGATGAATATTAAACATTGACAATCTTTCTATTATATAAAACTCAAGTTCCTTTTTAAAATACTCCTATCTCCTAAATCAATCCTACTTGGCACTATTAAGACCCTTTCATTCATTAATTTTATTAAAAATATTTAATTTATGATGCATGCCACAAAAATAATATAATTAATTTAAATTCTATTTAATTATTATTTCCCTTCAAAAGATTATTCTTAAATTTATGGCAACACATTTCAAACGTAAATATGTACTACATAGGTTCAATGAATTTGTTTTGCAAGGAATGTTAAGAAAATTCTATATCATTCTAGCCAATCAAATTTTTTTTCCAATACAAACTGGCCACATCAAAAGTTATATAACTTTATGAATTCATGTATACTTTTTATTCTCATTAAGATACATACGTTATTATTTTGGGTGCTGCATTTAACCTATATATGTAGTTAATTAATGATGTTTGAACTTTGTGTTGTTTTATTGATACCGTAAGTTTATTTATTTTTTCTTTTAATAATAATTCTCTGATTATCATTTGATTATACCTGCATGTTTTGAAGTTGTGAAAATTGTGTTAATTTTTGAATTTGTGAAAGTGGGAGCTAATTAATTAAAGTAATATGCCAATAAGGAAGAAAAAGACATGGTTGATTACACATATCAATTAGAATTTTACTGTTAACTTTTAAATTTGAGATATAAACAGATGAACATTTGGAGTATGCTATATCTTTGATATAAAAATATTTGGATTATATGTTATATTTTAATTTCAGTGTTGGAAAAAAATTGATAAAAAAAATATTTGGATTATGTTATATCTTGATAAAACGACATATTCTATGGTTGATGTGGTTGATATGTTTTAGCATCTGGTTATGGATCAATAAAATTTATGTGACTTTTAAGGGAACGTTTGATACGAGTGAATCGTAAATAATGGAATTGTAACATTGAATGGAAATGATGTGAATGAGAATTGACCTAAAGAAAAGATTTTCATTCAATTGTTTGTTACACACAAAGAATGAGAATGAGATATAGCCACTAAAATGAATAATTTGTTTGGTATAACCATCTTGAGGAATGGAAATATGCTTATTTAGCCATAACAAAATCTGTTATTATGTTATATATTTTGATCCATTATTATGTAACATAAATATTTTAAATAAATGATGAATTAAAAATTCAACAAGAAACTAAACAATAGTTTACCAAAATATTGTTATCGTCATTGAAAAAATTACATAAATTTATGATTTATAATTCAAACTTTTCATACCTTAAAAAAGCGATGTACATTAAAACATATGGGATACAACAGACAAAGTTCAGATCTAATAAAAGGCTACTAAAAGATGATTTAGTTGCAGATGCCAGAGACAATCGATAAAAGAGAAAGAAGAAGATGATAAAAGATAGAGCTACAAATTTCTTCCCCCAATCTAGTATAATGTGCAAGGCATGTGACTTTGATATTTAAGGGGGTGTTTGGTAAGAGGGAATCATAGAGAATGGAAATAGTGAGAAAAAGAATGGGTATTTGGAAAGAGAATGGATTCCGTTGTTTGGTATCCACAGAGAATGAATATATATATAAAATAAAATTTTAAATAATAATACATTTATTACATATAACATCTTAAAAAAAATATATTTTTTTCCATTCTCATCCATTCTCTACAATTTGTAGAGAATGGAAAGAATGAAATTGATTCTCCTTTCTCATTCCCTTTCTTCGTCGCAAACAAACAAAGGAAGTTTTTCCCATTCCCTTTCTCCCATTTCCATTCCATCATATCAAACACCTATAGCTCTTTTTTAAATAAATATCCACCCATTCACACCAAGAATGGTCCCGCGTCTAATGTTTCTTTTCCTTGCTTTCCTTTGCTTTTTAAAGAGAATGAAATAGACAGAATGAATCATCTTTTAATTCATCATTTCCATTCTATGTGCAATCAAACAAGAGAAACTGAATAAATTTCATTCATCTTTACCAAACACTACCTGTATGTAGATGGTAATCCAGTTACTTAAAAATATAAAATAAAAAGATGGTAATACAGTTGGATAAGTAGAAAAGGAAGGATGAGGAGAAAATGTGTATGACCATCAAATGGATGTATTTGAATGTCATAACTTAACATGTCAAAATATATTTATTTATTTTTGTTATTTGATCCTATTTTGAATTCATTATTAATATCGTGATTTATTTTTAACAATTAACTTTTATATTTGTATTTTATCTATTGCAATTAACTTGAATGGTATTTTACTATTTTATTATAAATGTCTTATTTGTATCATACAATCAGTTATTTTGTTGAGTTTTCACATATAACATTTACTTCAAAATTGCTTTAACTATAAACAATTAATCATAATAATACCCGCGTAACATCTGGGTTTTTAAGCTAGTACGAATATATTATTCAATCAATGTAGAAAAAGTCAAATCGTGGTTTCTCATTTTGTTTAGTCAGATAGGAGCAGAGGCGGTACCAGAAAAAAAATTCTAAATGGGGCAAACTTAAAAAACTTATGAAAAATAAATCTAAAAAGGGGCAAAACGTTAAAAACTTATAGAAAATTTATGAAAAATTTAAAAATACATGACAAAATTTAAATTTGGAGGGGGCATTGGACCTCCTTGCCCCCCCCCCCCCCCCCTTTAGTACCGCCCCTGGATAGGAGAGGGGCTATCCGCTATAGAGCTATAGCAAAAATTAGCAATTGGGTTGATCATAATTAAAATCACCCAAAGTTAACTGGATTTCGAAATTTTTGAACTAGTAACAAGAGACTATAGGGTATTTTACTATATATATAACCATGTGAGTACTTGAAAGCATTTCTTGTATTAGAAAATCCCTAATGGTTTATTTTCAATAACTTTTTTTGTAAAAAAATGTAACAGATTTAAAAAAAAAAATCGTGTACTCCAATGGTAAAGACCTTTTTAAAGCTTAAAGTTAAATAAAATATATTCATTTAGGGGGGAGAGATTCCTCTTCCCCCAACACTAACCAATAAAATTTTGCCACCTTATTTTTCTCCATTCTTCCCCATCTTCCCCTATCTCCACTTCATCATTTTTTTTTCCATTTATTTTTAATACTATTTTTCAAACTATATAAATAAATAACATAAAACATATATATAAACAATCAATAATATAAAAAAACAAAATACAGAGATTGATATTTAAATAGATAAATAGTTACAAGGACCAAAATATAAATAACAATAAAATAAAAATAATAAAAAATAGAACAGATCGAGATCAGAGTTCTTCCCCATTTTTCTTCATCTTCTATCTTCTTCTTCATCAAATGTATAGATATATACATATACATATATATATCTTTTTCCACCATTTTTAATCAAAAAAGAAAAAAGAAAAAAAAAGACTAGCCAATCACATCCTCCCTTTCTCTTCCCTCATTTCTCTCTCCTTCCTTTCCCCCATCGGGGTTCTTCCCCGTTTTTCTTCCTCTCTCCTGCGGTGAACCGCCGACGGCGGTGTGCCCGCGCAGCCCCGCTTCCCTGCGCCTCCTTCCTCGCGACCACTCCCTCCCCCTTAGTACAAAAATAGGTTTCTTACATAACCTATAGGTTGGTAGAAATTAAGCTTTTTATTAACTTTTTTTATCTTACAAATTATATTTTAATTAACTTTAAGCTTTTAAAAACTTTTTCTTATTGGAGTACAAATAGACTTTTATTAAAAAACCTCGATCTTACATTTTTTTTTTTTTTTTTAAATATTGAAATTAAACCATTGGGGTCTGGGGATGCTCTTAGAGTCTTAGAATTATGTCTATGATGATAGCCTAGTGGACTAGCGATGAGGGACCATGTGGTATAAAAATGAAGGTCACGAGTATGTTCAAATCCCACCACATGTACCTCTAGTCATAGCGTTACATGATATTATCATTTTTCATTTTCACCATGGGACCGGTTGATAGGGGCCGATAATGTAATAGATCGGTTATCCATTTTCAAATATGTTTATCTAACGAGATGTATTACATTTTCGAAAGTATATATTATTTTCAACTTTCAAACCGAATCGGTACGTAGTTTGAATTGCATCCTTCTTATTTTGATCACTTTACATCACATATATGTACGTAATTGGGATTGAAATCCACAACGTACTTATTTTAGTTGAAAAGTCATTACGTACATATACCACTAACTATGATCATGAATAAAAATTAGTAGTAAAAACCAATAACGTATGGCGAGACGGTATAAGGAAAGGGTAATGGAGGGAACAAAACAATTTTCATGTTGGCGGTATATGAGGAAGGTTGAGAGGTAGACAATCTTAATCTTATTTAAGATAGAAAAACTGCTAGCTTCCAGGTTCTATCAAAGGTAGAAGATGATTTCCAACCTTACCGAACATGAAGATCAAACCCCTGATCTTTGTCTTCAGATTTAAATTAAAACTCCAACCGCTTGATCCAATCCGGTTGTTTTTCAAGGCACGAGCGTTATAATTACACAATATCTAGATATATAATACGGTCCTCCAATTTTTTAAATAACGTTTTTGAAGTATAATAATCTTATTAATTACAAGTATTATGTACGAGTTAGGATATTTAATATTTTAGGTGCATAGAACAGGCGGCTTTCCTATACCAACTCATAAACAAGCCAGTCACTATTGTAAATTATTTTAAAAAATAGTCGCATACAAAAAGGGCCCTTTTGTATTTTGTTCCATTTCACTAGTCTCTTTACAACTTCATTTTCCTCATCTTTCCCGAAAATAAATATATAACCCGGCCAAGTATATAAAATATCTACCAAACTACGAGTATATGCTTTTGTGTGTATGTGTATGAGATGGGAAATTGGCATCCAAAGTTTGTTAACAATTTCCCTAACACAACTAAATTTTCAATCACCATTAAACCAAAAAAGAAACACACCATATCTAAACAACAACAACCACCCACCATCACCGACCGCAGTCCTTCTACCACTTTTTATGACGTAGTGTTGTCGAAAGGGCAAATAGTAACACCAAATTTGAAAATATTCACTTATGCCGAGCTAAAAAGCGCAACCAAAAACTTTCGGCCAGCCTCTATCCTAGGAGAAGGTGGTTTTGGACAAGTGTTTAAGGGGTGGCTTGACGGTGTCACATATGCTCCGTCTAAGGGTGGTGTTGGAATTCCGGTTGCCGTTAAGAAATCAGATTCCGATAGCTTTCAAGGTCTTAAAGAATGGCAGGTTTGTGTTTGATAATATCTCCTTTGAGACTTTTTTTTTTCTTGCATATTATTGTCATGCTATTTAATTAATTAAACAACTATTTTTGACGTAATAAATGAATTTCACCATATGCATGTTTGACGTATGCAATATGGTCATGAGTTCGACTCTCTAGAGTGGCATGTCCTGGGGGTTTTTCGTTTGAATCACCTGTAACGACTTATAGTCTACATCTCGTAGTCTAGAGTACGTGTAGGGTTTCACCATTATACGGTGAGGTGTCCTCTGGTGTCGAATACCGACTGACTGTTAAAAAAAAAATATGACTATTTTATAAATAAACAAAAAAGTTATTTTTATACGTTTATGTGATTTATCAATAATCTGATAATTTTGAAGTGTCCGGGATTCTGTTTATAAAGTAAATTTTATGTTTTAAAAATTGTTTTAAAAAAAAAACATAGCTCGAACATACTTTTCGAAATGTGTATTTTATCTTTTTACAAACACTTTTTTCATTATTAATGTTATTTTTTTTAACGGTATATCATTATATTAATGATTAATGATATGTAAATATATAGATCACATAATCACCTCAAAAGGTATTTTACTTACAAAAGACGTTGAAGACTGAAATACCTAGCTTTGATTCTCTTTTAGGCCTTTTTAGTTAACATATATATTTAGCTCCATCCTTCTCTTTTTGTTTTTAGTTAACATATATATTTACTGATTGAATACAATTTTAACCAGCGATTTGCTGGACCTCCAATACCTTACTCATGGAAAATACCTTGAGATGAGAAACCTAAGACTCCGAGACATTGGGAATTTTCTTCTTCTTGTTGACGAGAAATTTAATAAAAAAAATGACCAATCCTCATAATAATTAGCCTAAAAACCTTTCAACTCATAAGATGATGACGTCAAATGGTAAAATCAAAGGATATGATTAGGATAAAGAATTAATGAAATTTTCCTTGGTGTATTTTTAATTAAGTTAACTTTTACAAACATATATCATTGCCATTTTAATAAATTTGAAGGGTATATTTTTTAAGTTCATGTCTTCATGAGACGTGACTGACGGTACGGATCGAGTATTCCTTATATGACAAAAGATAACTTTTTTTGTACAATAATCAATTCAATTGAAAAAAAGTGATGAAAGTCAATCCCATGTGTCGAATAAAGTCAAGTAACTTACTTGTCAAATACTGTATTATTATTTTGCATGTAGTCATGGGAGGTTTTTCTTTCTATTGATGAGTTGGTGTACTTCAAAAACCTACTTGAAAATACAATACTCGTATCAATTTGGACTTTGGAGTCTCAATCTAGACTTTAATTCATACAGTACAGCTTTTGTTAAATTTATTATTTTTTATATAATATATTATTCATGATACCAATTTTGATGTTTACATTTTTCCAAATATTATAGGTCATTGCTTCATAAAAAAAAAATGAAAATAAAAGAGAGAACTTACATGTACGTATGTTTATGGATTTACTTGTAGCTAGGTAAAGACTATTATTAATTGCTAAACCATAGACGATTGATTATAATGAGCAACTTTATAATTGTTTTTATGATGATATGTTTCTAACAGGCAGAAGTGGAGTTCTTGGGAAAATTTAGCCACCCAAATCTAGTCAAACTTTTGGGATATTGTTGCGAAGATAATAAGTTCCTTCTTGTATATGAGTATATGGAAAAAGGAAGCTTAGAAAACCACCTTTTTAAAAGTGAGCATTTATTTTATTTTCAATGAATATTAACTACTTAATTTATTCTAGTAGTTTAGACTATTTCAAATGATAAAACTTAAAAGTATATATATGTATGGGAAATGATTAATCCTTTTAATATAATAGCTTAAAATTTTTTCTAACTTTTAGATTAGGACATGTACAAGAATCAGGGGGTGAGATTAGGAAAGAAAACTAGTGATATTCACATGTCACTATCTAAAATTATTAGGAGAATTTTTAGACTAATTTTTTAAGAGAATAAATTATTTTCTTGCATGTATATGTTTGTGTTACTAAATGGAGTATCACCGATTGACCGTAAAAGATTACAATATTTAAAAGAAAAAGTCAATTTTAGTTGTTCCATATATTCACATGTATTGAATGTTACTTCAATTTTTTTTTTATCTTCGTATGATAACAATTTTTTTCTCTCTTCGTATGAAAACTACGTAGGATGGGTTTTTTTAAAGACAAGAGTCAAATTCAATAATATACGAGAAATGTTAGGTAAAACATGCGATACCTATATATTTTAAGTAAAGTAGGGGAGGATTATATAAAATTCAGGGAGAATTTATGTAAAATACAGGGGAGGTTATGTATGTTTATCAAATTCAAAGATTTAATTTGTAATTTTTTTAAAGTGATAGTACTTAAGCATAGGTAAAGTTTGCAGATCATTTTCCCATAATATATTATGGATTATTATAACATCTACATTACTTGTTAATTAATTAAGATATATAGCCCATTGAATGATCATTAAAGATACGTCCAATAAGACCTACCTCAAAATTGTTCTTAGATTACCAAATGAAATAAGTACGTACCTCATAAGTGTTTGAATGATACTTTAGTTTTAAACTATATTAACTTAAACTCTTAAGCAAAACAAGTACAAGTGTTTTTAAGAACGTATAGTAGAGTGTAACAAATTTCAAAAGCTAAAAGCCTTATATAGATTGCTTGAAAATAATAAAATATGGTTATACATAAATAAATGTTTAGATTATTATATAAGAAAAAAAATGTAGTATGTGACTGTTATACACCCAAGCTTAGGTGTAAAACCTTTTATATACAAACTTTTTAATATATATATATATATATATATATATATAAATGTTTGGCCTCCATGTTTTTTATGGATTAAAAAACAAGATGTGAAGGGTTCTACACCTAAATTTAGGTGTTTAAGAGTCACATACTCTCTAACCTAATCATATAAGGGATAAGTATCCTGAAATGTAAAAAACTTTAGACGAATGTCTATAGTGTGAAATAACTAAAGTTGTGTTCATTGTATGTAATCATCTTTAAATTATATGTATTGTATGTAAGAATGAATACGTGACAACCATATATAGCTGCCACTTGTTCCTGTTTGATTGGTCGGATATATTTTCTTACATACAATACACATAATTTAAAGATGATTACATACAATAAACACAACTTTAGTTATTTTTTCAAAAAAGTCAACACCCTGTCTGGTTTTGAAAAAATTCTGAAGTGATTGCCAAGTGCCTACCATAAATTATTATAAATATTATAGAAGCAGCTAGCTAGCTTCTAAATTAACTAGATATTTTGATTGGAATATTCAGGAGGTACAGAACCACTTTCATGGGAGACAAGGATAAAAATCGCCACAGGAGCGGCTCATGGACTTGCTTTCATGCACACTACCGAAAGAAAAGTCATTTATAGAGATTTTAAATCCTCAAATATCTTATTAGATGGGGTAATTAAATTAAGCACATGTTTAGATTATGTTAATTCTAATAGTACGTTATCATATCAATTATGAATTTATGTAATTCAAATTTCGTGGCAGGATTTTAACGCAAAACTCTCAGACTTTGGGTTAGCAAAGTTAGGTCCCATCAATGGAGAGTCTCACGTCTCAACAATCATAGTAGGCACATATGGTTATGCGGCTCCTGAGTATATGATCACCGGTTAGTTACCTCATACTCCGTACTTGTTTAACATTTTTTTTTAACGTCAATCTACTTTACGCATAGCAAAAACCCTAAAGTCCGTGTATTGGCCGGACCAACCCAAATAATCCTAAATCACCCATGCCAGATATTGAACCTTAACCTTACCCTAATTGGCCGGACCTTTGAAACATTTAGTGTCTAAAACTTGAAAGGAATACATCGACTATAAAAGCTTTGTTATGCAATTACTACAGGTCACTTATATGTGAAGAGCGACGTTTATGGTTTTGGGGTGGTGATGCTAGAGATGATTACAGGCTTACGTGTACTTGATCCTAGTCGGCCTTCCTCACAAATTAATCTAGTGGATTGGGCTAGAAGTTCCTTGACTGATATTAAGAAACTACGTAGAATCATGGATCCACGGTTAGAACATGCGTATCCATCAAAAGCCGCTATTAAAGTAGGGGAACTCATCCATAATTGTGTTGATCAGAATCCCAATCATCGTCCTTCAATGAAGAAAGTGGTGGCAGTTTTAGAAGAAATCAGCGCGATTAAAATGAATCAACTAAATCCCAATACGAGACACACGATAGACCCTCGACCTAAACATAGTTCAGGTGATCATTGTCATGAGAAACATCACCGGTCTCCTGTCTATGGGAAGCAAATGTGAGAAAAAGCTTGAGATATGATGATCAATATATGGCCTGTAATGCCAATAATTCATTATGTTACAAAAGTTGTGATTAAGAATTCAATTACATGTTAAATAATTTAGAAAATGATATTATATTGGATTGTAGGGTAAAGGTTACATGATACATGCTTATCTTTTTTCATTGTTTGTAATAATTACCTTTCTTTTTCTTAAATTTGATTCCATTGGTGTTTCTTTAATTACACTCGGGTGTTATAAATATATCTCAGTTTGCTTAAGCCCAATCGAGTGTTAGCAAAACGGCAAAACCTGGTTATTGTACCATTTGTACCTGTAGCCCTGTAGGCTGTAGCCAAGATACGGTTTTAAGGGCCCAGCCCATGAAGCCTAAGGCATCCTATCAATTTATCCATACACATTGACATACTCCTTCATAAAAATCATTTAAAACTCAAAAGGTGTTAAATTACTTAGATCTTAAATTAATACCTAATAATCTAATATATTTCTATAGCTTAAACTTCAATTAATACATACATATTGTCACAAAACGATAAAAATGAAATTTTTTAACATTGTCTAAAAAATAAGCAATTTGTTTAGTGAGTTCATAGACAATTAAATGGGCAAACATCACGTCACATAACACGAACAGAGTTTAATTACATTCCTGAATACGTTACTATAATGGATCCATTTTTGACATATCACGTATATCACGTAAACATAGCTAAACTACTCTATGGTGTAACAAAAAATCACATAATTGGTTAGTAAACATCACATCTAGATAACCAACTCAATTCTAGATGAAAGCTTATACACATATACGAACCTTTATATTACATATAAGATCCAGAATCAGATAGCCAATCTACCATTTATATCACATACGAACCTTACAAACGACACTCTACATATCCTAGTCTTGTTTGACCAGTTTGACTTTTAA
Organism: Erigeron canadensis; assembly: GCF_010389155.1. NCBI lineage: Eukaryota > Viridiplantae > Streptophyta > Magnoliopsida > Asterales > Asteraceae > Erigeron > Erigeron canadensis. The sequence goes on along the minus strand of NC_057761.1, from coordinate 34,858,501 downwards.
AGTCAAAGTAGCAAAACATTACTAGTTTCAACTATAACTTACTCTAACAACTGTTTTACTATATAATCTCATTTTAATCACTATTATTACCCACTTAAATACTTCTTTTAAATAATAAATTCGCAGGTTATCCTTTACTTACAAATTTTCATCATTTTTATATCAACATTATCAATAATCTCAAATTCATTCTGAAAATGATTTATACTTCATATATTGAAAAAGGAACCGACCCACTATGTATATGGTAACCAGTCATATTAAGTTAATATCAATATAATAAAAAAGTTAAGTTTAGATTAGGATTAAAATACTATTCCGTGTCATTCTCTCCGGTCAAAGGCGAGTAAGTCAAAAGTTAGTGTAGCATTGTCATTGAGCTTTCACATGTCCACTGTTGACTACTTGAAACAATGAACATGTGTGTAGATATATATATATATACATCCCAGGTTTGTTTGGGGTTGATCCTTCATGATTCTTGTAGTCTGTCTCATATATATTTGCTCACTTATATATTGCATATATTATCTCTTAACAATTGATGACACATATGGGTTCTGATACAAAGAAACTAAGGCAAAATCATGATGACACTAAAGAAACAGAAAAATGTGTTACGGTGGAACAACATGGTGCCTCTGTGATGGAAAGTGGCCGTGATAGTGGTGGTGTTGCACACACTAACCAGCAGGTGGTTCCACCAAGTGAAGAGATGATCCTGAAAGAGTTCACATTTTCTGAGCTACAGAGGGCCACAAGGAATTTTGGGCAGGATATGGTGATTGGAGAGGGTGGTTTTGGGAGGGTTTACAAAGGGTGGCTGGACAGCGATAAAATTGCCGTGGCCATTAAGAAATCCAAAGCCGAAAGTGATCAAGGTCTCCAAGAGTGGCAGGTTGGTTTGTTCCTTTGTTTTTCTGTACTTGTCTCTAGTTGCCGCAAACCATAATTTAGTATGATACTCCGTATTACATTTAGAAATGTTAATGTGAAAACAAAAAAAACTGGACAAACACATTGTAATTTGAAACTTAACACAATGTGTTTTTAGCTGCTCACCACCAGTACCATTGACGGAAATTGTGATACGGGTATGCGTTCAAGAGGGGCTTCGTCTTGGTCGCCGACCTCGAGGCATTTATAAAGGAGTCGGAAGCCGGACGCGTATTGGAATGGTGTGGATTTGATGGGCAACCAACCAAGAGATAGTATGGTGGTTTGATACGATACGGGCGCTGGCACGCTACCCTTACCGTGGCCATGGCGTCGACGGAGATGGTGGTGGCCGGATTGACGGTGGTGGGCAACTATAAACACATTATGTTAAGTTTCAAATCACAGTGTGTTTGATCACTTTTCTGGTTTTCACACAAATTTTAATTTTCAAATGAACATTTTACTATATATTTCTAATTAATCTAGCCGCTATTTTATGGACTAGAATAGGGGATCGGAAACTCAAGTTGTTGATCTAATGTGATTATGACAGGCGGAACTGATGTATTTGGGAAAGTTTAGTCACTCAAATCTTGTTAAACTCCTTGGATATTGCTGGGTCGATATAGATTACTTTCTCGTTTATGAATTTCTGCCAAATCGAAGCTTAGAAGACCATCTCTTCAGAAGTAATCGATTTAATCTACACCAACTGACACAAAGCAAATCGTATATGTTAGATTTATAAGATTATGAATTTTACAGATGGTGCAGAACCACTTTCATGGTATGCGAGAATTAACATAGCTATCGGAGCAGCTCAAGGCCTTGCGTTCTTGCACAATACAGAAAATAAAATCGTTTGTAGGGACATGAGATCGTCAAAAATTTTGTTAGATGAGGCAAGTAAAAAGTTCATTATTGAAGTACCTTAATATATATGTGAATGATTATGATTACACCTTTTAGAATTTTGGGTTCGATACCAGAGCTTAAATTTTTTTCACTACGTTTTTTTTTTTTTTTTATATTGAATCTTGTTGCAGGATTTTAATGCAAAGATCTCTATTTATGGGTTAGCGAAGTTTGGTCCGAATAATGGAGAGTCTCACTTCTCAACAGCCATAGCAAGCACATATGGTTATGCAGCTCCTGAGTATATTGCTAAAGGTTAGTTTCCTTATTTGATATCTTGTGCAAACATAGATACTAGCAGCGACCAATATTCGCTAGGGTTGTGCTTCTAGGAAAGCAAAACATTGTTCTGATTTAACAATCATATTACTCATTGTGTTTCAATATGTGTTTTGTTGCTATTTTCTACAATCCCATAAAAATAATGATGCTACGACTAATGGAGCTCAAAAAACCAGGATTTATTCAAACCAGGTTGGAAAAACCCAAAAACAGGTTTTGGAAAAATCACCGGTTTGAAATTGGATTGGTTTTCGGGTCCTAGGATCGGGCTGAAATCGATTTGAGATCGGGGCGGGTTCGGTTTTTGGGAAAAAAACGGAAAAAAACTGGTCAACCTTTGACCAAAACCGGTTTCAAACCAGGGGGTTTGGTCAAAACTGGTTTTTGATCCGGTTGACCAAAACCGGTTCGGGTTGGTTCGGGTCTGTTTTTAGGTTTGGACACGACTAGGCGACTAGCTATGATTATTATTAATTACAGCCTGGCTTAACAGATGCGGTGTGAATACAGAACAACCTCTTGTGTCAAAAGATCAATAAAATAGCCGATAACACTAATGCTGCTTTGCACTTATAGGTCAGTTCAATTTCAAGACTGATGTTTATGCGTTTGGGATGGTGATGCTGGAGATTATGACGGGGATTCGAGCTAATGACGGTAAACAACATGCAATGAAGCATAACTTAGTGAACTGGACTAGACCTTTCTTCCTAAGTGATAAGAAGAGAGTAGAAAGAATTATGGACCCAGAGTTAGAACACGACTATCCAGCAAAAGGCGCCCGAAAAGTCATTGGGCTCATCACAAATTGTGTAGAAACAGATCCCAAGAAGCGGCCTTCTATGAAAGAAGTTGTATCGGTTTTGCAAGGTATCAATGCAATCAAATGGAAACCGAACCGGTCAAAGACAAACACTAGACAACCGAGAAAGTATTGTCATCAAAACCAAATAACACAGCTTAACCCCGGTACCGTTGTAGACACTCCAGAGGAATACTACCTCCGTTTTCCAGTAAAAAACATTGATGACATTCCTGATTACAACGAGGTTTGCTTTAACAATCTTAATTCTTTTCTGTATTCTGTTACTTTTTTGGTTTTATAGAGCCCATAAATATAAAATTTGACTTTAATGTTTTTCGTTTCTAACAATGCTTGAATCAGGAAGTTGGTTTATCCATCATTGCTACTGTTATCGGTTTTGACTTTGATGAAGGCTGGTATTCTTTTTATTGTCGCAATTGTTCAAAAAAAGTGACTAAAAATGACGTTGATAATGCTGTTGAACCCTTCAATTGTGACGTTTGTGGCAGAGTTTCAGATGTATACAAAAAGTAAGTACATTGTTTACTAGTGAAATAACTGGGCCACCATTTTTTTTTAATTTTTAAAATTGGTTAATGGTTCGAACCCTAACAGTGACATCTAAGTGGACAGTATGACCACCATTTTTATTTTTATTTTTGAACGGCAATATGGCCACCATTTTTTAAAAATATTTTTCCCTCTTTAATTCAATATAATTGTGATCTTATCAATTTTAGGACCAGGGTCGTAATTCGTGTTCAAGATGAAACCGGGTCTTCTTCCTTCATATTGTTTGAGCGCCATGTAAAAGATCTGATCCATTGCGGTAAAGAATGGTTGATGGATAAAATATCAAAGGTTTGATACGTAGCTATTGGATTGTAAAAAAGTTACCCTTTTTACTTGTTACTGCATTTGCTTGCTATTATTGCCTTTGGTTTCAATATTCCAATGTTTTTTTTTTTATTCTAAAATAGGATCAAGGACGTCAGAATATCCCCGACGAGTTCAACACATTGCTTAATAGGAAGTTTGTCTTCAAAGTTCAGATCTCCAAGTTTAATCTTGAGAACAAATCTCTCGCTTACACTGTGCATAGATTGACTGCTGATGAAAGTGTACTTGATGAGGTTTTCAAACGGTCATCTACTTATGAACTATAGAGTATTCATGATGATGGTACATATAAATATGTTTTTTGAAAATGTTAATGAAAGCATGTTATTGATCCTTCTATGTATTTTATGTAGGTGAAGCCGTGAAGAAAGATTTAGTCCATGGTGACTGTTGAGATTATTGATGACAATTAATGTCGAGGTTGTTAATCTTATTGCTACCTTAAAATTACCTTCTTTTTTTTTTTTGAAAAGTTGGAATAATCTAGATACATTTTATTTTTACGATATTTATGCACCTTTTGTGATTTAATCGTTGTGTGTTGCTCAATGGGTTTGGCTCCTCAAAGTCATTTCTTTGTTTTTGGAATTTTATGGCGGCTGTTAATTGGTTTTAACACGATGTAATTCATGTTGTTTAAGAAAATTTTAGATATATTTTTGCTACTTTTACTTTTATTGATTTACTTTTATAGAGTAGCATTTATTCTTTTCAACTAGTTGTTCATTTAAACAGTGTATCTGTCATTTACAAATATTAATACAGGCATTTTCATATGCCAACGCTCTGAGCATCAAAACTTTTAAGACAGTCCTAGTCTTAAACTCTTAATACTCAAAACTTCAAATGTAATTTGAAACTTTTAAGCAAAATATTGATTTCTTACCGCTTTTAGTAATAACATTGAATTATCAAATATAGATATAGATATTTTATCTAGTGAATTATGTATAGGATCACATTTTTTTTAAAAAAATATCTAAGAACCTTGAGAACTCTTAAATTATGTATTGGATCACGTGTTTTTTTTGTTCATTCACATGTGAAACGTTATAAATATATATGTTGCAGAAGAAATTTTTTTTCAAAAACTTATATATACCCGTTTGATAACATGTGAACGAAAACGTGAACATATTCTTTCACAAGTTCATAAAAGGCTATTTTGAAGGTTTTAAAAAAAAAGTTTTTTCTACAACAAATTTTTTTATATCATTTCACATGTGAATGAACAATAAAAATATGTGACCCAATACGTAATTTGAGAGTTTTCATGGTTATTGAAAAAAATAGTTATGAAAATAAGGAAAATCTATATATATATATATATATATATATATATATATATATATATATATGTATGAAATAAGGAAAGTATAGATATATGGTTATTGGCATCTTGTTTGTTTAATGGCTTTATTAGTATTCAAAAACTTATATTCGAGATTCAAGAATCGACATTCAAAAATTATCGGACTAAATAATATTAGACCACTTGTAAGGCCTAGGTGAAGTTAGAGATAGTTGGTGAAAGCATTCGGTTGAGTAAGTTCGGTTGAGTTGTTCACCGGGTACAATGTTTTTTCTTGTTTTATCTTTTTGGTTACTTGAATATAAAAGAAGTTCACATGGCGAGTGCTTACATTTTCTCTATCTTCTTTTGGTTCATTAAGTATAAGTGTGGTTTAAATGATAGATGAATGATTAAAAAAAAAAATAAAAGAAGGGAGAAAGTAATTCTGATGTGATAAAAAAAATATAAGTAAAAATGGTCAGTTGAGATATTTTATTTACTCAATGCTGTTGTTAAAAAAAAAAACAAACAAAAAAAAGTTGATTTTATGCACCCAAGAAGGCAAAAACATTCATATACAGATTTCTTATTCATTTTTAGTTTTTTACGGACACAAAGCAATCTTCATCTTCTTAACCGTACTTCTAAGGTTTGTCAAAATTCTCTCTCTCGCTCTCTCCCTCTCTCTCACTCATGCATATTGAAATGTTTAAGTTTAATAAATTTTAGCTCTAATCAAGAATTATTATTTACAAAATTATTTGGAAGCATCAAACAATTATCAAAGGGTATTTTTTAGCAAAATTATTTTAACAAAATTATTATTAACGAAATTATTTTAGCATGGTCGAATAAGTGGTAAATACCCTTGCCTCTGGAGAGAGAGGCCATGGGTTCGATCCTCATACAATGCAAAGGTTGGAGGGCCTTTTCTACCATTTAGGTAGAAACTAGAAGCAGCCTCTCTGCTTAGGTAGAGGTAAGGTTTACCTACATCTTAACCTCCCCATACACCATCGAGGTATTGGGGCTCAAAACCCGCGGAAGGCGGCACTAAGCAGTTACTTACTTATTTTTTTTTTATTTTATTTTTTTGTGTGTGTGACTTTTGCAAAAATCAAAGCTGTAATGACCACATTTTTCTAAACAATATGTTTTTGACTAGTAGACAATGATTTTGATACTGAAAGAGTATATACATATACATACACCCGTGCATATATTATATATATATATATATATTATATATATGGGATGGGAACATAAGGCTGTTAGGTACCTAAGTTTAGGCATGAAAACTCACATATTATTTTTTTAATCCAGAAAATTTATGGGGCCCAAACATTTATTTATTAATCAAGAAATATTAAAAAATTTGTATGTGAGGGGTTACACACCTAAACTTAGGTACCGGACAACCTTATATTCACTTTTCCCTATTATATATATATCAAAAATTTGTGTAGTTATGTGAGTATGGGTGTAGGTATTAGTGATTTTTAAATTTAATGCAAGTTGCTATTTAAATGTTCATTGTGGTAGAGGTAAGACCATCTACGTCTTACCCTCCCCATACTCCGTTTATGGCGAGATTTGGTGGTGTTGTTGCTTATGCCGGGATTCGGTACAGTTATAGTACGTAGTTGTTGATGACTTGTTGTTGCTATATGAGTGTTCATTGTTGGGATAATGACATGAATCTATCGACTTAAAAAGGGCCCGCCCGCTTTCTTGTATCTTAGATTAAAATTAATGTCAAATTCCTATTTAGTGGTGAAGTGATTGCGGGGGACCCTAAAGAGGCAAATGTGAATTTGCCTACATCAATACAATGGATCATCAAAGCTGACTAATTCAATAGTTAAGTTTAGCATTGTGTTTTCACATGTCCACTGTTGACTATACTTGCTACGTTGTTGAAAACTTTGGCATCTTCATTGAAATTTCCATCTATTGTTCTCATATGCTATATACTTTAGTTTAATATTATCTGACATTCATAAGATGAAACAAATATAATGATTCAAGAGAATTAAAAACACGAGAAAGATCATTTTGTTTGTTGGGTCCTAGTCATCTTTAACAAATGCAACAATTTGTCCCCATCTTTATATATTTGGATCTTTTCTTGCTGTAATATGCAACTCCCAAAAGCATGTACTTTTCCACAGTTCTAATAGTTTTCTTTATCGTATTAGACGTTTTTGTTTATTTTTTACGGAAACATCAACAGGTAGATGATGATGGTGACCAGAAGAATACATCCCCGTCATTTTCATCAGGTCAACGATATGTACACGAAGAAGATAAGCGCGAGAGGCAATACTCATCTGATGCACAATGTCGCCGTTTTTCACTTGCAGAAATCAAATTGGCAACTAATGATTTTGATGAGGGATATGCCATAGGAAAGGGCGGTTTTGGGAAGGTATACAAAGGTAAAATTGGCTTGGGTGAAGGAATTGATGTTGCCATCAAGAGGTCACATCTTGATTCCAGTCAAGGAGCAGCCGAGTTCTGGGCGGAAATTGACATGCTTTCCAAGTTTCGTCATAGTCATATTGTCTCTCTACTAGGATATTGTGAAGAACCAGGTGAAGGAGAGATGATTCTTGTTTATGAATACCTGCCTAATGGAAGTCTTGCGGATCATTTGCACAAAAGAAAAGGCAAGGAACGTAATTCATCTCCTCTGACCTGGGTTCAGAGGCTCCATATCTGCATAGGTGCTGCTCGTGGGTTGGACTATCTCCATACGGGTACCAATGTTCAAATTAGAGTCATACACCGTGATGTCAAGAGTTCAAATATCTTGCTGGACAAGAATTTGGCAGCTAAGATTTCCGACTTTGGGATATCCAGAACTAGTCCAGCATACCTGTCAGGAACTACTACTAATGTTTTTACGGGTCAGATCATAGGCACATTTGGGTACTTGGATGCCGAGTATTTCTCAACTCATAGACTGACACGTAAGTCTGATGTGTATGCATTTGGTGTGGTCTTATTAGAAGTTTTATGTGGAAGACCTGCTCTGGATTTTACATTGGATGAGCAGCAACACAGCCTGTCTGGATGGGCTAAGCAATGCATCAGAGAAGGTAACATAGGTCGAATTATTGATCCCCATTTAAGGGGGCAAGTACCAGGTAACTGTTTAAAGGAATTTGGGCAAATTGCATACGAGTGCCTCCGTGCTTGTGCAAAGGACCGACCCACAATGACTAAGGTGCTGGCAAGGCTTGAGTTTGTGCTAGCATGGACGTTGCGGAGCATGCAGAGTGCTAATAATCGGAAACACATTGGAAGAGCCATATTAATTGAGAAGGCATGGTCATTGTTTTCAATTAAAGCACCAAGTAAGTCTAAACTTTTATGTACTGTTATAATAATCGACGTATAAGGTAATTTCAAAAAAACAAATGAATATACATCTGGAGAAATTAATACTATGATGATATTGACATAAATAGCCCTATAATATGGTTTATCTGAATTCCTGTAATCTGTCACATATATTTTTCATTTTGTTCTGCTTACGTGATTTCTTAACTTTTGAATTATAATGATTTCAACAGCCCGTGTGAGTTCTGATACAAAGAAACTTGGGCAAAGTGATGACAGCAAAGAAAAAGGTGTCACAGTGGAACAACATGATGCCTCAGTGTTGGAAAGTGCCCGTGAGAGTGGTGGTGTTGCAAACACTCACCAGCAGGTGGTTCCACCCAGTGGGGAGACGATCCTGAAAGAGTTCACATTTTCTGAACTACAGAGTGCCACAAGGAATTTTGGGCAGGATATGGTCATTGGAGAGGGTGGTTTTGGGAGGGTTTACAAAGGGTGGCTGGACAGTGTAACATACGAGCCACGAAGGATTGGTGATAAGATTGCCGTGGCCATCAAGAGATCCAAAGCTGAAAGTGCTCAAGGTCTAAAAGAGTGGCAGGTTTGTTTCTTTATTTTTCTGTAGTGTCTCTAGCTGTGGCCAGATTTTGTTTTCATCTACTTCCATACTTGAGCCATTTTACTTGGGATGTCTTTGCTATAGGCAATCCGTTCATCAGTGATTTTTTCCATTAGTGATGACATTTTCTAGATGATATGCATTTGTTAGGACCAATTATGAGGACTCTTAAGCCAGCTTTGTTATATAATAAACACTAAAGTAATCTGACATATATCGGTGTATAGTTTCTTCTTTGTTTCTTTGGCAACTGTAGTTCATACATCTTTGCAAAAATTCATATGGTGAATTCTTATATAACGATGAGACTCTACAAGACTTCATTAGATGATCCATAATTATATGGAGTACAACCCATGCACTTTAGGACAACAATGATAATCATAATGATTCCATGGGTATTAAATGCAGTAAAATGATAAACTATTTTATAACACCTTGTAAAGTTTGAATTTTTACTAGATATATACCTTACAAGTCGATATATCTTTTTCTAGACCCAATATATGGATCTGTAAGTTTACTCCTTCAAATTTGGACACAACACTCTGCAAATTTAGATTCTGCCATTGATACAAAAGTATCATGTGAATGTGCACTCCATTCACACAAGTCCATAACCATCTTTAGGTGGTTGATAGTTTATCATTTAGTAGCACTTCTTTAATTAATAATTAAGCATGCACCATTTTGTAGCTGTTAATGATCATTTTGATAAACTGTGATCTAGCCGCTATCTTATGGACTAGAAAATGGGAAGGAAAACTCTAGTTGTTAATTTAATGTGTCATTGTGACAGGCAGAACTGATGTTCTTGGGAAGGATTAGCCACCCAAATCTTGTTAAACTCTTTGGATATTGCTGGGAAAATAGAGATTATTTTCTTGTTTATGAATTTGTGCCAAAAGGAAGCTTAGAAAACCATCTCTTCAGAAGTAAGTGATTAAATCTACTCCAACAGATACAAAGCAAATCATATGTGTTAAGTTTATAAGATTATGATTATCTGGCAAAACTTTGATTTTACAGAAGGTGCAGAACCACTTCCATGGTATACGAGGATTAAAATTGCTATCGGAGCAGCTCAAGGCCTTGCTTTCTTGCACAGTACAGAAAATAATGTCATTTGTAGGGACTTGAAATCGTCAAATATTTTGTTAGACCAGGCAAGTCAAAGGTTCATTGAAATCCTTTAGATATATGCGTATGATTATAATCACACCTTATAAAATTTTAGGTTTGACGTTACAGCTTATATTAATTTTCATAACAATTTTTTTTGAACTTGAATCTTGTTACAGGATTTTAATGCGAAGATCTCGGATTTTGGACTGGCAAAATTGGGTGTGCTAGATGGGTCGACTCACGTCTCAACAGCCATAGCAGGCACCTATGGTTATATGGCTCCAGAGTATGTTGCTACTGGTTAGTTTCCTTATTTGATATCTCGTGCAAGCATAGACTAGCAGTGATTGATATTCGTTTTAGGGTTTTGATTATAGGAAAGCAATACAATGTTATTTAATCAATCATGTTACTCATCTCTATTTCTAAATGGGATTTGAGTTTTGAGTCAACTTATAATTAAGCCTTTACTCCTAAATTAGTTTGGGTTCAGTTTATGTTTTAGGTTCCAGTGGCTGTTCCTGGATTTGGTTTTTTTTTTTTTTCCTTCCCTTTTCCTGGATCTCAGATTGATTCCTTCGATTGTTTGTTTCTGGTTTGTTTGCTTATTGGTTTCTGTTTCCAGTTGTATTCATTATGGAAGATGTTATAATCCAAATCATGTGGATGGACTTAATGAGTAGCAAGTTGGGTGTCGATAACATCTTTGCTCCACCTTAGTAGTGTTAAATATGCCATTACAATTACATAGGTTAAGTTGATTTGGTTCAGTTTTCTACTTTGGATATCTAGATTTCTTGTGAAGGTGGTTTGGTTAGTCAGAATATCGTGTACAACTAAATGTTGAATAGATGTGGCGTGAATACAGCACAACTGTCTTGTGTCACAAGATCTATAAATTTTCTGATAACAATAATGTTGCTTTGCAATTATAGGTCACTTGTATATCAAGAGTGATATTTATACTTTTGGGATGGTGATGTTGGAGATTATAACTGGGCTACGAGCTTTTGATGCTGCACGACCTGCAAAGAAGCGTTACTTGTTGGAGTGGACTAGACCTTTCTTACGTGATAAAAAGAGATTAGAAAGAATTATGGACCCACGATTGGAACATGATTATCCAGCAAAAGGAGCCCGAAAAGTCGCTGAGCTTATCACAAATTGTGTAGAAGTAGATCCCAAGAACCGGCCTTCTATGGAGGAAGTTGTATCAATTTTGCAAGGTATCAATGCAATCAAAATGAAACCAAACCAGCCAAAGTCAAAGACAAACACTATACATCTAAGTCAGTATCATCATCAAAACCACCACTGGTCTTATCTTAGTAGAAAGCAGGGTGGAATAGGTTGGTCTGTTAGTAGTTTGCGATCAGGTTTTAGAGCGCTCATTGGTTCAAAGCACGACCATGCCCAGACAGCAACAATCCAAACCAACTCTGAAAAGTGGGGAAATTGATGGCTTTTAAATGAACCTGGCTTGGCTTGTCATGCTTACTAGGACCAAGTAATGATACACAGTTATTGGTCCATGTATGCATATCAGTTTATCTGTTAGCATTAATCTAAATAAATGATGCAGGCCCTTATTTATGTTGGGTTTGCAATTTATGAATCATATTGCAACACATGCAGATTTCTAAATCAGGTAGTTATTGCATTGCCAATATTTGTTATCGTGGTTGTCATCGTGCAGGCGTGTGATTATCAGCCTTATCACAAAGATCTGGGTGGCCCACAATAGTACACCTAAGGAAAAGATGATTGATAATACCATATCAGTCAAACAGAGTAGAATAGATAGGCCTAATGTCCATTTCTTCTGTTCACATTCATCTCCTCGTAATAAATGGTTACGTACATTAATGGGAGTGGGGTATAATTGTGCTTTCACATTTTCAATCTTTGACTTACGTAGGATGTTCTCAAAAAGCTTTGTATATTCATTGAAACTTCCATCTTGTTTCTCTATATCAACTGTAAATCATATGATGCTCTGTCTGAAAAAACTTCAAATATAAAGTGAGACAAATATAAAGATTTGAGGATCTTTTGTTGCACTACAGACTGTAATCCGTATCTTCACAAAGCATGTACTTTTCCACTGTTCTTATAATTCTGTTTATTATATTGGATATTCTTTTTTACTATTTACAGAAACAACATGAAGAAAATGATGGTGAGATGATGAGTTCCTTCCCATCATCATCATATGATCAAAAATCTGTACACATGGATTCACCACTATCGTCATCATCACCGAACTTTTCACTTGCTGAAATCAAGTTGGCTACCCGTGATTTTGATGATGCACTTGTCATTGGAAAGGGAGGGTTTGGGAAGGTATACAAAGGAAAGATTGATTACTTGGGGAAAGGTATTGAAGTTGCCATCAAGAGGTTAAATCTTGATTCTAATCAAGGAGCAGCCGAGTTCTGGGCAGAAGTTGAGATGCTTTCCAAGTTTCGTCATAGTCATATTGTCTCTCTACTAGGATATTGTGAAGAAGAAATGATCCTTGTTTATGAATACATACCAAATGGAAGTTTAGAGGATCATTTGCACAAAAGAAGAGGTAATAGAAGTAATGCTTCTGCTTTGACATGGGTTGAGAGGCTCAATATTTGCATAGGTGCTGCTCGTGGTTTAGACTACCTCCATACCGGTACTGGTGTCCAATCTAGAGTGATACACCGCGATGTCAAGAGCTCAAACATCTTGCTGGACGAGAATTTGTCAGCTAAGATTTCTGACTTTGGGTTGTCCAGAATTGGACCAGCATATCAGTTGGGCTCTACCACTAATGTTTATACCGATCAGATCAAAGGCACGTTCGGATACATGGATGCCGAGTATTTCTCAACTCGCAGACTGACAAGAAAATCTGACGTGTATGCATTTGGCGTGGTGTTATTGGAAGTGTTGTGTGGTAGGCCTGCTTTGGATTTTACATTGGATGAACAGCAACACAGCCTAGCTGGCTGGGCTAAAAATTGTATCAAAGCGGGTAAGATTGATCAAATTATTGAACCAAGTTTGAGAACGCAAGTTGAAGGTAATTGTTTAAAGGAATTTGGGCAAATTGCGTATGAATGTATTATAACATCTTCAAAGGATCGACCCACAATGACTATGGTGCTTGCTAGGCTGGAGTTTGTGCTGGCATGGACGTTGCAGAGTGTACAGAGTGCTAGTAATCAGAAACCCATTGGCAAAACTATGTTAATTGAGAAGGCATGGTCATTGTTCTTGACCAAATCTCCAAGTAAGTTTAGCTATTTCCATTCTCATTTCAAGTGTTTTTATTAATTTCTTTCTATAACTGTTGGTTATTGTTTAAGCAGAGCGTGTGAGTCCCGATAGAAAGAAACTTGGACACAGCATTGGCAACAAAAAGAAAGCGTTCGTGATGGTGCCAGGTAGAGATCATAATGCTGGCGTTGCAGCTGCCTCTCAGCAGGTGGTGCCTCACCCAATGTTACCTAGGGAGCAGCCAAAGATACCAATTTTGAAGATGTTCACATTTTCTGAGTTAAAGAAGGTTACAAACAATTTCAGCCGGGAAATGTTCCTTGGAGAGGGTGGTTATGGGAAGGTCTTTAAAGGGTGGGTGGACGGTGTAACATTTGCCCCACGGAAGGCTGGTGAGGGAATTGCCGTGGCCATTAAGAAATCTAGTCCCAACAGGGCTCAAGGTCTCAATGAGTGGCAGGTTTGTTGGTTTTTGTTTTAACTGTGTATGGATATTATTATGACATTTACCTGTAATATATGAAGGCAGAAATAAAATCATCATTTCTGGGAACATTTAACCACCCAAATATTATTATAAATTAAATTCTTAATTTTGCACATTTCGGTAACAGGCAGAAGTGAAATTTCTGGGAACATTTAACCACCCAAATATTGTTAAACTCTTTGGATGTTGCTGGGAACATAAAGAGTTTCTTCTTGTTTATGAATTTATGCAAAAAGGAAGCTTAGATATGCATCTCTTCAGGGGTGAGTATTTAAATATTCACCATTGTATACGAAATAGACAAACGTATCAGTTAAATATGCAAACAAGATATAGATAACCAAACTGAGTTGTTCAGAAGGCGCCGAGCCACTTCCATGGGACACAAGAATTAAAATAGCCATTGGAGCAGCTCAAGGTCTTGCTTTCTTGCACACAACAGCAAATAATGTCATTTGCAGGGATGTCAAATCTTCAAATATTTTGTTAGATAAGGCAAGTAAAATAGTTTTTCTTTTTTTTTTTTGTTTAAAATTTTGTATATGATTTTTGGTGCTCAGTTACAATGCCGTTGGTATATTCTTTATCATATTAATTTTTATATTTAACTTTTCAGGATTTTAATGCGAAGCTATCGGATTTTGGACTGGCAAAGATAGGTCCAGTTAATGGAGAGTCTCATGTCTCGACAAGCATAGCAGGCACATATGGTTATATGGCACCAGAGTACGTAGCTACTGGTAAGTTTTCTTATCTCTCCATGAGAGCTTAGATGCTAACATCACTTTTTTATATGGGTCGAGTAGATCAGAGAGAATCTCAATTTTGGAACTTACATTAAATTGGTTAATTACTTTTAAACGCACATAATTGTGTTGATTTTCAATAACAGGTCACTTATATGTGAAGAGTGATGTTTATGCTTTTGGAGTGGTGATGCTAGAGATTATAACAGGGTTACGCGCATCAGACTACAATCAAAATGGCATGAAGCAGAACTTGGTGGAGTGGGCCAAACCTTTTTTAACCAAGATAAAGAAACTAAAACGAATTATGGACCCACGATTAGACACAGATTATCCTACTAAAGGCGCTAGTACAGTTGCTCAGCTTATCCTAAGCTGTCTTGAATCAGAACCCAAGAAACGGCCATCTATGAAGGAAGTTGTGCTTGGTTTGCAAGGTATCCATGCAATCAAAATGAAACCGGGCGAGTCAAAATCAAAGGATATATCGATGAGTGTATGTAACGAACAAAGGTCTAATAAGTGTTATCATCAGAGTGAGTATTGGTCTCCCATTCGGTCAAAGCAAGGCAGAGGAGTTTGGTCAACAACCCGCACACGCTTATTAGGTTTAGAAATGTGCATTGGTTTAAAGCAAGAAGAGGATGAAACATGGATAGAAACAAAACCGAAACAAGGGGAAGTTAAAGTGAGAAACAAAGAGAAGCGTGGTGGTTCTGGTTGGTCTATGTATGCTTATATGAATGAGATGTAATACATTTTGTAAAAATCGAATATATATGAAATTGAAGTCTAGAGCTTCCTGTATTTGGGTCCATTTCTATCAATTCATGTTTACAATCTCATAAAGCTTTGCATTTACTTTGAAAGGTTTTTTTCCCCCTTTTCCCACTCTATAATTTCTTTAACGGTCAACAAAGCTTCATTCACATAAACGCATTGTAAAAAAACTATGCCAAAGCTTCATTTACATAAATGCAATGTAAAGAAACTATGCAAAGTGATAGTTTCTATTTATCTTTTAACTTTTATTCAAAAGAAGGTAGACGAGTGACAATCCTCAATTCTCAAGGTACCCATAATGAGCTAACAAGAAATGCCATAAATCTTGAAATATTTAAGTCTCTTAAGTTATAATATATACTCAACTTTTGCTAACGGAACCTCCATGTCATAAATACCTATTTAGGTATGTTTGATAGCTAGTTATGAGAACTCAAGTTTTTATAAAAAAGAACTCAAATAAAAAAACGTTTCATGATGAGAAATGAGTTTGTTTTTTTTTTTTTATAAATAATTTTAACTGTGTTTCATTAAAAGTGTACAGTTAACTAAATTGAAGGGCTAAAGTGTATATCTTTTAAAGATGTGGGATTAAAGCTAACATGGTTATAACTTATAAGGCCAGTTTGTATGGGTCATCTGAGGCAACAACAATATAAGATGAAAAAAGAACAGATAATCGATCGAGAGAGAGAGAGAGAGAGAGAGAGGAAAATTCTCATTTATTAATTTTAACCTCAGATGGTAATTATGGTGATTGTATAGCTATATTTTAATATATAAGAATATGAATCGAATAAAGAAGTTGAGATTATTAATAATATAGTGAGGAAAATTTGTAAGTAAAGGATAACCCATGAATTTATTAGGTATTTGGGTGGTGATAATGGTGATTAAACTGAGATTATATATTCCAGTTGCTTAAGTGAATTATACTTGAAACCAGTGATACTTAGCTACTTTGACTGGTCAAACGAGCGTAGGATGTCGTTTGTAGGGTCGTATATGATATAATTGGTTGGGTTGTGTATGTGATGTTTGGTAGGGTAAGAAATATGATCGATAAACGATAATCCAAGTTGGCCCAATTACCTCCTCGGAATTTGAAGTAGTTTAATAATAGTTGGATTTTTTATTTTATTATTATAACCACTATATAGATAACTTTGTTTTTAAATGGTTGAGTGATCGAAAATACTCTGTTATACAACAAAATACTTGAACTAGTGGCTAATTGCCTCATGAATTTGACATATTTTGACTTAGTTTAGTAATAATTGACTAATTACAATAGTTAGTCTTGTATTATATTTCCACTGTTGACTACTTGCTATGTTGTTGAAAAGTTTGGCAGCTTCTTTGAAACTTCCATCTAATATTATGTTACTCCAATACTTTGATATCATCTGATATACAGTCTCAACTCATTCATAGGATGAAACATTCAAGAGAATCAGAAACACAAAAAAGATCATTTAGTTTTGAAGGGTCCTAGTCAACCTTTAACATATGCACGACAATTTGTCTCCATCTTAATCTATTTATTGCAGACTGTAATCTGCAACTCCAAAAAGCATGTACTTTTCCACTGTTCTAATAGCTATTTTTATCATATTAGACGTTTTTTCTTACTTTCTAAAGAAACATCACCAGGAAGATGATGATGGTGACCAGAAGAATACACCCCAATCATTGTCATCGGGTCAACGATATGTACAAGAAGCAGATAACTGCGGGAGGAAATGTTCATCTGACACACAATGTCGCCGTTTTTCACTTGCAGAAATCAAACTGGCAACTAATGATTTTGATGAGGGATATGTCATAGGAAAGGGCGGTTTTGGGAATGTATACAAAGGTAAAATTGGCTTCGGGGAAGGAATTGATGTTGCCATCAAGAGGTCACATTTTGATTCCTATCAAGCGGGGGCTGAGTTCTGGGCAGAAATTGAGATGCTTTCCAAGTTTTGTCATAGCCATATTGTCTCTCTACTAGGATATTGTGAAGAACCACGTGAGCGAGAGATGATTCTTGTTTATGAATACCTGCCTAATGGAAGTCTCGCGGATCGTTTGCACAAAAGAAGAGCAGACGGAAGCAATTATTCTCCACTGACTTGGGTTCAGAGGCTACATATTTGCATAGGTGCTGCTCGTGGTTTAGACTATCTCCATACGGGTACCAGTGTTCAATTTAGAGTCATACACCGTGATGTCAAGAGCTCAAATATCTTGCTCGACGATAATTTGGCATCTAAGATTTCTGATTTTGGGGTGTCCAGAACTAGTCCAGCATACCTGTCAGGCACTACTACTAATGTTTTTACCGGTCAGATCATAGGCACTTTTGGGTACATGGATGCCGAGTATTTCTCAACTCATAGACTGACACGTAAGTCTGACGTGTATGCATTCGGTGTGGTCTTATTGGAAGTTTTATGTGGAAGGCCTGCTCTGGATTTTACATTGGAAGAGCAGCAACACAGCCTGTCTGGATGGGCCAAGCAATGCATTAGAGAAAGTAAAATAAGTCGAATTATTGATCCCTGTTTGAGGGGTCAGGTACCGGGTAAGTGTTTGAAGGAATTTGGTCAAATTGCATATGAGTGCCTTCATCCATGTGCAAAGGATCGACCCACAATGTCTATGGTTCTGGCAAGGCTTGAGTTTGTGCTAGCTTGGACGATGCGGAACAGGCAGAGTGCTAATAATCGGAAACACATTAGAAGAGCTGTATTAATTGAGAAGGCATGGTCATTGTTTTCAATTAAACCTTCAAGTAAGTCTAAACTTTTATATACTGTTATAATCTACGTATAAGGTAATTCCCAAAGAGCATATGCATATACATCTGAAGAAAATAATACTATGATGATTTTGGCATATCTGAATTTCTGTAATCTGTCATATATATTTTCCACTTTCTTTGTTACTGCATTATTTTCTTAACTTTTGAATAATAATAAATTATAATTATTTGAGCAGCCCGTATGAGCTCTGATACAAAGAAATTTAGAGTAAGTGATGAAAACAAAGTAAAAGGTGTCACAGTGGAACAAGAAGCTACCTCAATGGTGGGAAGTGGCCGTGATAATGGTGGTGTTGACAATACTTTTCAACAGGTGGTTCCACCAAGTGGGGAGACGATCCTTAAAGAGTTCACATTTTCTGAGCTACAAAGAGCCACAAAGAATTTTGGGCAAGAAATGTGCATTGGAGAGGGTGGTTTTGGGAAGGTTTACAAAGGGTGGCTGGACAATGCTACATCGGAGCCACCGAAGATTGGTGATACTATGATGGTGGCCATCAAAAAATCCAAAGTTGACAGTGCTCAAGGTCTCAAAGAGTGGCAGGTTTGTTTCTTTGTTTTCTGTAGTTGTCTCTAGTTGCGACCAGGTTTTGTTTTTACATCTTCATGCATTGAAATATGTAATTTTTGAATGTTGAACTATTTTACTTGGCATGTCTGCGCTACCGGCTATCAGTTCATCAGTAATTTTTTCTATTAGTAATGACATTTACTTAATGATATGCATTACTTAGGCTGTATTATCAAGACTCTTAAATCATAAGTCTGTCTTAATTTATAAATGGGTGAAACTAATTTCCACATGCCATAGGTAAGTGAAAATTACCTATGGTGGGCCTGAGTGAGTTTTCCCTCCAGATCTCTGGGTGTAGGGGTTTCTCATTGAGAGGTTCAAATAGGGGATCCATTCTTCGAGGGGGCTCCCTAGCGCGTACCCGGTTAAGACAACGTATGTTGGACCCCCTGACATTCATGAGTGATTCACACCTTACCAAAAAATATGATGAACATTAAAATAGTTGACCTATGTCTGTGTAAAGTTTCTTGTTTGTTTCTTTGGAAACTGTAGTTCACACGATGAGTTCTTATATGTTTACCATATATGGTTAACAACTAATTGTTCCAGTAGGTGGTTGCTGGTTGGTGGTGCATACAGGATAAGAAGCAAAAACTATATTAATAGTTCATCTATAAACATCTTTAGGTGGTTGATAGTTTATCATCAAGTGTCACTTTTTTTTAATATATAATCAAGCATGTACCATTTTTTTGCTGTCTATGTAACTATGTTAATGTTCATTACGTTAAACCATAACTTAATATTAATTATCAAGTTGTTAATTTAATGTGTTTTTGTGACAGGCGGAACTGATGTTCTTGGGATATATTAGCCACCCAAACATTGTAAAACTCTTCGGATATTGCTGGGAAAATTTGGAGTATTTGCTCGTTTATGAATTTGTGCCAAAAGGAAGCTTAGAAAACCATTTATTCAGAAGTAATTAAATCTACACCAACAGATACAAAGCAAATATTATGTGTTAAATTTTTAAGATTATAATTATCTGGCAAAATCTTTGTTCTTACAGAAGGTGCAGAACCACTTCCATGGCATACAAGGATTAAAATAGCTATTGGAGCAGCTCAAGGCTTGGCTTTCATGCACACCAAAGAAAATAATGTCATTTGTAGGGACGTGAAATCATCAAATATTTTGTTAGATGGGGCAAGTATATAACTGATCATATTTACTTTAACAAACTGTGTTTTTGAATATAAGTTGTACCTTTAAGAGTTCTGATGTGTTGGGTTTGAAACATCTGATTAAATCCAGTTCAAATTTTGATGATTTATGTTTTTTCAGGATTTTAATGCAAAACTCTCGGATTTTGGACTAGCTAAATCAGGTCCTGTCAATGGAGAGTCTCATGTCTCAACGTGCGTAGTTGGAACCTTTGGCTATGCAGCTCCCGAGTACATCGCTACAGGTTAGAGTTCTCATCTCCTTTTGAAAGCATATGAGCTACCAGTATGCAGTTCTTTTCTGGGTGGATTTTTCATAAACCAAAGTGGTGGAAAATAATGATCTTCCCCTCTTCTAATTTTTAAGAGTTGCGTGACAAATATATACTAATGGTGTATGTATTTAGAGTAAAAAAGGTATTGTTGTGGAGGTGTAACACCCCAACAAGGCGGAAACATGGGGCATCAATAGAAAAGCTCAGTACGACATGGAAATTAAGTAGAGATACTAAATGCATTCAAGGATTTGAGCAATCCATACGTAATTCAAGTATTCATACAAGTAATGGATCAATAAACGCACAAGGAGTACAACACCATCAATAGTTCACAAAAGAATAAGTCAAATGATGGCTAACGATCCTAGGCATAACCCTCAATCGGGTGCAATGAATCACGGATCCACAAAAGTCCACGCTCAATCCTATCACATGCAATGCAATCATCCATCACGTCTTTGATTCACTTGATTACCTGAAAAGTGTACTAGAATGCGTCAACATAAAGTTGGTGAGTTCGTAGGTTTTGACTATAAGAAACAAGTGTCGGGATAACAACCGTTTAACCTTGATACGAACATAATTAGATCATTAAATGATCATATAACCTTGAAACCTTGATTTGGATCGATACACGATCACACAACCTTGAAACCTTGATTTGGTCATTAAACGATCTCATAATTGCGATCGTCTCGAAACCTTGATTTGAATCATTTAATAAACCTCATAACTTTGGTACGAACATATACAATCAGACAACCTTGATTCACAATTCAAACGAGCACATAACCTTGATAAACTAGCCAAGCAATCATAAAACCTTGATTTACATCTCAAACAAGCATTTAACCTCGATAAACTAGCCGGATAATAATACAACCTTGATTACTTACATAAACAACACATAACTATCAAACGAAAACATGAAACACGTTGTACACTTTTCACCCCAAAATCATGTAAAGAACAGGGGCTACCACTCACCTTTTGCCGAGCTACAACATGTTAAACTCAAACTATAAACTTCAAACGATCGCTTCGTGTGCAACACCTATTAAGTACACATATTAAAATCACAAGTCAAACCCACCGGAGCTTTAGAGATGTGCATTAACTTTGATTGACAACCGGGACTCGATTTGGTCATGCCACGACACTCAAACGTTTTTATGGTTCAACCGAACAAAGACAAGGACACTTAACACAACATTTTTGGAAATGTAGGTGGATTAACCTAAAATGGATGGCACCATGAGAAAGTAGATTCTCTCATGATTCCAACGATAGGTCATATGCTGAAAACGGATAAACGGTTCAAAAGTTACCAACAGAAGGAACTCGCGGCGCGAGGTGCACAGATCACTCATGGCGCGAGTGGCAAGGCTTGCGACGCGAGAAATTTCTTTGACCCACGGGGACTCAACCTTGCGATGCGAAGAGCTGGGTCGCGACGCGAGGATCTGCAAATCTGCACTTTTACAAGCCAAACACGACCCAAACTTCATCCAAACTCCATTTTTGACTTCCAAATCGACTCGGGAGGTTTCAAGACTCATTTTGAAGCTTAAACAAACATATTTCAACACGAATAAACATAACCCACCTAAGAATTTCGATCCAAGACACATATCCAAGCATGAATTCAATCAAGAACACAACCAAGGCTCATAAACCCTAATTTTGACCTAATGACACTTTAAATCCGGTTTTGACCCAAGATTCCCATAGTTTGACTTTGTACTAAGTTTATAAACATTAAATGATGAATATAAGATGGGTTTACTTACCAAAATCTTCCACTAAAGTGTCAAACCCGAATTTGACCCAAAATGAGTGATTTCTTGCACTATGAAACCTAAACTTTTGATATGTTGTTGAAATGATGGTGATGATGAAAAACCCTAACAAAATCTTGCTTGAAACATTTAATATGGTGTATTTAATTTAGTGAGAGAGATTGGTTGTTCTTGCAATAAGTGAGAGAGAGAAGGATAAGGAAAATGAATGAATGGGAAGGAGGTGTAAGACTTTGGTTGGGATAGGGTTGGTTCTTGGGTATGGGTTGACCTGTGGATAGTTCATTTACTTAATCAATCTAGTTACACCACAAAATAGCAAACGACCGTTACATTAACGATCATTCGATCTCATAAAACACCTTGAATATCATGCAAACACAACTTGACTAAAACGATCATTATATATATATGTATAAATGCATATTCACTTTGAACACAATTAAATCATAGCCAAACTCGATCATATATTGAGTAACGATGATCATTAATCAAATGTACAAAAAATTACAGGTCAACAAAAGTCAAATTTCTCGAATCTTACAAGAGGTCAATGAAATAGTATATATTACATTGGTGTTGTGACAGGGCATTTATATATCAAGAGCGATGTTTATTCTTTTGGAGTGGTGATGCTGGAAATCATAACAGGGTTACGAGTTTTAGACACTCGACGACATGGCCTGAAGCATAACTTGGTGGATTGGGCAAAACCTAATTTGTGTGATAAAAAGGGATTACAAAAAGTCATCGACCCACGATTGAAGCAAGCTTACCCTTCAGAAGGCGCTCGTAAAACTGCTGAGCTTATCCTAGGCTGTCTTGAGTCAGAACCCAAGAACCGGCCTTCTATGGAGGAAGTTGTGTCAGTTTTACAGGTTATAAGTGCAATCCAAATGAAACCGGGGCAGTCAAAGGACAACACCAGCCAATCGAGTAACTGGCATCATCAAAACTACCACTCTCCCCTTGGTACAAAGCAAGGTAGAGGAGCATGGTCTACCAGCAGTTGGTTATCAGGTTTAGGAGTACTCATTGGTTCAAAGCAGGACCGAGCCCAGACAGAAACTAATCAAACAAAAACCAAAAGATGGAGAAATTAAACTGAGAACCACAGAGATGCATCATAATTGGTCCATTAATAAATTTTAGCAATCAATTTTCTTGCCTGAATTTATGTAATAAATTATTATGGCCCTTATGTTTGTATAATACACAATTTATGAATCTTAGTACTCATGAACAGATGATACCATACAGAAACCATCCCTAGTCATTGTTTTAAGCTATTTATACATTTCTACAAATACAAATGCTTTGAAGCTTGTCCCAACAACCTAATGATGAGGGACAGACACGCAACATAAGTAGAGGGTAGAAGCTCAAATCCCATTATATAGATAATTTACTTTCACTCATGTTAGTCATGGATCGGTTGGTGAGTGACTGATAATGGGTCGTTGTTTATTTTATTTAGGGATAAGTATCTAATAAACTATGAACAAATGTCTATAGCAGAAAATAACTAAAGTTTTGTGTATTATATGTAAACAACTCGAAAATAATGTTTATTGTATGTAAGAAAATGTATTCAACCAATTGAAATTAGACAAGTGGTACCTTTATATAGTTGCCACGTATGTTTTCTTACATACAATAAACATTTTTTAAAGTTGTTTACATACTATACACAAAACTTTAGTTATTTCCTACTATAGACATTCGTTACAAAGTTTGTTACATTCCAGGATACTTATCCCTTTTATTTATTGTTATCAATAAAGTATTTAATAGTTCTTTTCTTTTTACAAATTTAGCAATGTTTTATAAACCGGTTTTTTGAATGAACTAAAAAACTTTCCAGGTCGAACCAGTAAACAGATTAGTGTATTTTCATGTTTTTTTTAAAACATTTATTGATGTTTTACTAAATTTGTTCAATCTAACGAAATTAATTAAAATATAATTGCAATTCACTCAAAAGACCAAATAGCTATTTTATAGCAAAATGTAATAAAGTTTTAAAAAATATATAATAAAATTAAAGAAATGTTAGGTTGACAAACAATTTACAAATAAATGTTTACAAACAAATTCTCAACCAATCAAATCAAGTTATGTTTTTTCTTTCTTCTTTGTTTTTTTTTGGTGATTGGTTCACATCATATGACACATATGTTTGTAACCATTTGTTTGTAATTTATTTGTGTATGTAGCATTAAGGTACACACAAATCAAGTTATGTTTGTAATTAAGGTACACACAACTTGGGTCCAATATTGAAGTAGATAAAACTTCTAACACAAAAGCAAATAAAAGATAGTATCATGCACTATATAGTCTTAACAAAAGAAATAAGAGGTTAGTCTGATGGAGGAGGGGTTATTTGAGAACTCCTAAAAAAAAAGAACCCAAGAACTCCTCTACACCTTTGGATCAAAGAAAATGGATGGACAAGATTAAAAATAAAAAACCCCTCTCAACACTAGGGGGTATTTTCGTCAGCTTTTTTTTTTCTCTCTCTTACTTTATTAGAATTCTATCTAATTCACTAAAAAATTTTTATCTCACAAACCGTAAATCGTTAGACGAAAAGAAAAGCGTAGGTAGTCTTAGAATTTCGTCATCTTTCATTAGAGATGCAATTCGATATACTTTTGACGACTTTTTAAATTTAGTTTTTTTTTATCACATTCATCTTACACATGTGTAAGTTGTACACGGCACGCTTTAGGGTTTAGGGTTTGAAGGTTGAGGGTTAGCCGAAAGGCTAACACTCGGGCTTCAAACCCTAAACCCCAGAGTGGGAACCCTTATCCGTTTTAGGTTTTTTGGGTTTAGATTCCTGGATTTTTAGAAAGTAGCCTCCCCCCGCGGATTAGAAATTAAGCTTTAGGGTTTAGTATTTGGGGTTTTACAATGCGTCCTCATCATTTTTGAACTTTATAAGTAACTTACCCATGTGTAGGTTGTACTTACCCATGGGCAGGTTATACAACTCACCAGTTCCAGGTCTTTCCTACACATGTGTAGGTTATACTTACACATGTGTAGGATGAACGTGATGGAAAAAAAAAACGAAATTTAAATAGTCGTCAAAAGTATATCGAATCGCATCTCTAATGAAAGAGGACGAAATTTCAAGACCACCCATGTTTTTTTTTCATCTAACGATTTACAGTTTGTGAGATAAAAGTTTTTTAATGATTTAGATATTTTTTGAATTAATAAGAGGAGAGAGAAAAAGAGTGTTGGACAACTTTTTTAATAATGACAAACATGCCCTTCCTGATCTTGATGAATAGAGGGCTGAGATTGGTTCTCGCGTTCTTTTTTTTAGTGGTTCTCAAAATAAGTCACCCCTCGTCTGATGTCCTCTTATTATCCGATCTTTATGATTTCCATTTGATCTAAGCCTTCGTTTTAGATTGAACTAAAGAGATGTAGACTCCATGTTTATTAGGTGCTACCCAAACGAGACTATCAATGTATGGAACAGCTTTGGTTTTGTTTTTGCTATTGTGTGTATTCAACTTCAAAAACTTCTATTGTACGTGTGTATATAATCTGTATTTATAGACGATTGATGTAACATATCTCGTAGGTTGAAAAAGGATACATACAATGACGGAAAGCGACTAAAGTTAAATGCACACAATAACAAAAACAGACAAATTGGATACATACAATAACAATATGGTAAAAGTTGAACACATAATAAAATAACAAAACAAACAATAGAAATACACACAATAGAGGATACACCCATAACAAACTTAGCAAAGTTTATTACACTCTCATGCCCCTTTTAGAAATAGAGTAATTGGGATTGAATATAATACAATGATCATTGGGTGCATTAACCCTTAATTTTATGCAAGATCAAATGAGCCCCATACTCTGGTTGAAGTGTGACGATGCATCGCGGAGAATGAGAATAAGACGGTGAGAGATCAAAGTAAAAGTGTTGTAGAATCATAGCAAGTGCAAGTTTTGCTTCCATCAGAGCAAAATTTTGTCCAACACATATACGCGGCCCTCCACCAAACGGCATGTATGCTGCTTTTCCGTTAGTTGCCTTTGACACACCTTCGGAAAATCTTTGAGGGTTGAACTCCCTTGCATCGTCACCCCATGAAACACGATCATAGTGTAACAACAATATATTCAAATGGATAGAAGATCCAGCCGGTAGGGTTATGTCCCCTAATTTAGTATCTTGATGTATCGTTCGTCTTAGTTGTTGCGCCGGTGGATAAAGTCTAAGAACCTCATTCAAAATCATGCTAACCTGCAAGATAGATACGACAAGTACTATACATAATTATATATATAGTGAGGTGAACAACATTGACAGATCAAAAATAGGAGACACCCGTCGATATGATGCTTTTTTCTTCTTTGTCAAAACAAACATGCTCTGCATTGTGTTTGTTACCAATTAAACTAATAATGGTATGGCGCGACATGACAAAAGTAGCATAAAACTCAAAAAGAAAAAATGAACACTATAATACATATATAAAATATATAGAAAGGAGGATAGTTTTGCATACTTGAGTAATTCGATACTTACAGTTTTTAAATGATTCAGCCCAATGACATCTGGTTTTTTCTCACCAAAGACCTGTAAAACTTCTTCTCGAGCGAGAGCTTGCCAATTTTTGTGGTGAGCCAACAAGATCATGGTCCAAACAAGCAAGCTTCCGGTGGTTTCTTGTCCTGCTAAGTAGAAAAGCTTACACTCTTCGATGACTTCTTCAATGGTTAATCCAAACTTTTTGTCCCCTTGTTTGATCTCTCTGTTATTGGATTCCAAGAGTATTCCCAACAGGTCATCATTGCTACTTCCTCCCGCTTTCATTTCGTCAATTCGTTTCTCGATGACACCACGTATCAAAGTCGTCACCTCTCGGTCAATTTCCCTCATCCTCTTATTTCTTTTTGTTGGTAAAAATCTAGAAAAGTCTTTTGGTTAAGTTGTCATCACATTTATATGTTTCAAGCTTGAATAACAAACCTTGAAAGGTTATGCTAGATCTAAAATTTATAAAAATGTTATAAAATGCGTGTTGTATTTTCGATACATTAATTTTGCAACACAAAAGAAAGCTAGCACAATAATATATAGTTATGCTTTGGAAACATAGATTATATACGGACCCTGATCCGGGGAGGTTGACCGAGTTTAGAATATCTTGAACCAACTTGGCTAGTTCTCGTTGTAGCTCAAATACTTTGTTACCTTCTTGAAAGCTAATACCAAATGCTGTACGTGAAATTACATCGCCAGATAATGCTTGCAGACTGGGCCACACATCAACTTCACAAGAGCTTTCATTCTTTAACATTTCTTCCCATTTGTTGATCATCTCGGAACAACATGTAGAATATGCAGGCACCATATGCTATATATCACAAATTAAGTTTATACTAACTTATTTATTTACAAGCTGTGCAACAAATTGTATATTTCTTCAAATTAATTCTAATTATATATAATTAATAAAAGGTATTACCAAGACTCGCAGGCAGAACAAACCTTAAGTTTATTAACATGAAAAGCAGGATTGATGATTTTTCTATGTTTGGCCCATTCATCGGTGTCAGCAGCTGCTAGACCTGTTACCAACAGATTTATTAAAGGATTTGCTCCCCTTGTCTTTTGAAACAGATAGTTTTGTGCCAAGACCTCTTTTACTAGAGCTGGCTCGACTATATACACCGTAAGTCTTGGCCCCAACCATGTGAAGAAATTAGTTCCTTAATAATCAATCAATCAACCAAAATTAATTAGTTCTTTTAGGTAGTATAACTTATGAAATATTCAACACTATTAATATATTTCTTGCATATATCAAAGGGAGAAAAGAAGGCAAGTACGTACCATGATGATCAGTGAAAAACTTATGATAAAATGGTATAACTCGAGGAACCATATCATCAGTTACTTTTATGGGTTTAGATTTGGCCTCATTTAACATCCTCCCCATCTCTTTAATGTCTCCAAACAATAACTTATAAGAAGTTCCCTTAAGGCCTTGCTTTCTTACAAACTTCTCCATCTTCTTTGGTTGAAACCACGCCCAATTCAGAAATTTCAATGCAAACCACACCAAGATTGATATTACTACAACATTGCAATACCATGCTACACTTCCTTCCATCTTGGAGATAATCAATCAGTACTTAAATTATTTTGTTTCTAAAACAACATAAAATAAAATTCGAGTATTTAAGTCAAAAAAGGTCTGAATACTTGCTTGTAACTAAGAGGGGAAAACAAACATTTATAGAAACAAAATGATACACATGTCTAAACCATATCCTTAAAGGGTTTAGTGCGCCGGAATGCAACAAACTATATCCAAAAGGTTATAGTGTGCACGAACTAACGTTTTTTTATTGTATGCATAAACTTAATAAAAAAGTTTATATCATGCAACTTTTTGTAATCGACCAATAAAAACCTTACACGTGGTCTGTTCAAATATATTTTTTTTACACGTGGCAGCTCATACGGGCTGACACGTATACACATTGCATGATTTGAACATTTTTACTAAGTTTATGCATACAATAGAAAAAAAACGTTAGTTCGTGCACACTATAACCTTTTGGGTATAGTTTGTTACATTCCGACACACTAATCCCTATCCCTAAAATATACCAAAAGTAAGCTGAAGATACGTGTTAGATTGAAAGTGGAGATAAAGATAAAGAACATTACACCATATTTACTACTCGTACTTAAAAAGTGAATATAATGGTGACTTCACTATATCAAAGACAGTGTGCCAACACTTCTCAGCAACCATACTATTCCTGTAACATCCTAATACCAAATAAAATAAATCAAATGGACAAAGAATGATTGTGGGCCGGGTTTAAGTAATCCCAGGTTTAGATAATCCCAGACCCGGACCCGGACCGATTAAATATCCCAGTCTCAAACCCGGATCCGAACCCGACGGGTCTCCGTTTACTTACTAACTGTCGAGTAACGGGTTTTCCCATGGGTAATCCAACATCTATTATAAAACAACTACATCTAAATTCCCCCCAGCTACTTCATGGCTTACGCATCTGATACACTCACTAGATCGACTTTATATATCATTTTTGATTTATTAAGGATACCAAACAATCTAGTAACTCATCTCTAGTCTACAAGCTGAATTCTTAATGCAACAAATTAAGTTGAAAAAGCAGTGCGTACTATATGATTATCAATATGAAAACTATTGTTATCATTGCTATCATCCAATTAAAAATAGAATTATTATTATTATGTAATTTTAAATCCGGGTAAGGTATATGAGCTTGGGCCGGGTTTCGGGTAAACGGATGAGGTATGCGGATAAACCATACCCGGACCCGCATAAAAAATTAAAATCATCGTCATACCCGAACTTAGACCCACATATCCAAACCCGGACCAAAGATAACGCTTTTTTATTTTCCGTATCGGATACGGGTTTTCTTGTCATCACTACAAGTATTTTAGTCTATGGTAATAACTATACAATCATGATACTTTAATCAAATAGCATGGTAGGTTTATCTTTACCATATAATTATGTGCATAAAAAGTATCCAACTTTGTGGATTTATAAACTAAGGTAAATTACAAAAATTATACATGAGATTTGTTCAAAACTACATTGGTCATACCTACAATTTAAAAATTACACGAGTCATACCTATCGTTGTCAAAAACTTACACTGATCATACCTATCACTGACGGCCGTCAATTTGGCCGTTAAGTCAAGTCACGTGTTGTGCATGTGAGGTATCAAAACCGTAATTTCGTGTATACTTCAGGTATCATTTGTGTAATTCACCCTAATAAAAATTATTAAGATAATTGTAGTTATATTTCATTTATTAAAGTGGGTAGATATTCTATATTAAAATTCACACACACACACACACACAAATATATATATATATATATATTTTAAAAAAAAATCTATTTCAAAATAAAAATTAAAAAAATTATAAAAGCATGTCATCATACGATATAAGTTTAGGCTTAAAAATTCTAAGATTAGACTAACGATTAACCCTGGAACTTTAAACACAAAATACTACAAATTGTTAACTTTGAGATATATTCTAAAACCGTAACGAGTATTCGATATTGCTTTACCCCTCTAATCTGAGGGGGATGTCAACAAATCATACGAAAAATTTATATTGCTTTTTAAAATTATATTTTTTTAAATAGGTTTTTATTAAAAAGAATAAATCATACATTAATAATAATAATAATAATAATAATAATAATAATATAAAAGTGAAAATTTTAGTAGTTTTGATGGTTCTCATCCTTGTTATATTCACTATACACATATAACAAAATAATAATGACATGTTTAATAATAATGCATTCTTGTATCAACAATTGTTTTGATATACTTTTCATTATAAAAATTATTGTTTCATAATAAATGTTATATCTACCCAACTTAATAAATGAAGTATAAATAAAACTCTAAAATTCTTAATAATTATTTTTATAGTGAATTACAAGGATAGTACCTGAAGTATGCACGAAATTACAGTTTAGATATCACACATTGATCGATGTCGTTGGACCGATCAAAAATATAAACTAAATACCACTAATTAGTTAGGGTAAGTCGAATATCGTTCCACAGGGAATCACGGGAAAGTGTTAAACAAGTTTACAAAATTAATTAATCTAGACATAAACTTAAAATCGATTGATTGATTGATTTAGTTAAAACTAAAAATGATTATTGACTTAACACAATAATTCAATTAAACAAAATAGACCATTCTCATGCTCCCAATTATGTTTTCAAATATGTAATCTAACTTATACTCATTGGAAATCACATAGACATGATTTGTTATAACGTTTGGATTGAATGAATTCAAGAACTAGATTAGTTGGTTATGATGATTCACGATAATGGAAACCGGGGAATTAACACAACTAGACTTCTAATTCATTGAAGTAAAACTACAAGTTCATGAGAGATTCTTTCAATAATCCCTGATAAACAATAATTTGAAATCAAAAGATAGATGAATTTCATTCAAAGTCATAAACAAGTAATCATTCAAACAATCCAAAGAACATTAGATGTAAAAGACTAATAAGAATTAAACATCTAATCCAATATGAATATGAGAAAGATTGAACATAAATGGCTTACATAATTGTTCACATGAGAATGATCAAAAGAAAACCTAGCCTATCATCTTCATCATTGAATCTTCAATTTGAATTGTCATCTTCATGAATTGGTGATTTGATGATGATTTTGGGGTCTTCTCTATGTTAGGAACTGATATTGTGAGTGAATATTATGAATGGTAACTTCCCAAGTCGTCAATTGAATTGTATATAACTGAAAGTTAATTAAAACCATAAAAATCGGGTTTCTGATCTGCAACTGGCGTAACCTACTACCCCCTGGGCGTAAGTTACGCCCCTTGGATTTTCAACTGGCGTAACCTACTGCCAAGTCTGGCGTAAGTTACGCCCTTTGTAATTTCAGAATGCCAGATTTTTGCTTCTTGGTTCCTTGACTCGTTTCTTGATTCAATTAGCTCCATTTCATCACCTAGTGCCTGAAACACTTAACAAACATAAGAGTACCCCTAATCGTCTATTAAGCTTCACAAAACAACTTGATTTTACATCTTAAAATTATGCATTCTAGGCGTTTATCACATTCCCCAACTTAACTCTTTTCGTCCCGAAAAGACATTCATCATGTGTCAAAGCTAATTTACAATCCTATAATACTTCCTATCATCAAAGAAACACCATATAAGAATTATATCAACTATACATACTTGTAAAACTCAATTTTCAAGCAACCTTCAAAGTACACTTGGGCAAAACTAAGCAATGCAAACCAAACTACATAACACAACCAACTCATGAGACTTACAACTATCAAAAGATTTACAACTAGTAAATAAAAATATATAAATGTACAATTAAACCTAATAAACCTCAAATTCGTCACAATACATGCATCACACTCTCACAATGTGCACTCCCCTCGGTTCATATTTGAGTGAATTAGCAAAAGATGTGCCAATATATATATGAATATGAAGCTCTCAACTCATTATTGCACACTAAAAGTCATAGGCTAGTACACAGATCGAATCAAGACCTCATAACTCAAACTATTACTTCGGTATTCATACAAGATTGATGGAATGAAACACAGTAATGATTCTCAATTGGCGATTTACTAGAATGATTTTGGAACAATTCACTTTTGGTTCTTTTGGATCAACTTACATGGATAATTGACTTGAATTTGACTTTTAACCATATACTTTGATTTTTCAACCGGATATTTCAATTTGACTTCAATTTGTTCTTTCTTTCGATTCATTATCATAAACAACACAACTTTGAACTATTAACAGATTTTATGACGAGGTGAAGTGAACTATGGAGTGATTTGTATGATTGTTTTATGATTTTAAGCACATAATTCAAGCTAGAGGTCTCGACACGGTAAGTATACTAGTTCTAACCTAATGTACAATAATGATTCACACAATATGATGATCACGAAAAATAATGCTACGCTAACAATCTAAATCAATCGTCGACAAGGCGTTTTTCTCTCATGAAATTGAAGGATATAACGGATAAATAAGTATGATGCATGCATTATAACTCACAATTGGCATATTACCTTCAATTGTACATTTCTATGTTTTTACTTGCTAGCAACTCTATCAAGCGGCTTATAAATCAATCATGTCATGCAATCTAGCCTATACTACCTAGCTCCACTTACATATACTCATCTAATTACAAGAAAATCTCATTTTACAAATATGTATAACTAATATAACTCGAACATTTTGTCTCTTTGATTCAATTCCATAATACAAGAAAGTAAATTAACAATAAATTAACAAGAAATTTGAAATCTACCTATGAATTGAAAATGCAAAAACACAAAAACAAATAAATAAATAATCACATAATCACACAAGAAATAACAAAAGTAAAAATGAAAAGAAGGTACCGATCACTGTCGTGGACCTCGTGATCCAAAAATCGATTCCATCAAACCCCGATAGAGAGATTGGGCTTCAAATGGATCCGAAGCTGCTGGTGATGCATCCGAAGTATCCTCGACCCGACCGACACAAGAATGTCGGGGAAACCATTCAGAATCATAACTTTGAGGATATGCTGGATGAGCTGCAGGATTAAACGGCTGTGTATAATCGTATGGTGGGGGAGTTTCTACATAATCAAGACCTGCAATGTGGTCCTGATGATGGCGGACCTGCTCATAATAATCGAACTGTTGTCTTCTATGTTGTTCATGAGCATACGCCATAGCTAATTCATAACTCCGCCTCTGTACACCACTCTGAGCAGTAATATCCCACATACTCCTCTCATAGGAGGTCCACTGATCATACTCCTGAGGCCTATCATAACCAAAACTCGGCCCTGTACCTCCTACCCCAGCTCCCAGCAAACCATCTCTTCTTCCTTGAACACCTTCTTGAGGCCTACTTGATTCACCCCTTTGACTAGCACCCATTGATTCCACCAGTGCTATTGCCTCTTCCCGAGTAACCCCCTGCTTAGGGGCTACCAAGTACCCACCCACCTTCAAATCCTTAAGGAGTCTAAACTGTGGATGATCTTGAAACTCCCATTCATTCCCTTTCAACAATCTCTTCCTTGTATAAGGAGTACCATCCAAAAACTGTAAATTAGTATCCTTTGGGACTACCTTATTGATTTGAAGTAGGCGAGAAATAAGTTTTGGGTGAGGGATGACAAGCTTGTTCCTCTTGTTCCTTGCCTCCCAAATATTAAACATCATAATCTGTCTAAGTGATAAGGCTAGGTTCCCCGTTACCAAGGCATATAAAACAATAACATCCTGATGCCTAACCATACTTTTATCACTGGTTCTGGGGCAAACATTCCAAAGTAACATTGACATTATCAACCGGGGCAGTGGTTTCAACAAAGAACGCTCCAACCTAAATGTTGTGCTCAAACTGTCTCTTCTAACATCAAAAATCTCAGAAAGCATATCAATCCAATTAGGTGGTGTTTCCGCCCCTGCCAAATATTTCTCATCTACATAATCACAAGCCCTTCCCGACGTAGCACCCGTGTCAAATTTTGCTATTTTATCTAAAGTAGCAAAAGACATTATCACCTTCTTTCCATTTACCGTGCCTACTAACTTAGAAGACACAGGAGGGTTACTACCATGAATTAATTCTAAGGTACTTAACCAATCCATAATACCATTTAAGTACACCTCAGAATTATCATTATTAGTCCAAACCAAGGCTTGTTTCCACCCCATTTGCTCAAAGGCCTCAATCATCCCAAATCCCCGAAATTCTGACAAATCAAGTGGCCTTTCCCCAACAATTGATCCTCAAGATGTCTAGCCTCCCCCATTTTTTCTTTAAACAAAATTGGTTGCCATTCAAGAGGTAATGTAAATAAGGGGATACCTTGACGCCATTCCGGTTTATCCACTTCAACTTCCATTTCATCACTTCTCTGCTGTGAGTTTTCTTCTTCTGATGATGATGATGATGATTCTTGAATAACCACTTGCCTTCTCTTCTTCTTTTGTTGACTAGAAGAAGTGTCACCTTTCTTGCTTAAATTCTTGACCATCTTTCCTGCCTTTTTTAGAGCATCCATGTCAACAACTAACACAAAGTAACAACTTTAGCAAAGGTTAGTGAATTAAACAAAAATTAAGAAGAAATTTCAAAAAAATTCGAAATTAAACTCACATGAATCTTGAAAATTAGGCTGAAATTAAACAAATAAAGATAGGGGTTTTGTAGCCCTCGAAAAGTTATGCAATTTAGCCTAAAGAATTGTTAGAATTGATGAAGAATTGAAGAAGTAATTAGAGATTGAAGGTTAGGGTTTTGTGGAAAATAATTGGGGAAGAAAGAATTGAGAGATAAAGATATGTTCAGATATATGTGTGTGAAAAGAAAAAGAATTCTGGTTGTGATTGTAATTAAAAAGTTTTAAAATTTTCTGGATTTAAAAAAAAAAATTCGACCTTCTGTTACCGTAATTTACGCCAGTTAGGCCGTAACCTACGCCGGTTGTCTTTTCTGTTGCCGTAACCTACGCTGGGAAGGGCCGTAACTTACGCCAGTAGTATTCAGACATAAGTCTCAGTTATACTTACCGTACCCTACGCCCTATGTAGGCGTAACCTACGCCTGATCAAAAACACTTACCGTAACTTACGCCAGAAAGGGGCGTAACTTACGCCTATCTGGAAATAGTCATTTTGGCGTCTTCGGAGGCGTAAACAGAGGATTTTTGGCGTAAACTAAAATAGCCACTTCCAGGGCACCGTAACCTACGCCAAGTCTGGCGTAGCTACGCTAAATTGAAATTTTGCAAATCCTTTGTACCGTAAGTTACGCCAGTTAGGCCGTAGCTTACGCCCTTATGAATATCTTTTTTTTTTTTTTTTTTTTTTTTTTTTTTTTTTTTTTTTTAACTACAGCCACATTGATTGCAATTGGTTATAAAAATAGAATCCCTTCCCTAACTTAAAGGCACATTGTCCTCAATGCACGCCCGAAATTAGAGATGAGTTACTCAACTACGTAACTTGCAAAACGTTTTCCTTTTTCACCCAAACTGACCTTCCCCAACTTAATTCTCAAACATAAGTGCTGGGAATTAAGTTTTCATGTGTGATTATGCTACAAAACACTCAAACAAATAAATAAAAATGCAAACAAGCTAACTTACCGAAAATGAGGCTAGAAAACAAACAAACAACGGGTTGCCTCCCGTTTAGCGCTAAGTTTATTGTCCTCAGCCCGACATTACCTCAATTTGATTCATGCAAGATCATAAGATGGTGGACTTGAGATGAAGTTCACCATTTCCTTTGTAGAGCCATTAATGTCACTTGCATCCAAATAAGGCTTCAAACGGTGCCCATTGACTATTTGCTTCACTCCATCCTTTGGATCCTCAATTTCAATTTCACCAAACTTTCCGACTCTTGTAATAACATATGGACCCATCCACTTGCTCTTGAGTTTTCCCGGAAAGAATTTGAGCCTTGAATTGTAAAGCCACACCTTTTGGCCAACTTCGAACACTTTTTTCTTTAATTTGGCATCATGAACCGCTTTCATCTTGTCTTTGTATGTTGATGCGCATTCATATGCTTCATTTCTCAGTTCTTCCAATTCGCACAATTGCAACTTTCTTTCCTTACCTGCACTCTCAAAATCCATGTTAACGGCCTTAACGGCCCAAAAAGCCCTATGTGCAAGCTCAAGTGGAAGATGACAACCCTTCCCATAAACCAACCGATATGGTGTAGTGCCAATAGGTGTTTTAAAAGCGGTTCGATAAGCCCATAAAGCATCATTCAATTTTGTTGACCAATCCTTTCTATCGGGCCTAACCGTCTTTTGCAAAATTTCTTTAATTTGCCTATTGGAAACCTCAACTTGACCACTCGTTTGTGGGTGGTAAGGAGTAGCAATTCGGTGGTTCACGCCATACCGTTTGAGAAGTTTGCCAAACTGAAAATTTTTAAAATGAGATCCCCCATCACTTATGATCACACGAGGAATTCCAAATCTTGAGAAAATGTTACTTTGAACAAACTTGCAAACAACGGTATGGTCATTGGTTTTAGTGGCAATGGCTTCCACCCATTTTGAAACATAATCTACGGCTACTAAAATGTAGTAATTACCAAAGGAATTAGGGAATGGACCCATGAAATCAATGCCCCAAACATCAAAAATATTAACAACTAAAATAGGTTGCATGGGCATTTCGTTTCTTTTGGTAATACTACCTAGTTGTTGACACCTAACACACTTTTTAACAAATTCAGCGGCATCTTTAAAGATACTAGGCCAAAACAAACCACACATAAGAACCTTATGACCTGTCTTTTGGCCGCTGAAGTGACCTCCACATGCAAATGAGTGTGCATGAGTCAAAACCTCTTGAATTTCTTCTTCCGGAACACATCTTCTCACCAATTGATCCGGGCCCACTTTAAACAAATCCGGCTCATCCCAAATGTATTGCTTTGCTTGTGCCAAGAATTGTTGTTTCTTTCTCTTAGGCCAATGTTCTGGTATCTTACCTGCAGACAAGAAATTCACAAAATTTGCATACCAAGGAACAATAGAAATGGTTAGTAAATGTTCATCCGGAAACGTTTCATTGATCTCCTTGGTTGATCCATCATCCATTGATTGAATCCTTGACAAGTGGTCCGCTACCACGTTCTCACTTCCTTTCTTGTCTCGAATCTCCAAATCAAACTCTTGTAGTAGCAACACCCACCGAATTAGCCTTGGTTTTGCATCCTTTTTCTCCATCAAATGCTTCACCGCGCTATGATCTGTGTACACTATCACTTTGCTACCACAAATGTAAGAACGAAACTTGTCAAGTGCATAAACAACAGCAAGCAATTCTTTTTCGGTGGTTGTATAATTCAATTGGGCATCCGATAAAGTTTTGCTTGCATAATAAATCACAACGGGTTTCTTGTCTACCCGTTGCCCCAAAACAGCCCCGATTGCAAAATCACTTGCATCACACATAATTTCAAATGGCATGGACCAATTTGGTGATTGCAAAATGGGGGCTTCAACCAATTTCTCTTTCAAGGTTTCGAAAGCTTTTAAACACTCTTCATCAAAAACAAAAGGTACATCTTTTAGTAACAAATTACACAAAGGTTTTGTTATGACACTAAATCCTTTGATGAACCTTCTATAAAACCCGGCGTGTCCAAGAAAAGAACGGACACCCTTAACATTGGTTGGAGGGGGTAAAGTAGAAATCACTTTGATTTTGGCCCGGTCAACTTCCATGCCTTTATTTGAAATTACATGACCCAAAACCGTCCCCTCTTGAACCATGAAGTGGCTCTTTTCCCAACTTAAAACCAAATTTGTCTCAACACATCTTTTCAAAACTTTGGTAAGCTCATCAAGACAATTATCAAAGGTTTGACCAAAAATTGAAAAATCATCCATAAAGATTTCTAGTGATTCACCGACCATATCTGAAAAGATACTCATCATACACCTTTGAAAGGTGGCTGGAGCATTACACAAACCGAATGGCATTCGCCTAAAGGCAAAAGTCCCATAGGGGCATGTGAATGTGGTCTTGTGTTGGTCATCGGGATGGATAGCAATTTGATTATAACCTGAATAACCATCTAGAAAACAATAAAACTTCTGACCTGCAAGTTTTTCAATGATTTGATCAATGAATGGTAATGGGAAATGATCTTTTGAAGTAGCGGTATTCAATTTCCTGTAATCAATGCACACCCTCCACCCGGTGATGGGTCGGGTAGCAATTTGCTCACCACTATCTCCTTTCACCACTTGAATTCCGGCTTTCTTAGGTACCGTTTGTGTTGGACTCACCCATGTACTATCCGAAATTGGGTAAACAATTCCAGCATCCAACCATTTTAGCACCTCCTTCTTCACAACTTCACGCATATGAGGATTCAACCTTCTTTGAGCATCACGTGAAGGTTTTGCTTCAGAATCGGTGATTATCTTATGCATCACAATTGATGGACTAATACCTTTTAAGTCGGCAATTGTCCACCCAATGGCCGCCTTGTTTTCCTTGAGCACTTTTAGCAATGCCTTTTCTTGCACTTCTTCCAAATTTGATGCAATAATCACCGGTAAAGTTTGTTCTTCTCCCAAAAATGCATACTTCAAATGAGATGGGAGCTCTTTCAACTCAACTTGTGGTGGACTTTCAATGGAAGGCTTGAGATGAGTATCAATATGATCCGGTAGACTTTCCACCAAGTGAGTCCATGGTGGTCTACCTTCTTGAATTGCCATGATCTCCCAATCTTTCTCTTCCTTCTTCAATGTTTCACTATGCTCCACAATTAACCTGTCAACTAAAGCACAAGACTCCCGTGTGTCCTCCTCATTTTCATGAGAAATACACTCATCAATGACGTCCGCCATAAAGCATTCGTCACTAACTACGGGGTTAGGAACACTAGCAAAAACATTCAATCTAATCTTACGGTTGCCAAAGGTCATTTCAACCGTACCCCTTCTACAATCAATTAATGCATTAGCGGTGGCCAAAAAGGGTCTACCCAAAATAACGGTGGGTTGCCTAACATTACCGCTTGGTGCAAAATCAAGTACCAAAAAGTCTACGGGGTAGTAAAAATCCTCCACTTTAACTATGACATCTTGGACAATTCCCCTAGGGAGTTTGAGTGACAAATCAGCCATCACCAAGGTGGTGTCGACTTTTTCCAATGGTCCAAAGTCATATTGGTCATACAAAATACCCGGTAGGATACTCACACCCGCCCCAATATCCAAAAGTGACCTTTTCATCTTAAAATCACCAACTTGAATTGTAATCAAAGGTGCTCCTGGATCTTGGAGTTTGGGTGGGAGTATGCCCATCACAACGGCACTAACTTCCTCATTTAAAACAATTTTCTTTGGAAGCTTATGCTGCCGTTTTTGGGTACACAAGTCCTTGAGGTATTTAGCATAAGCCGGAACTTGTTTGATTATGTCAATAAGAGGTATATTGATTTTCACTTGTTTAAAAATTTCCCACATTTCTTCCTCATGGGGACCTCTTTTCTTAAGTGTAGGCCTAAGTTTTGGATCAATCAAAGCCAAAGGGAAAGGAATGGTATTACCCTCCATATCCTTACCTTGTTTTTCAGAAAATTTTTCACTAGACCTATTGTTTTTTACCTCTTTAAAAGACACTTTTTTACTTGGTTTAGGCAAAACAAATTCCGGTTCATGCTCACTATCTTGGTCATCATCAACTTCCTCCACCACACCATCTACCAGTGATGATGAAGGTTCAACTTTATTATCATAAATCCTACCACTACGAAGAGTACTTACATTATTTATCTCCACATTCTTGATATTCTTTGAGCCGCTACTTTGGTGTTGTGGATTGATCTTTGTGTCACTTGGTAGCTTCCCCGGATCCTTTCTCAACGCAGCCACATCTTCCGCCAATTGACCAACTTGCTTTTGCAAACTTTCAACCGTTTTGTCCCGAATCTCATTTTTTCGATCCATTTCCTTCAAGTACTCCATAATCTCCCCGGTTGATACCTCATTACCTCCCGAATTCCCACCTTGGTTATTACCTTGTTGATAGTTCCTTGGATAGCCTCTATTGAACCCTTGATTTTGGCCACCTTGATAATTTCCTTGGTTGTAATTTCGGTTTTGGAACGGTTGAGATGGTGCTCCACTGGTTTGGTTGTTTCCTTGAAAGTTCGGGTTGAGTTGGTTTGATGAATTCCCATATCTAAGATTGGGATGGTTTCTCATTCCCGGATGATAAATGTTGGAGTTCATGTCAAATGGCCTCTTTTCTCCAAACACTTGATTCACCTCTTCAACTTCTTCCGGGAGTAATGGACATTGCAAAGCCGTATGCCCAAGCTCATCACAACTCTCACAAATCGGGTATTCTTGAGAAACTTGAGCAACACCCCTATTTTCAGCTTTCCCCAACTTAGCAAACTTTCGCTCCAATGCCTCAATTCGATCTTTTGTTGCTTGATCACTTGTTGATGATAATGAAGCAATTGGATGCCTTGCCCTCCTATTTGATTGAGCTTGTCTCTTTGAATTCACACTCATCTTCTCCAAGAATTCCCAATCAACATCTTCGGGATTTGTCAAGAAAGTACCATTGCTAATAGAATTCACATCTCTTTTCTCTTCCGGTAACAAACCATCATAGAAAGCCGTGATCAACTCCCATTTAGCAATCCCATGGTGTGGACAAGTTCTCAACAACTCATTAAACCTCTTAAATGACTCATGAAATGTTTCACCCGATTGTTGTTGAAAGGTTCTAATGGAGGTTCTTGCGTCACTAGTCTTTTGCATTGTATAATACTCATCCAAGAATTGTTGTTGCATTTCAGCCCATGTAAAGATACTACCCGACGGCAAAGCTAAGAACCATTGCTTCGCTTTATCCTTCAAAGTGAACTGAAACAAAACTAGTTTAATCTCATCCGGTGAGAATCCTTGACCTCCAATGGTACCACAAATAGCCTCAAACTCTGACAAATGCAAATAAGGCTCCTCCGTTGCTTTTCCATAGAAACTCGGTAATATACTCAAACATTGAGGTCTTACCTCAAACGCTCTACCCCTCAACACCGGTGGTACTATAGGTGAAGCATTAACGGTGATGGTGGGTCGAAAATGACTATCAACTCCTTGTGGTGGAGGTTGATAGTTCATGTTTGGAGCAGCTCGATTACGTGGTGGGTAAATTGGGTAGTT
Source organism: Erigeron canadensis (assembly GCF_010389155.1). Lineage (NCBI taxonomy): Eukaryota > Viridiplantae > Streptophyta > Magnoliopsida > Asterales > Asteraceae > Erigeron > Erigeron canadensis. The sequence continues at coordinate 34,817,008 of NC_057761.1, read as the reverse complement.
TCCATGACGGTTGTGGTTTGGTGGTCCTTGAGGAAATCTTTGGTTAATTGGAGGTTGGTTAAATTGCGGGTATTGGCGGTTTGGTGGTTGAACATAATCCTCCCCATCATTCCATTCATACCCATCCGAATGATCATCAAACCTCCTATCATCCCAATTAGCAACTCGATCATACACATCCTCCGTATACCGTGATCTATCTCCAACATAGGTTGGTGTTCCAAATCGGTGAGGAGTTGTAAAACCACTCCTCTCGGATCGGGGTGGTTGTTGATATTGGTCTTGATGTTGGTAGTTTGGTTCAAAGTTGGGTTCATGTTGAATTCCGGCGGGTTGGGTCTTTGGTGGAATGTTTCTTTGTGAATTACCGGGGTCACTCATAGTTGCACGGTGAAGTATTCGGTTTCTCCTAGCTGTTTTCTCAATTTCCGGATCAAACAACAATGGTGACTTCTTCTTTGAATACCTCGTATGCATATACAAAAAACCTGTAGCCTACATACAATGAACACACCTAGCGTAAAACTGAAATACAAGAATAAAAAGGAAATAACAAACTAACAACTAAAACTAGACTACTTCTTTTTGGATTTTTTTTTTTTTTTTTTTTTTATTTTAACAAATACAAACAAACTTTAACACTTTGCACACCGATTCCCCGGCAGCGGCGCCAAAATTTGATCGATGTCGTTGGACCGATCAAAAATATAAACTAAATACCACTAATTAGTTAGGGTAAGTCGAATATCGTTCCACAGGGAATCACGGGAAAGTGTTAAACAAGTTTACAAAATTAATTAATCTAGACATAAACTTAAAATCGATTGATTGATTGATTTAGTTAAAACTAAAAATGATTATTGACTTAACACAATAATTCAATTAAACAAAATAGACCATTCTCATGCTCCCAATTATGTTTTCAAATATGTAATCTAACTTATACTCATTGGAAATCACATAGACATGATTTGTTATAACGTTTGGATTGAATGAATTCAAGAACTAGATTAGTTGGTTATGATGATTCACGATAATGGAACCGGGGAATTGACACAACTAGACTTCTAATTCATTGAAGTAAAACTACAAGTTCATGAGAGATTCTTTCAATAATCCTGATAAACAATAATTTGAAATCAAAAGATAGATGAATTCATTCAAAGTCAAAAAAGTAATCATTCAAACAATCCAAAGAACATTAGATGTAAAAGACTAATAAGAATTAAACATCTAATCCAATATGAATATGAGAAAGATTGAACATAAATGGCTTACATAATTGTTCACATGAGAATGATCAAAAGAAAACCTAGCCTATCATCTTCATCATTGAATCTTCAATTTGAATTGTCATCTTCATGAATTGGTGATTTGATGATGATTTTGGGGTCTTCTCTATGTTAGGAACTGATATTGTGAGTGAATATTATGAATGGTAATCCCAAGTCGTCAATTGAATTGTATATAACTGAAAGTTAATTAAAACCATAAAAATCGGGTTTCTGATCTGCAACTGGCGTAACCTACTACCCCCTGGGCGTAAGTTACGCCCCTTGGATTTTCAACTGGCGTAACCTACTGCCAAGTCTGGCGTAAGTTACGCCCTTTGTAATTTCAGAATTCCAGATTTTTGCTTCTTGGTTCTTGACTCGTTTCTTGATTCAATTAGCTCCATTTCATCACCTAGCCTGAAACCTGAACTTAACAAACATAAGAGTACCCCTAATCGTCTATTAAGCTTCACAAAACACTTGATTTTACATCTTAAAATATGCATTCTAGGCGTTTATCACCAC